>NC_134325.1:1543641-1855326 GCF_964195595.1 Calonectris borealis | reverse complement strand
CCACAGCCCAATGCTCCAATCTATCTAGACCCCTCTGCAAGGCCTCTTGTCCCTCAAGAGAGTCAACAGCACCTCCCAGTTTGGTATTATCAGCAAACTTGCTAATGGTGCATTCAACTCCTGCATCTAGATCATTGATAAATATATTGAACAGGACTGGTCCTAGAATTGAACCCTGAGGAACACCGCTGGTGACTGGTCACCAGCCAGATGTAGCCCCATTCACTACAACCCTTTGAGCTCTGCCCTTCAGCCACTTCTTCACCCAGTGCACCGTGAACCTGCTCATTCCACAGTGGACAACTTGTCCAGAAGGATGCTGTGAGAGAGAGTATCAAAAGCCTTACTAAAATCCAGAAAAACTACATCCACCGCCTTCCCTTCATCCACTAGGCAGGTGACCTTATCGTAGAAGGAGATAAATTAGTTAAACAGGACTTTCCCTTTGTGAACCCATATTGACCGTGCCTGATGATTGCATTATTCTTTAAATCCCTTTCAACAGTATGCAGTATAATCTTCTCTATAATTTTTCCAGGAACTGAGGTTAGACTAACAGGTCTGTAGTTCCCTGGGTCTTCCCTCATGCCCTTTTTGTAGATTGGAATAACGCTGGCTAGCTTCCAGTCAGCAGGGACCTCCCCAAACTCCCAAGACCTTTGGTAGATGATCGAGAGGGGTTCTTCCATAACATCCGCTAGCTCCCTCAGTACTCTGGGATGAATCCCATCAGGCCCCATGGACTTGTGAACATTCAGCTGATACAGCTGGTCCCTTACAACTTCAGCGTCCACAAATGGAAAGTCACTGTTCCCCACACTCGTGGTCCTCCGACTCGGGGGACTGGGCAGCCCAAGGTCTATCAGTATTATTAAAGACTGAGGCAAAAAACGCATTGAATGCCTCCACTTTTTCTTCATCCCTATTACTCAGATGACCATCTTCAACAAGTATCAGTCCAATGTTTTCTTTAGACCTCCTCTTGCTAATAACATACTTTAAAAAGCCCTTCTTGTTATCTGAAACAACACTGGCCAGTTTCAACTCCAATTGAGCTTTGGCCTTTCATGTTTTCTCCCTGCATACACAAACCACAGCTCTGTAGTCTTCCTGCGAAGCCCGACCTCACTTCCAGAGATCTTACAATTTCTTCTTCCTCTTGAGCTCCACAAGGAGTTCCCTGTTCAACCAAGCTGGTCTTCTGCCCCTCTTGCTTGGCTTTAGACATAGTGGAATTGCCTGCTCCTGTGCTTCTAAAAGGTGGTTCTCAAAGACTGACCAGCACTCGTGGACTCCTAAGCCCTCAAAAGCAGATTCCCAGGGTACTCTGCTAAGTAGCTCCTTGAATAGCTTAAAGTTTGCTCTCCTGAAGTCCAGGGTAGCAACTCTGCTGTCCGTTTTTCTTATTACACTGAAAATTTTAAACTCAACCATTTCATGATCACTGCGGCCAAGACAGCCACCTACCGTCACATCCCCCGCGAGTCCTTCTTTATTCACAAATAGCAAGTCTAGGAGGGCATCTTTCCTAGTTGGCTGAGTACCTGTGACAAGAAGTTATCTCCTACAAACTTCAAGAATTTCCAAGACCTGCTCGTCACAGCATTTCCCAGTTGATGTCTGGGAAGTTGAAATCGGACAAGGGCTACCGATCCAGAAATTTCTCGTAATTGCCTATAGAATAACTCATCAGTGCTTACATCCTGGCTGGACGATTGATAGTAGGCACCCACCACAACATCTCCTTTGTTTTCTTCACCACAGGCTTTCAACCACAACATCACTAACTGTAAGGGCTGTACAATCAAACCCCTCCCTTACGTATAGCGCGGCACCTCCACCTCGCCCGCCCTGCCCACCCCTCCAGAACAAAGTGCTTGCTTACTTTGGCAGAGGCTACACAGATGGCTCAGATTAATTCCATCCTGTTGATCCAGGAACATAAGATCCTTGTTCAAAATCACGCAGGCATCCGGGAAATCATAGCATTAGATTTCAATTGCATTTACTCACTTTGTGAATGCCTTAATCTGCTTACAAAATGAGATCTCTGAAGCAAAGCTCTTCCATAACCGTACGTCTATACAGTCCCTGATACAATAGTGTCTAGCACAACTGGGAGCTACAGCTGTCTTTGTAACCTACAGGATCAAAGGCTAAAAAGTTGACAGATTCTTATATAGACTAAAGAACACAGTGACATGTGCTTCACTCTAGAGATCACATAGGTTTAACAGAAGAAAAAAATTGCTTCTTATCTTATTAGCGTTCCAAATACCCAAACTCTCTTTAGTGTCTATGCTGGGAGAGAATACACGGTTTGCAGAAGCAGCATCTATTTACTCAGCCACCCCCCTCACCTCCACTCTGCCTCCCAACACAGGTCATTCCCTGCAGCTGCATCCCCAGGTTTTAGTCCCTACGCAACAGGAACGGTTCTTCAACATGGCACAGTAAGAGCTACTGGTGAAAATCCATAACACCAGGAGCCAATGCAGCCTTTTATCACAAACCTTCTACCCAAACCCATTCTCAGAGAAATGGGTAGAAACACCAAATATTTTAATCTTTTTTTTTTTTTCTTAAATTGTTGCAGTGATTTGCGGTGGCTATCCCATCCCGTGTAAACATTTACCAACCCTCGCAGGAAAACAGCAGAAGAATGCACAACCGCTTTTTAAACGACCTCACGTAACCCTCTTTCAAGCACACTCCCATGTATCACAAATTAATAGCTCTTTCCCTCTTTCTTTCGTCCTGTACTGGGAGCCTATTAACAACAAACCCACTTTGTACCTCCTATATCCACATCAAAACTGGAACAAACTGCCATGCTCAAGAGGATGCACAACATGCTAACGCTAAAGCAAATAAAACCCCATAGATTATAATCTGATCCTGACATTGAATTCGCCAGGGTGTCATCTCCATCAGAAGGAAGATCAACATGGCAGCATACAGGATTGGAGTCTTACTTTTTACCTAGATCTGCTGCGTGAAGGGTCTTTTCTATCCACATTTTAAGTCCTGGTTCACTTTTTCAGTGTCACCTGCACCCACAATGATGCTGCATTTAAATTTCCAACTTGCAAGACAGGGTTTGAAAAACACCTTCCCCCACAGTGAGTAGGAGGTTTTTCCTGCGGAAAACAGAGACGTGTCTCAAAATCAAAACATAATCTAAAATTTCACTGAACGCCGCTTTTTTACCCCACTTCTCTCCCTTTGTATTTGTCTATTTTGTTTTGACTTTTTTAATTAAAATCTAATCTTGTATAATGTCATTTTTAAAGCATTATCGGAATTCGAAATGGAACCACGTGCATTGCAAGTAATTACTCCTTACTTACACATGGACAAGACCCCCAGGAAGCACACGCCGGTGCACAATCGCTGTCCCCAGTGCAGCTACGTAGTGGCCAATGTGCCTTTTTGTAGGTAAACCTCTCATTTCGGCGCAGAAGTCAATACACCAAGGAATGCGACTGGCAGAATTAGCACGCTTGCGTGATTTTTTTGAGGCAGATTGTGACTGTTTACTCAGCTCCCGCTCAGGTTTTGCCTTAACACACAGCTCACGCCAAGGCCTGGCGCGCGCTGGGAGCGGCGCCGTTGGGTTAAAGCGGGAACACCACGTCCGCCGGACGCAGCGGCAGGAAGGGACAAGGGCCGCTCTGCAGCTGTTCTCACCTGCAGCATGCTATCCCCTGCAGCCATCACCTCCTGCATCTCTGCAAAGTACCTGCCTGGCAGTTCCTTCAAAATCCCCGGACTGATGGAACCGGTACAGACCCAACTTCCAAGCTAGGAGGTATAAATGTGTCAGCTTACCCAAAAAGCTTTTGATGCAGATCCAACACCGCAGCCAGACTGCTGAGGCTTTAAAAAAAAACCAAAACAAAACAAAAACAAAAAACCCAAACAAACAAAACCCCAAAACCCTCCCAAAAAAACCCAAACAACAACAAAAAAAAAACCAAACCAAAAAACCCAAAACTGATACCACGTTTGTAAACTTTGACCGCTGTTTCTGCCTGTTCTGGCTCAACAAGTTAGTGAACCTTTCCAAACTTGTGAAGCCTATAAGAGAGAATATTATATCTCAACACATTATAACTTTCCCAACACCACTTTTTTTTTTCCTCAAACTAAATCAGAAACACCCTCGAATAGGATCTGCATTTGAGCTGAAACATGTTATGAAACGTAGAAGGAGGTTTTCACAGGGAGAGGAATGTGATCAGTTAAAATTCATTACTCTCCGCATCTTATAAGATACTTGTTTCAACATCTGGGTTGTAAGTCCTCCGTGTAGCAAAGTCACCTTTATGGATGCCATTATTTTACTTTAGGAGATAAAAACAACCTTGCCCCACAAAGGCCACCCCTCTGCATCATTCAAATACGTGTATCCGACTTTTGGGCTCCACCGAAGCCTCAAGCCTCAGAGAATCTGGTGTTCATTTTGTTGGAAGTTAATGCCACGTGTCTGACAGTTGGTAAATTGAGTCTCTCTTGTTTCCTGGGCAGAATTTCTCACTTGTTATCTTTCAGTGCCCTGAAAAAGATTGCTTTCAAAATTGAACTTGTCAAGTCAACCAGTTCACTTCTGAACAATCTCTAGAACGTGCGCCTTCTGAGTCGATGCATTTTCATTCATTCATTTAGGGCACCTTGAGAATCAGTGCAGTGAAAGAAAACACCAGCAGTCCACTCCCCCAGATGATGGTAACTCATAATGCAATAGAATGGTGTAAGCATTTAGCATGTATACATGCATGCGTTTAAACACACGTATATGGCTATATGCCTACAAACACCTAGGGCTGTTATTACCACTTGCAGACCAGGTGTTAGCAAATCTGAAATGAAATCAGAAAACCAGATGAAGTGTAATAAAGATCAGTCAGTGAGACAACTGGATGGCATTTCTGTTGCCAAGCCAAGGATTTACATGGCAGCTTCTGTACCGTCCAGAATACCGAGCACAACAGGACAGGAGGCAAATGCAAGAGCTGGGACCTGCCGGTACTGCACTATGCCTGATGGGTTCTGTCATTATAGTCTAAAGCCTTCAGTCGAAGATGTAAGTTAAAAAGCAAAAGTAAAAGCAACCACCCCCCACCCCAAAATTATTCTCTCAGAAATGTAAACTCTTAGAAAAGTAAGACTTTTCCTTAAGTCTAGTAAGAAGACTTATACTTCCAAGATACTGATTTTTTGGGGAAAAAAAGTAAGTAAAAATCTGCCTTCAATTCTTCCTAAAACTGACACAGCACTCAATCTGATTCGATAGGCACTCAAGCCTACAAGCATGTTCATAAAGTTAAGTGCCTGTTTTTGTGCTCTGTTAGGGAAGTACAAGTTTAAACAACAGTTGAAGGTTAAAAAATCGCATATACAGCTTCACTGAAACCCAGATCTGAAGCCACAGGGATTTCAAAATTGTCTAGAGACTGAGCAACAGTAAGTCAAGTGAGCAGTTAGCTTGTGGAGGGTACGTGAGAGACTGACAAAACCTGTAGGAAGCTTTATTTACTCCTTCAGTGAGCCTAACTATGCCCAAATGCCTCATCACACCAACAACTGTCGGTGGACAGGGGCGAACAGGAGATGCACCCTGGGAGGGATCTAAACCACACTCCAAGCAAGAGGTAGGAATTAATACTATACACAGAGAGAGCAACCCTGCAGCTGTGTCCAAGGGAAAGAGCTAATCAGCCAGAATGTGCTATCTGGAACTGTATTTCCCTTCATATTCAGGGCTTTCCCAAGAGGAAGCTAATACTGGACAGGAGACCAGCATTTGCAAGGAAACATAATGCAACAAGTCATTAAGCATTAGCAAACATAGTTTCCTTGTCAGTAAATTAGATGTAACAGCAGATTACTTGCTCTTCGTAGTTCCACCTTAAGAGGCATTTCTCAACTTGCTCAGCCATGTTCAAATTCAGGCTTCACCAGGCCTCCTGGAGACATTTATTGCAAAGCATCTTTGTACTTGCTGCGTTCTTCACAGCACCGGGAGATGCTGGAGATCTTCCCACTTGGAAAGCAATTCTTCTAAATTGGAAAGAAGGCACAACACCTTCCCACCATGCTGCCATATTGGAGTTTGAATTCTTTTTGACACTAGATTGTGTCAAAAAGGAAAAAAAAAATGCAAACTGACAGCTTCTGCAAAGCTTAGGAACTTTCTTTGAACTCAGTTAATCTGGTTTAGAAACTATCCCGTAACACCATCTGACATGCAGCAAAGAACAGAGGTTCTCAAAAGGTAAGTAGTTGTTGCCAAAGTTGGCCTTCGCTCCTCTTCCTTAGAGACACACAAGAGTACGGGGAAAAAAAGAAATAAGACACCCAGAAACCATAAGGGGTACGAGGGACCACTGTACTCCAGGTTTCTAAGAAATAAACATCATGTTTTCACAGTCTGCTTTTCTATAGGAATAAAGATACTTATATACACACATGCACGAATACAAATATATTATTAAGAGAGTATGCCATCTTATACAAATTTTTGCATAATGCTTGTTTGACTACCAATAAGGCTGTAAAGTGTCTTGACTTTTTTCCA
The DNA here is from genome assembly GCF_964195595.1 of Calonectris borealis. Classification (NCBI taxonomy): domain Eukaryota; kingdom Metazoa; phylum Chordata; class Aves; order Procellariiformes; family Procellariidae; genus Calonectris; species Calonectris borealis. Next base: position 1,848,746 of record NC_134325.1, on the reverse strand, counting down.
GATGTGATATCGAATTGGATAAAAAGTTGGTTTTGTCACAATTAGCTCTATCACAGACTTCCGACAGAACAAGGAGACAGAGAGAATACTTGGACTTCTCCCTGTTCAGAATGACTGACTGATGAGCACACTCAAAGGTTTTTCTGTGTCCTTATACTAATAAATGTATTTCTGCTAACGGGCATCTAACAATGTGCCCCAAAAAGATTTTAAAGGAGGTGGTTCAGCTGGCAGTAGCAGCTCCCAGGGCTGCTCTCCGTGGATGACCTTTGCTGATTCCACTGTCCACATGCAGTAGGTGAGATGAGACAATCTGCACCCTCCTGTACACGCTGTATTCTCTGTAACCCAGACAGCACAAAAGAGCTCTCCCATGGCTGGAAAGACTTCCTAGCAGTGAAAGTCTTCCCCTTCCATGAGCTTTTCTTTGTTACGGAACGAAGGCGTGGTATGAAGATAGCCAACATTAGACACTCGCTGCTAAATAATCTGGCCATCTTCTCTCTTTCAAAGAAGAGCTATTCCCCTCCTTCAGCTTTGCTGGCAGGCCACTTCATTTTGACCTTGGCAATAAATACTTCTAAAATTACAGAGATTACCCATTGTGGTCAGGGATAAACATCATTATCTATGTGTTTGGCAAGAGAGGGAGCAGAGAATCAGTGACCAACCAACATATGTTAATGTCTGTGAGGACATTTCAATTTAAGTCCAAGGACTTTGCAGACATACATCGAGGGACATGGCTAACATCTGTCATGAGAGTCTCCATTTTTCTGTCCCTCCACATTGGTAACAGAACTATACAATGGCAAAATTGCTCGTACTTAGCAAGACCTTGTTACTCAAAGTGCTTTGGAGAACACTCTTTATACACATGGAAAGCTTCGTAACGTGCTTGCAGTCTATTTTCTGTATTTAGGCTTGAATAGTGCATCTTCTGCAGGAATACTACCAAAAAAAAAAAAAAGAGGTCAGTAACTATTAAGCAGAATTTCATTTGCTGTCATTTATCATACCAGGCTGCTTTTCAAAAAGCAATATGAAATCAAGCTTGTTGAAATTCATCCATATGACAAATGCCTATTTCCTGTCTCTGCTTCAATTTTATAGCGACATGCCTGCCCTTATTGGATTTAGTACCTACTGAAGTCAAAAGAAACTTAAAGAAATTCAAAATGGCGAAGAAGATCTAAATCTTTGCCACATACATGTCCAGAAATCCTAACTAAGGGCTGACTAAACAGCAAAAACCAGGACAACCCTTCGTCTCAGATGAAGTATCTTTCACTTGCACCCTATCAAAATTTTTAAAAATACTGTTACCTGAAGCTCCCTTCAGTCCTTCAGGCAATTTCTATTAAACTATAAAGCAATAGATAAAGTTTGGCAAAATTAACCAAAAAAACCCCTATAGCTCAGAGACACTAGAAGCATTATTCAGTTGATATGAAGGAATTGCATAGATTTAACGTCAAACTAAATTTGAAACAGCTGTATAACAACAGAAAGACATGTTGAGACCGAGCCCATAAACAGACCTTGCATCTTCCAAAACCATTACAAACAGCATCTCCGCACTTTCAGAAAAGTTAGGCTTAAATTATTAAAGGTTAGGCTTAAAAGTTAGGCTTAAGTTATTAAATTAATAGAAATGCAATATGCACTTGCACTATGGAAAGGACTTCCAGAATGCTAACTTCCTTTTATAATTCCACCGGCAGGACATAACTAGCTTGTGAATTCATGATACGAGTATATGACTTGCTCTTGGCCTACCTTTAGTGCCCTCATACTGATAAGTCTTAAGACCATTTTCAGATGAGAGGAGCTTTCATGATTATGATACTCAGCATGAAGAGCAGGGGGTGGTGGGTAAATTAAAGTTTAGCTACAATTTACTAGTCATATCAAGAGCTGGTATAAAATCACATCACTCTATTAAGGTTGTAGTTCCACATAATTATTTTTACTGACAGCACATCTGATTTAAGAGGGCTAACTCTCCCCCCCAGTGCAGCTCTGCTCTCCTCACAGCAGAGCCCACTGCCACCATCCTTGAGCTGATTCAGTTACTTGCATTGACACGCTCTAAATTAGAGCTGTGAAATCAGGCAGCTAAAATAATGCAAATACAAATAAATGAAACTTTAATGAAGCTATGGTAATTTCCACCAGTTTCGAATCTGACCCTGTGTTGTTCATGAAGTGTAACTGCTTCTCGATTTCACAAATTTATTTGTGTTTCTGTCATTCGGGTCTAAACAGTAACTGCAGGGAGACAGCGACATCTAAACAGGCCAGCACGTTCATCAGCTGCCCGCTGGGTGCAAAGCGTTGGAGTTATTTTGGTCAGTGCTGCAGACTAACACACGTATCATATTTCCCCCTTAGCATAAATGAAAGGTGAGGGTGAATCACATCTGTTTGCAGGCCGTTAGTTTTAACCACCTCCTATCCAGCCAAACGCTCCGGGACTAGGGAGACCTTTTGAAGCAATCAGGACCAAATAAGGATTAACTAACATCTGTTGACCCCAGAAAAGGGAGCAATATCAAGCTCGTGCGGCTGACCTGAAGCCAAGACCTTCAGTGAGAGACTAAGTGCTCCATTTTCCACCTGGATCAAAGCAGATCCTCCGAGAACCGACCCAGGCATTTGCACACAGCCAAGCCAGGTCAGCTCTTGGCCAACTAAAAGATGCTGGTTCACCAGAACTGCAGGCAACGAACCGAAGGCAAGCAGAACATCAAGAACATAAGGAAGCAGGGGTCCAAAACCAGAGAACACAAGGCTGTTCACGAGCTCCACGCAGAGGAAAGACTTTTTTGATGGAGAAGCAGCTGTGCACACTGTCCAGGGGCAAGGGCAGGGGCCATGTGCTCAGGCAAGCTGAAGGTTATCCCTAGCTCTCGTTTATTCAGTAGATATTTGCCTTTGGTATCTTTTCCCATTCCTATTGGAAATAGTTGAGCTATCTCACCAAATTTCTGTGAAGTTTCATCCAGACAATGATAAAACTGAAGGTCTTTAGATGAATGATACCACGGAGGTGAACAGCATTTATTTTTTTCAGTTTTAAATATTGCTACTCTGCCCACAGCCTTGGCTGCAGCGTAGCTGAGGGCTGCCCCCTTCCTTTGGGGACCTCGCAGAGAGATGTGGGAGCTGCTTTGGGGCTTTTTTGGGGCTGAGACTCTACCATTTGGCCCCCAGCTGAGCTACAGCATCAATCCTGGAGCAAGAGCAGAGCTCACACGCGCGGCAGTTAGTGCCTTTAGACAGGCACAAATACTTCACTGTGACAGACGGCAACCTCTGAGTGATGAAGGCCAAGTTCTCTGCTGAGGCGAAGCGAGACAGCTCGGCAGGGAAGCCAGCAGAGCTCCAGCTCTGGAGAGCGGGGAGCCCGGTCTATCCAAAGTCACCAAGCAATTCCTCTGTATCAACAACTACTCGTTTCAATTGCATCAGGATTTTGCAGCCTCTCCCCGCATTTTCTCCTGTTTTCACTCCCTTTACTTCTGTTTTTCTCTCCCTCAGTACTCTTCCCTTGCCTTTTTCCAGTCGTTTCCATTAGACACGTCTCATCCCCTCACGTCTTGCTTCATGTGACACACTGACCTCCTCATTTTCTGAGCCAAATATCCTTGTCTGACTTAAGAGATGTTTCCACGTTTAAACTCTACTGTTATGAAAGAGATGGAGGCAAAGGGTGGGCGTTTTGCGGAGTCAGCATACAGATACGCAGTGCGGTGTTTTTAGATGAAGAGTCGAGAAGATTGTTTGCTTCTGCTAGTTTAAATAAAATGAAAGGGCACAATTCTGAACCTGACTCATGACTCTCCGAGCTACTTTAAGCAAGCAGTGAGGTACCGAAGCAATGCCAACTGTAATCGCTGTAGGTCCCGGTACGCTTAGAAATTAATCAAAGTAGCTACTGCAGAATAAATCCTTTCAAGTGGTTTTAAGAGTTCAGTTTCTACATAGACACTCTTACTCCAGAACAAATGTCCTCATAGGGGATTGTATCTATATAATTAACCTAAAACAGTTTATCCTAGGAAAAGTCCAGGAGTAGACAGATCTTAGGATGTGGCTGATCACACAGAGAAAACTTTCCAATCAAATTCACTTTCCCTACAGCTTTGCTCATTTTGTTTCAACTTCATTTCAAGTCTTTGAAATGAAGGTCACTTCCACTACCACCTGTGATCTTACAGAAGAAACCAGAGAAGAAAAAATATCCACTGCACTGAGGAGAAACAGGGATAGGAGTAGGCAGGGCTATAAAGAGAATTCAGCATTTCCCCCCTCTGGTAACCAGCCATAACAGTTTGTGGGTTGAAAGAGAGGAAGAACTCTCGTTACACCGGGCAAGGAGCTCGTGAACGCAGCTGTGACTCAGTGCTGCTAAACACCAGGCAAGCAGAAGACAGGGTATGTATCGCTGAAGGGGCATGCTCCAGGATAATATTATTTTAATATCTCTTTTCTTCCGAGTTGGCCAGCCAGCAATACTACGAGCTGGATTGAAGGAGACAGGCTTGGAGCTTGTTTCAAATCTCTTGGAATAGATGAGGGTCTTTGAATTGAAAGGACTGGGGATCAGGACTTCCGTGTGGCTCCTGTCCCTCACTGGGAGTCTACACCCAGCAGCCAAGAGGAAAAAACAGAGGTTCTGCCTCTTTACCACCTTGCTCCCTCCTCTCTGTGCCTGGTGAAGTCCTGGCCAAACTGAGGGGGGGGGAAAGCTTACCTGCTGTTATAACAGAAGGAAAACATCGCATCTCGTGCTTATAAAACCCTGTTACTTCGAACACCATTGAGAAATTCAAGCTGCCAGTAACTGCCATTTGCTTTTAAAGAGGGGCAGGCTGGGCTTCACAGCGAAGAGAGGAAGAATTAGTTACACTGCTAACCACCTCGCATGACTTGTTTCCACCACAGAGCGTGCTTTATGCAACTTCTCTGCTCACAGCATAGATCTCTCTTTCTTGCCTCATCTTTTCCTGAACTCCGGGAAAGACTCCCCACCATCGCAACCTCCTCAGGTTACGCTGGCAGAGCTCCAGCTAGCAAACATCTGATGGTCCAAAGCAGCCTCTCTTGGCCCCTTTGCTTAAAGGAAAAAGTTTTCATGACCTGTCCATTAACTGTAGAGTTATCAGAAAAAAAAAATACAATAATGATAACACTGATCAGGTTGTGCAATTCACCCAGCTTCCCAAAAGACCACCAAGTATGGAAGCAGCAGAAGATGCGCAAAAGGCAGAGGCTAGAGATTTTTTCCTAAAACAGATGTTCTGTGTACTGCAATCCCACTTAACTGCCTTTGGTAACACAGGCCATGCCTGAAAACCCACCGCCTCAGAAATGCTAGTATTTTCCAGATGTATTATACCCATCAGCATCACTTTCATAACCATATTTCTTGGGGGTCTCCAAGGAGTTTAAAGACCAGCTTGTATCTACACTAGTGAAGCAGGGCAAAGCCAGCTGAGACAGAAGTCCTCCTTTTAGTACTCTCCACGTTGTATCTTTGCAGCCAAATACTTTCAAAAGAGCCCTTTACTCAAATTTTCAGAGGAGCCCTGTTCTACCACTTAGGCATGGAAGAGAAGAGCAGTTTATAAATGTGCTTGGAGCTCTGCTGCTCCAAGATGACACCAAAGGTCAGACCTTTTCAGAACCCAAGCAGCACCCTAAGCACCTGGAAGACGGGGTCACCCATTTAAGGAATTAGGAACTAACTGAGCTGGTAATTTTTGCCTCATTCTTCTAGAGCCATAAAACACACCTTAAATCAGAAAGCAAATATTCAGTACGATCCCTGATCATATGAAGTTGTTTCTGTTTTCAGAAGCCTGATTTTACCTTTTTATCACTGCTGCTACAAGACAGCTTGACTGCAACGAACATGTTTGTAATGAAATCAGTTGATCCAGAAAAGAAGTGCTAACACCGGTCTGGATTAAAAAACAAATACACGTAAATGCTCTCTCTAACTGTAGGCAGTCCATGCTAAAATGCTGGAGCAATACAGGGACTGATCTGTAAAAGGAGACTGGAACCAAGGTCCCTTGGTTCTGCGCTTATGCCAGGCTCCTAGGCTTTCCTAAATTTTCCACAGTTTTAAGCATGTGAGTGACCTACTTAAGATAATGTAATTAAAATAAGCAAAAGCACAATTATCTTTGCTTCCAGAAGATCTAAAGTTTCCTATATTTTTTTCTCAAAAAGCAAAGGCTTTCTTGAATGTTGTATATTATTAAGATAAAGCAATTTATTTTTGCAGAGCTCAGTTTTAGACTCCTTTTAGAACTGTGCATATTCATTTACTCACACAAAACATGCTTAATAATATATGCCTGCTCTACTTGCTTGTTTCATTTACCTTACGGTTTTCTCTAATATGACGAAAGCTCCTTCATAAAGGGACGGGTTTTTTGGGTGCCAAACTCAAGATCTACAGGACTCCAAAAACACTATAACAGCACATCTCTTCATCCAGGCTTCTATTAATCAGATGCTTTTTGACTCAAAATGGCAATGCAAAGTAAAATAGTGCGCTCAGACACAGAAAACTGCAAATCCACTCAATTGGGTTTCTTCGCTTCTGATCTGACTCTCTGAGCTTTCTCCTAGCCACTCAAAAAAACCTTCCTACTTATAGCGCTTCCCAGAGATCGTAATCAAATCAAATATTTAACTTGTGTTCCCAAACGGAAAGCGTGTGTGCGTGCACGAAGGTGGAATCAGGAAATCATGAAGCACTGCAGAGAGGATTGGACACCCGAATACCATTACAAAAACACCCCAAAGCAATTAAATTTAAGAGACTTCAGCCGATGTCAAGCATGTCTGGACTGGCTGAAGAAGAAACAAGTTCAGTTTAAAAGACGACCATACAAACACGGCTCTTACTCCTCCAGGTAAACGGACTCCTTGTACCATTTTGTCCCCACCACAAGCCCAGATTTCTGCTTTACGGCAGAGCTGACGCTCCAGTCTGAGTTCACATTTCGTAGTAAGAAAGGAATGAAAGGAGCTCCCGTATTTCCTGTTCAACATTTCAGCCTTCTCAAGGGTAATAAAACAAAATCTCCCTACAACAACAGATAGGTCAGATAAATAAAATGTCAAACTACTTTACAAATAAGATAGTCAAGATAATAGAATAAATCTTTTGGGTAGCCATTAATTGCATTCTTTTATGCATTTGGCAAAGATGCTTCCAGAGGACGTATGATAGCTAATACAAAAGGATGTGCTATTTTTGTATCTCTTCTTTAAAATTAATTTAGTGCTGAGAAAAAGACACTTGATTAATATCTGGGGAACCTAAAACCTTCCCCACATCCTTAGGAGGAATGATACCACTACAGTTCTATTAACAAACCAAAGCAGAGGCTGCACGGTCGGACAGAGGGAGCCCCGTGCTGGGACTCCAGGGCAGGGATCCTCATCCCAGTTCTCCTGCCAGCCCAGTGACTGTGGGGGCAAACTTGTTTCTCTGTTACGTATCTGCAATGTGAGGTTAATCCTACTTCACGAAACACTGAGATCAGCGCAAAGCTCATTGCAAGAGCTCTGTATTTTCATTATCACCAAATTCCCTAGCTGCATCCATAACATAAAGGGAATAAAAACTCCATATCAACCAAATAAGCAGCTAAGTTGTGAGTAAAACAGCAATACGGGATATAGCCGTATTTATTCGCTTGCACTGCTTCCTGCAAAACAAAGATGACGGTAACAGCCCATACTAATAGTTATTCAACATCACAAAACACAAACATATCAGTTAGACTTAACTTCTCCTATTATGCTTTCCGAATGACTTGCCATTGTCACCATAATACAGCAGCCTCTATTTTTGATTAACCAGGTGCTCTGGGAATTCCTGTCTATCCCTAATCATAATTAAAAGTTGTTATTCTTTTCAATGTAGCTTGCTGGCAATTAAATCTATTTGGAAAGAAACAACTTTTTTTCTTCCATAGAAATGATTTACTTGAAACTAGACCTGTCAGGTTAAAAAGCTAATTCTGATCCCTCCTTCGGCCTAGATGTTATTAATGAAGTTTGCTCACCTCCCCGTGACTCTCACAAGAGTTGGAGAAATGCAGCATCTGTCAGAAGGCGAGTGGGACCTTTGGAGACGACTGCAATACGATAATGAAAGCTCTTGCAGCAAGCCCTGTTTCTGCCCTGAGAGCACAGGGATGCGCTAAGCAAAGCTCCAGCTTATGAGCTGTCTGAGGAAGGAATTTTTGAGGACTGCCTGGCACGGTGCGGTTCTTTCCTTGACTGAGGTGCACGCAGAGAAGCGGAGAGAGAGGTTTGCAAATCTTTTCCCTGGGCTCAGATTCCTGGTCTTCTGCTTTCACAATTTGGTCTAAAATCGGGATTTCACCTTCATGACTTTTGTTGCCGTTTATAGTTGGAAAAGGGCTTCTCAAAGTGAGATTTTTCACTTCTTATTGATCACAGCTGTCAAAGGAGCCTGTGGGTTTTCTCCATCCTATCAGCCCCAAGGTGTTTCGCACGGCAAACCAGTCTCCCTGCCAGTAGTGAGGCAAGAAGCAGCAAGAGCTAAAGAAAACCAGTAACTGGTGGGGAAAGCAAAGCATTGCTCCCTCCACAATGACTCCACTCTTACCATCGGCACCCGGGCAAAAAGTCTTTTCATGGCACAAAGATCATTTTAAATCCCTGAGTCTACAACCTGACAGCTTCTGGTCTGGACTCCCTGTCTGTCTGTAAGTCCTGCACGACGCAGGCAGACATTTCCCTCCCTTTCTGCCAGTGAAGGAAGACGACGGTGTGCCGTTTTTCCCCCGCTCCCTCTCCTTGCCTGTACGGCAGAAGTGAGCGTTTTGGCTAAATCTCACCTCCCAGTGACGCTGCCCTTGAGATGACAATTCATACTGCCTGATTTCAGTGGTGAAATACTACTTGGGAAACTCACGCTTCTTTTGTACAATTGAAAGTACAAACACTTACTACATCCATAATCAAATACATTCACTACCAGCCCAACAGATGCGCCCAGCATTCATTCACTGTGTTTCACTAGGAGCCCTTACGCCACAGAAAAAAAAGGGTCTGTCCTTAGTATCTAAAGACAATCTTAAAGACTCGATACAAAACTTTTCTGCAGAGAAACAGATTTTGTTTGGTCTTTTTCCTGCAGACTTTATACGGCACTGCTGTGCACAATGCTGTAAGGATGAGGGAGTAGACACGGCCCTAAGAGCTGTATCCTCTAAATTATACAGTGACGCTGTGTGAATATTTACAGTAACAAAGCAAACAAAGAAGCCTCCTTCTCTTCTCCGATCCTTGCCTATTGGAAGCTCTGCTTGAGTTAAATATATAATCACACAAAACCAACAAAATCGTAAAGTGGCAATGCAGAAAATTGGGTCGGTCCAGCTGCTGAAAGCCTGTGTTCGCCTTGGCCTAAACCTGTAATTCAGTTTGAGAACTGAAAGCAAAGTTGCTCAAGTTTTGACGCAGTGATTCAGAAAACAAAGCAAACCCCTAGTCCGATTACAGACTCTATTAGGTGGTAAATTATGGCCACTCTACCAAATTAACCTGCTCCGTTTAACTGTAAAACCTACACGGACAGAGTAGCCCTTCTGAGGGGCCTGTAACAACCACAGATATTTTAGTCTTCATAGACAACACAAAGGGTGAAAAAGTGACAAAAAGAGTTATTTTCTAGCAGAAATCACTGAGCTTTGATTGATTCAATTCAATTGACCCAAGGTAATGTTAACTATATAGCACAGATCTTAATTCCAGTTGTAACTAACATGGAAGTCACAGATACATATAAAAAAGCAAAGAAAATACCTTTTCCCACAAAGAACCCGAGAGCTAGGAGCTGGAGGAGAAGGGTCACTGAAAATCAAGCAACATAAAAATTCCTGATAGATACCAGCTTTTGAGAGTATGAGAACACCTGAGTCAAGAGGTAACACCAATTAACATCAGCTGCCCGACTTCAATTCCGCTTCACACCACAGACCTTGGACAAATCCTCAGTTTGCATGTGCTGCAGAAGTCCACAGACCTACACGGATTTAAATAGTCACCTGCAACCCCCAGTTAAAAGGCACACCACGCAGTGGTGATTGCTTTTCTGAGTGTCTCCAGTGGCTTGTCGACAGTGAGCGCTTGCCATTTGCTATCACGCGGATTTTTATTTCAACTGCAAACGAGAAATTACTTTTCTTTCCAGATTTCTGGCAAAATCTGACTTTCAACTGGACGTTGGGGCTGGTCACTATGTCCACTGTAACTGTTTAAAGGAGATCAAAATAGGAAGTATTTAAGATAAATCAAAGAAAGGGGGAAGACTAACCCTCCTTTTAAAAGCTTCACCGCTTCAAATAGATCCACCCACTTGGAAGTTATTACAGTGTTTTACTTTTAGCTTTATTCTTCCAGAAGATTCAGAAATATTTTTCCCTATAGGGCTTTAGAGGGGACTGAACATAAGCTCCAATGTAACATCTTCTTCCTTCCTCCCCACTTCAGGGGCTGCGCTCTGTGAGATTATCCTAAATATATCTTGGTGTCTTAGTCATTTGTTGCTGGGTGATCGACTATATACTTACAGCAACGGTGCCAGATGCTGCAGCACCTCTTTTTTAATCTGTTTATCTGTCCTTCCCTTACCACAGCGTGTTCTTCAACACCTCCACTGTTTTTATAACATGATTGGAAGACTGGGTTGGTTTTTTTCCCTATTCAAAATACATAGACTGTGCACAAAAGACGCAGGTTCAAGGGGGAAAGAATGAAGATGGACAGATTTCACGCATGACTCTGGTAGACAGGATTTTTTTTTTTATTATTATTTTTTCTTAAATAGTGAAGTCTCATACATATCAGTCTTCATCATAAGTGGAAAAAAATTGATCTGGCTTGGAAAGTGTTCAGGCAAACAGTACCCACATCACTTGAAGTTAGATTAGTTTGCCAGTAATACTAGGGGAAAAAAGGGGATAATAATTCAATGCCCACTTCGGTCCCCTCACCCGAAGGGCTCAGCACAATGTCTTTTCAAGCCATCCCACCCCGAGGGAAGCAAGGAAATACAGTCCACACCAGCAGTAAGCAACATCTCTGTTACCAGCCTGATCCATTATATTAACTATAATAGCTTCTGCAGATTGTCTTTTCTACTCTTTAAAAAGCCATTCACCGAGGCCTTAAGTTCAAATGCAATTATCCACTCAGAACTTTACTTTAGATCAATAAACTGATCACAGCCACTCACGTACCTGATGCAGGAACGGGAGCTCAGAGCACCTGACGTGATCCCAGTTGACAAGGTGGCCTCTCCGCAACCAGCAAAGCGGGGACCTGCAAAAGAGGAGCCTGCGTGTCAGAAGCCACGTGTCTTTTGCAAAATGCAAGGAAAACAACTCGCTCTAACCGCGTCTTTCGGGAAGGACAAAAGAGAGACCCTCATTAACCGGACTAAAATCACTGGATTGAAACCTAATAGAGAAAAACCTGGCAAGGTGTAAGAGTTTTCATTAGTGTGACTGTAAAGGCATGGTGCATGAAACCCGTGGCTTGGCTCACGAAGCCATCAGAACAACCCCCGCGACAGCCGCGGGAGCAGAGCGTGGGGCAGACATCACGCTCTCCAGCTGGTGGGACCAAGCTCTTCACTCTCAACGGGACTTAAGCTCCTTTCTCCCATGGGCACTTCTGAACAGCCCACACAGCATGTTTCCACTTAGGCCCATGTTCAAGCACTTAATTAGAGCAGGGTATCATTATCAGCTTCTTTGCATAATCTGAATCACATTAAACACTGGATCAGATATGAGCACTTCATGGACTTGAGACTCAAAAAAGATGCATACATGAATTCTACACATCCAGAATACGTAATATATAAATCCATTATTTTGGGGGGAAAAAAGTTTGTTGAAGAACAGAAAATACACGAAACTAATACTGCCGAGTTAATCTAAAGAAAAATCAAAAATCAGCTTCCTAAAATCAAAATGTTTTTATAGAACACTGAGCATTAGAATCTCTTTATTACCTAATATTTTGGCTTTTTAGAAAGTTATTCTTTTGATCTTTTTCTCTGTAACCACAAAGACTATTAATAAAAAATATAATTTTTTATTTATATTTTAAGTGAAAGCTGAGATCTCCCCAAAATCTCATGGACAGAGAAATTGGAGGGTTTTTAATAAACTGAAAATAAAAAAAATAATTTAAAAAAAAAAAAAAAATCGATAGAACAGCAAAAGGTGTCATTAGTGGGACCATACTGTACAAAAGAATGAGATGACTGCACATAGCTCTGGAGGAGACAAGACAGCAGGAAAATTAAGCCTCCATCCCAGGTCAGGACATTGCCCACGTGATGCTCTGTATTAAAACTTAGTTTCACAGAATCACAGACCAGTTGAGGTTGGAAGGGACCTCTGGAGGTCATCTGGTCCAACCACCCTGGTTCAAGCACGGCCACCTACAGCCAGTTGCCCAGGATCGTGTTCAGCCAGCTTTTAAAGATCTCCAAGGATGGAGACCCCACAACTTCTCTGGGCAACCTGTGCCAGGGCTCCGTCACCCTCACAGCAAAAAAGCGTTTCCTGATGTTCAGACAGAACCTCCTATGTTTCAGTTTGTGCCCGTTGCCTCTTGTCCTGTCACTGGGCACCACTAAAAGGAGCCTGGCTCCAACCTTCTTTGCAACCTCCCTTCAGGTATTTATATACATTGATAAGATCCCCCCCGAGCCTTCTCTTCTCAAAGCTGAATAGTCCCAGCTCTCTCAGCCCTTTCTCATATGAGAGATGCTCCAGTCCCCTTAATCATCTTCGTGGCCCTTCACTTCTGTCACAAGAACATACTGCTTCTAAATGCATACTGCTTCTAAACTACACAAGAAGTCTTCTCAAAGCCCACAGGGCACTTGGCAGGTGCAGACGTTAGATCACCTTCTAATGCAAACCGCCTAGGAATCAACACTCCGCCAGCTTGCTACCAGCAGGTTTTAGTGAAAAGGTGGCTTGACGACACTCCCCTTCCTCCAGGAGCCCAGAGAACTTGAGAACAAGGGATTTATCAAGTGCTATGGCTCTGCTCAGCTTTGCCCGTGCTCCTCACCCTCCATCACCCCAATTATGGACTGGCTGAAAGGCTTTGAAGGGAAAGCTTTTAAGTGGAGCACGTTATAAGCAGAATAACAAGAGTTTTTATGCCAATGCAATGACTGCCGTGGTTATTGTTCAAGGCAGGATTAGTGCACTTGGAGTGACGGAAACCATCAGAAATGGACAATTACAAGTTCAGACTAATCCTCAAAGACAAGATGCTTAAAGACCTAATAACCTGACTGAAACCAGTGAGATCAGAGAGTGATTTCACTCTTTCAAAAGGCCTACAAGGCCTTTGACACTTGTTTGCCCAGTAGGCTTTCCTTGCCTTCAGTTCAAAGTCATCCAAAAGGGTGAACTTCAAACACCAGTTTCAAGTGAAGAGGATGGCACTGGAGGACGTGTTTTATTCAACCAGACTCTACAAGAACAAACACGGATGTTCAGCGCTCCCACTTTTGAACCCTTCTGCTGCTTAAAACGGCATTACTGCATCCGGCGCGGAGCTTAAAGTGCCACGCAAGATACAAAATCTGCTTTCCCCCATAACGTCTTCAATCCAAAGTGCATCCACAGTACAGGAACAGATTATTCACAACTGGAAAAACGCATCCAAACTCTTATCCCAGCAGCTCTCAACAGAGGGTTTTATAGAAGTGAGGCATGAACAGGAGGACATCTTGGGAGAACTCTACATATTGAAAAGGACCTCCCTGGGACAAATGTGTCTTCATTTTCATTTCCAGCTTATTAGAACAAACAGAATTCCATGCTTGTTCCAGTTTCAAATGGCAAAAGCAGCAAAACCAACCAAATTTTGAGTAAAATTAAACTTGGAGGAATTGTTTCTACAATGTACCTACCCGAAGTTTCTGCCTTGTTTCCAATCCAAGGAAGTGCTTGTGTGTCTTATGCATTGCTTGATCTAGCTTGACTTATATTCTTAGAGACCACCACAACTTTAACTCCTCTGCTGTAAATCCTTTTGCTTTTTAGCACAGAGATGTACATATAAAGGTACAACTGACCAGGCACATAGCCCAGAAATAAATTCTGGACTTTTGCCTGAAGCAGAGGAGCAGCTCTACTGCCCACCTAATGAAACACATCTATAGGCAACATTACTAAAATGGCTTCTTCCCTTTTCACAGTTTTTAATCTTTTTGTTTTATGAACTTATTTTTTCATGTCTGCCAGAAAACCAGACTAATTAGGAATCTTCAGCAACATTCATTTTGTGGAAAATTTTTAAAACCGTACTGGCCCCATCAAAATATTAACCACCAAGTTCTTCTTTAAGCTTTTCCATTTAACTTTCGAAGGGTTAAAAAACCAAGATCTCTTTGTTGTCATCATCTACATTTTTTTAAATCTGGATGCTCTGTTAGCCCATTACTACAGCTGTTGATTGTTCGCTGAGGTTAACTCACATTATTGCAGATAAAAAGCTCAAAGTCCATGCAACTTCAGGCTTACTTGACATCAATCACACTGTGACTTTTCAGACTCCTGCTACAGAAGTCCCCTTCAACAAAAGTTAAGCCTCTGAGCTTATGATTATGTATTCAGCCTAACTAGTCTCCGTTAAAGCAAAAGAGACGTAAGATGTAAGGTCAAAAAATGTTTCTGTCCCCTTCCTTTGCTTGGTGTTTGTTTAAATTCTGCCTGTCCTGGAAGGAAGAAAGCGCTGAAAATGTTTTAATAAATGAATTGAAAGGTTTTATTTAATACTACTGCACTCAATACTTTCTTTATTACTATAAAATAACATCCTAAGAACATGCCTAGCTGATTTTTTGTGTGAGAGTCTCAATAGCATTCTTAAAAATGCATACCCAGTGCTGACACTGAAACACATCCAATCATCTTAGAATCATAAATAATTTCTTTAAAAGCCTGGTACAAAGGCAGAATTCATTGCTCTTCAGCAGCCACTCCAACTGATGAAGCAAGCTCAGTTTCCAGGGGGGAAGAAAAAAGTATCAGAAATGCAAACCAGAAATCTGAAGGGCAATGGCAGAGTGGCCAAGGTTAAACAGATCAGACCAAACAAATGAATTCCACCATGCCCTAAAGGCACCCACAGGGCGCTCTGTCTCCTGGGAGGGAAGACATCTCTAGCTCAAGGCCTCCCTGCCCTGGTACCCAAGGTTCAGCCTCGGCCGAAATTCCGGATTAAGAGCAGGTCTGAGCCAGCTGAGGGGCACAGCCAGGCAAATGAAAGGGGAGGGGAACACTCCAGATCTGGGTTGTGAAATATCTGAACGCCAGCAACGTGAGCCACAGTCCGTGCCCTGGCAGCTGGAGAGAAGCTCTAACTTGCAGCGTTTTGCAGGTAGCTCCCACCCGGGAGTGTGTTTTTGAGCAACAAGGATTAGGTACCACCACCACCAGTCTCACACACAGACACATCTAACACAACAGATAGTCACGACCTCCCCGTCTCCCCTGACGTGGGACTCCTTACCAAGACAAGGCTTGTCAGAAAACAATTTTAGAAAAAATACTGGCAGACTGAAGGCTCTATTTTTCACTAGGATTCAAAATGGGTACGTTTTCCAGTCCTTTGTAAAACATTTCCTTTCAGCGTTATTAATTGAATTGTTTTCGTTTCAGGGGTGGAACGATTGACAAAATGCTTCTACCATCAATAAAGAATAATTAATTCTGACATTTCTGTGGAAGACGTGACAACGCACCACGCCGCCCCCCCTCCCCGTTCTTGGAAGAGCCCGCATGTTGCTGTCTGCTGCCTGCAGACAGCATCATCTACAATGCCTACTACCAAAAGACAGCTTAAAGCCTGAGGTATCAAAAGTCAATTGAATCTGGAATTCCTCGAGGTATGGCACCCTGTAGCTGATTTTCGCCTTCTCTATATATTCTCTTCTCGCTATCTACGGAGATCCTCAGGGATCACATTTCTCTTCTCTGCATCTTCTGGAGCACCAGAGCAGAAAGAGAAAGGGACTGAATTTTCTTTCTTTCCCTTGACAGAAATACATTTACCCCTGATGGGCTGCACGGTACCAGAATGCTGCAGTCTACTATTTGATAAGAAAAGGCAGGAATGATGAGCTTCACAGGCTCCCAAATCCAACACAGCCATCTAAATACGTTTTCCCTTTCACTGCATATTATCTCGGCATAGAAATGATTTGTGTCAACGCTGTATACAGATTGTTCACAAGTAAATAAGATTAGAGCTGAGGCTGGACAACTCATTACACAAATAAGAAATTCCAGCGGTTCGAAGAGAGATGCAGTACCGTGGAGAATAGGACAGTATTGATTGACAAGAAGTCACCCAGCTCCACCCTCAAGCAACTCATGTAGCTGAGGTATTCCAGAGAATAAAGCCATATTTGATCTTTCCATATTTCCTCATCAGATAAAATTTAGTAACGGGTATGCCTAAACTGGCCAGAAGCCAGCACGGTCCTGAGGACAACAAAACCTTACATCAGCCTCCCGAAGGTCGCAGGATCAGATACAGATACAGCAAAGAAGTGAGGATATTGCTCCTGTCCACAGAGACCAGCAGACCTCAGAAAAATGGCAGGAGCCTTTTGCAATACATTTAAGCTTCAACATGCGAAAACAGAGAGATTATAAAATGTCAAGACAATTCAATCTTTTGCTTTTGCTTGTAAAGAGCAAGCCATTTATCTAAAGAACACTTGAGGTTTTTTGATCTTAGCTGATATTTAGAAGACGTTTAAAATAACACAACAAGGCAGGTAAATCCTGCACTCCAGCACACGACTTCAGACCTCCGAGAGCAGGGACAGACACACGGGTGAGAACACGGAGGAAATTAGTGTAGGACCACACCTGCCCTCCTCTCCAGCTTCCACTGACAACCGGACTGCTGTGATTCATCCCCAACAGCAGCAATGGCAAGGACAAAATTACCAGGAATCCACGGAGCATCAGTCCCACAATACCCAGCACCGCTGCTAGCAGCGGGAGTTTTACGGGAATCTCTCAGATACAAGGCACTGTGAAATGAAGGAGTTGGGATGCTTTCGGCTTGTGCCTGGAGGACGCCCTTCTGGCTGGCCTCTGCTCAGCAAGATTGGTGATGAAGATTTCATCCTGCCCCAGCCACTCCAGCTATGCCTGCGTCATTTGGGCTTTCTTTGCTCTGGGACTAGACACAAGCATTTGGAACACAGAAAATTTCAACCTATGATTGAATGCGCATTTTTCACTGGCATCACAGTACCGCACCAGAGATGAACACGTTCTTTCCTATGATGATACACAACACTCGCAAACATTGAGGTAAATTGAAATAAAGAGGGTTTTGTCATTTGCCTGGCTTTCATAAAGTTTTTCCAGCTCCAGGCTGGAATTTCAGGTGTAAAAAAAGGAATAGGAAAAAAACAATCCCTGCCAAGAAGAACCAAAGCCCTGGTAAGCGAGATACACTCAGGAATAGCAAGATACTCATTTTGGGAGTAGAAGACAGGTTCAAGCTGAGATCTGTGAGGAGGACAAGCAGAGTCTTGAATGGGGTTATTCCAGTCCCAGAGAGTGCCCTGCCCAACCCTGCCACTGGCAACATGAGGTGAAAAGGCTACAGATCTCTTTTTTGGTACGTGAAAATCATAGAAGTTGGGGGTTTTTTTATTCAACCTGGGTGCAGAAGAGGCTCCGCAACCTCTCCCCTCTCTCCTGAGGGTCTGGCTGCCCATGCTCAAGCCCAGCCCCAGAACAACATCACCAGAAGCTGCGACTGCTGCGCAACAGCTACGCGTGAGACAGTCCAGTGAGATACCCCCAGCAGCGCCCTCGCTCCTTTGCTATGGAGCTGCACGTAAGCTCGAGCCCTTGGGCCTTGCCTGAGTTCACACAAGTCGTGCCTGGCCCCCTACCTTGCTGATCCTGACTGCAACACCCTAGCTCCATCTTGGACCTGCCTCCTCTCCACGCTCCGGGTCACCGCACTCTTGGCCAGCCCCGGTTTCCGTCACTGGGCTTGCCTGCTCCTCTGGTCCAGGTGCAGTAGGACTGGCCAAACGGGTGGTGAGGGCTCTGCCCCGCCTGCCCTGCCGTCCCCTCGGCTCCCAGCCCCCCTCGCCTTGCGAAGCAGCCAAGCACCGCGGAGCCTGGCCCTGACCCCGAGCTGGCCTTGACCCCGGGCAGTTAAAGCTCCCAGAGGGAGTAGGGGAGAGGCTGCAGACTGCTGGGGCACTTCGGGCAATGACACAGCCTTCTACGTGCATTCAAGTTTTCTAGGCCTTAAAAGCTGCTTGAGACCAAAAAAAAGCATACTCCCTCCCAGCTCTAACTCTAATCTGCCATCCAACGTTGCAGAAGTATAAAAAGCTTTCAGCGCAAGTCTGATACGCAGCCATGCACACTGCAAGGTGACGCCTTTTCATTCGGGTTTTCTGTAGCAATATTTCCCACTGCCGCCGTCTTTGCCACAAAGTAAATCACAATTCTGCCCCAAACCCACAACGGTTAAATTACCAACTTACCTTTCTCTATTATCTAAGTTGCATTAATTATGTTCAGCTTAATGGAAGCAATTATTTAATTAGTACGAACTGCTGTTCACCTACATATTCCTGCAGAAACATTTTGGGTTACACACAGGCCAATTACCTGCTGAATTGCAGAGCACCTCATCATAAAGCTATTAAAAGTTCAGCAGAAAACTCCCTAGACAGTACAAGGCTTTTGTTTTCAGAAAGCTGTGACACCAGTGGAGTGAAACTGAGAGGGTCGATGCATACAGCTTTGACACATCTGGCCTTACATTAAATGAGTTTAACTGTTTCAGAAATTAATAAAATATTTCCCAGCTCGCCCACCAGCATTAATACTGTGACTACTACTAATAGGGGCATAATACTGGGCGGGAGGAGATTCCCACTTCAGTGAGAGCTGACTACGCGCACACATGCGCGCACACTCAGAGACAGCGCCTTCTCCAACAAGAACACAACTAGACGGCAGACGCAAAAGGCAGGAGGAAGAGGGTTAGCCTAAGCGTCTCTCTTAACCTAAGCGTTGAACTTAAGACACTTCAGATACTCACCTAAAACTCCATAGCATCAGTGTGGACCTAAGTCACTCGTCCAAGCTTGTGACCCTGGTCCTCCACTCCTAGCTTTCTGCCTTTCTCACAAAATCATCTGCCAACGGCAAGCGACCCTTCCCGCAGAAGCAGCTCGGCTCTCCCGACAGTGCCTTCTCTTACCTGCAGGCACACACCGCCCCGAGCTTCTCCTGACCAGCCAAGGACAATCGGATGGCGTGGGTCAATCACCAGAGTCCACTGCGGAGGAGCTGGACCATTGCCCTAACAAAGAGGGACAGCTCAGCTTGAGGTGCTGTCATCTGTCACCATGGTGCGCTGCCAGCCTGGGAGGAAGCCCGAGCCCCAGACCTGGAGGTCTGGAGAGCCTCCGGAGCACAGACATGAGAGCCAGGGACACCTAAGCTGTCGCGCTGCTTCCCATGAAGAGGGGCTACGAACACCCCTAATTTCGGGGGGCAGGGAGGAGTACGGAGGTGCGGCAAGGCCTGTACGGCACTGATGGCTGCAGGAAGGCTGGCAGAGCTCACTGCCTCGGGGCAACCAGACACAGAGAGCGCCTGGGGAACGGGAGGTCTCCCGCGGGCACGGAAGAGCCAGAAGCATTGGTAATCCACACGTACCCGATCCAGCAGGTCACTGGAGGGGGAATGTTAGTTAATGTTGGCCTGGGAATCACTTACTGAGCAATCCTGAGGGTAACGAGGTCTTATCCATACGGACGCTGAGGACAGTTCACTGAAGTTAATGAATTTTGCTAGGGAATTACTTTCTTTAATGCCTTTAAAAAGAGATTTCTCCTACCCTGTGTAGATAACCGTGCCTGGGAGGTTTGTGTCGGCAGACACGGTTTAAAAACACCCTCTTGAAAAACAGCTACCTCATATGAGGGACAGAGGGGACAACGAAAAGCTGAAGCCTTGTCTGGCTGGAATTCAGATTGCCAGGAAACAGAATGGCCACTCCAGGGATCGTGTAGAACTGGTCAAAAATATACACTTCAGCTGAGCTGTTGGCCATGGGCAGATCCCCGTGGAAAGGCCGAGATGTTTATCAGACTCCTCCGCTGACCTCCAGAGAATTTATCGCCAGATCACAAGACGCAACTTTCGCCCATTTACAAGTAGAACAAATCCACACGTGATGCTGGTGCTCCCATCACCCCCCTACAAGGATGGGCCGCAGCGTACAACGTGTGTACAACCAACAGGTCTCTGGGTGACTTGAGAAATCAATGACAAATGAACCCCGGGCTCAGTTTTTAGAGGGCTGCGTGTCAGCAGAGGACAAAGTGGGAAGGGACAGCCAAGGTTTAGAAAACGATTCATACTACTTGCTTTGCAAAGCAACTCCTGACGCCTCACTGGTAACTTCTCATCAGCACTTAGCGTTTGCTCTTTGGAAGCACGTGGTCGTTTTGCATTGCACATGTGCTGAGCACAAAGCTAAAAAAGTCTCAGCCCCCAAGGGTCCATCGCCTAACAAGATGACAACGCTGGTGGAGTCCCCAGACTGAGGACGCATTAGATAACGGGGGAGAGGACGAGGATCCTGATGAGGAACATCAGAAGTACCAGTCACTGGCCCTCCAGACTTAAGCCAACTAATCCACAGTAGGAAAACCAAAAGGTTGCCTCTCCTTCCTTTTCTCCTGTCCCCCTTAATTAAAATGATTTCTAGGCATTAAGTAGCTTCCAGCAACTTCTTTATATTCCTACTAAAAATACAGAAATACACAAAGCATAAGTGTCATTCTGCACAGAGGATGCTGAAAAATTAAAATCCTTTTCTTCATCACTGTGAACCCAAAATATTGTCACAAGAAGTGTGGTTCTAAAGATGCAGACAACGTAAGTTGAATAACATACTCTACTGGAGCGTAACAGATATATCTGACCTCCAGTTAATTGACTAACAAATCATTGAAAATCTGGGAAATGAAGGCCAGAATGAGGAAATTTCTTCTCTCATTTCCTATCACCTTCACCAGCACATCTTCTAACGGTCCCAGGGTTGCATTTTACAGGATACTAAAAAAGGAAAGGCAGCCACTTTGAAATTTATGAGGAGCCAAGGGAACCTACTGAGTGCCACCTTCCTCGTCTCATTCCTCATGCCACTGGCATAAATTGGGTTCACAGTCTGCTCCCTCACTTAACAACCCTATGTATGCATTCATATATCTCTCCCTGTTTTTAATACCATTTACCAACATTCATTTCTTCTCAGCTGCCTTTCTCCCTCCAGGGTTCTCTCTACAGCCCTAAGGGAACTCAGGAAAATACTTATTCTAGCATTTCTGTTTATGTTCCCAGGTCCTTGGGATAAGGCACTGCACTCATCCTTCCTCAGGCTGAAGACGACCAAGCGGGATGCTCTCATTACAGGCTAAAAAGGCTGCAATTTAAACTTGGATGCTTACAGTAATCGAAGTGACTTGCTGGTACCACCAAAGGCTCAGGAGCACCAAATGAAAGGTTAGTCAAAGCCAAGTTTTTTCAGGCCAGAAGGGTTGGTTTGTAAGAGACAATGACAGTATAAAGATGCAAAAGTATTTGTTTCTCATTTCCTGGGTTTTCTGTATATGTTCTGCAGCATTTAAACCTAGCTGTTGGAGCCTCAAAAGCACAAAGGTACCTAATACAATATTCCAAGTAAATTCCTGTAAGAAATGCCTCCAAAGCCATTTGACTGAATGAAGAAACAGAAACATTTACCATCAGGCGGCCTTCTCAGCTACAGAAATTTGCACCACAAGCATCAGCACTGTAGTGCTATTTGCAGAAGGTAAGTCTGCCAGGGCTGAAAACAATATTCAGGAGCAATAGAAACTACTGACTGTGGCTTGTAGTGAAGGCAAACTTTTCTGGAGAAAACTTCAAGCCATGGTTGAGATGCCGATTCCTGTATGGAACCAGTCAACGCTCAGTGTTTGTTAACAGCCGAGAGGCTCCGTGGAGCCCCATCTTTTACAGATATTTCAACCTTGCTGTCCTTCAGAGCAGGGAAAAAACCGTAGCAAAACTGAATTGCAAAGTAAGGTGCCAAACCAAAAGAAAACTGAAGCTCAAGAGAGGTGACCACCAGGACTTGGGACTCTCTGCTAGGTGTCACATATGTAAGGTAATACAAAGATGTGGGCAGACAACACAGCATATAAATCTAAGTAGAGCAGGACGCAAAACTTGTTCTGAGACACTCTAACCCAGAGGCTAACCTAAACCGGGGTTACGTGACTTGTGTCTATTAAGAATAGAAAGTAAGGACAGATATGGCTTTTCCTGGATAATATTTATTCATAAAATAATACGCAGAAAATCTTGTTCCCTCAAATAAAGAAGAAACTGAACAGCAAGAGACAGATGTTTGGATTCTGTCTTAGTTTCAATGTTCTTGTCAACCTGTCCTGTATACACACGTTTGTTGTCAGCTTTTTCTGGACCCTTGCAACAAGTAATTCCCTGACTGCCCGTAGGCCTTCTTGCCCGTACCAGCTTCAGAGATGCTTCTCATATTTTTCCGCCCTCTGACACCCTTTCAAATACTCATTCCAGCAACAGATCTCAGACCCCAGCTGGCCTTGCATGAGGACCAAGGAGGTGCATAAGGCCGGTTCTGCAGAGTGCTCAGCACACCGCCATGATGCCATATACAATGCACTTAAACTACTGCAGTGAAGCACATTAAGTCTAGTTTGAATAGAAAGGGGGAAAACTGCCAAGCTCCTAAGTAGGTCTCTAATAATAGCAAGATGTAAAATCAAACCTCAGGAAAGATGCAGATTATGATCGTGGCCTTTAACGTTACAAACAGTGCTAAAATACTGCGTATCTTCAAAGTATGAGGTCACTGGAGTATTTAACAACACTTGAAGAGCAGTAAGCCCTATTTTGTTAGAAAAGAATAACATCTTTAACTGAGCTTTTAAGAAGTAACCAGGATTTTACAAGGGTAGATTCCCAGCGTTACTTGAAATGAAGACCTTTTAAATAATTTCATCTTATACAACGTTAAGCTGAAACATTCAAAACCAAGGTAGAGAACAAAGCACAGAGAGATAACGTGATCTGCCCAAGGTCACCTGACAATTTTTCTGAGAGGCAAGAAGAGAAACTGATTTTTGGCAAAACTCTATGCCCTGACCAGAAAGACAATCCTTCCTCCAACACCGTATCTTGAGGTGATTAAGATCATAGGCAGGTACAAATATGTATTAATGTAAAAGCTACATTCCTCCCTGAAAAAATGCAAGCAGGCATCTCCTGCCTTACCACGCAAACTATATACTCTTAACAAAAACCGGGTGCGCATAAATCAGAACCAGGTCAGTTTAGTGCTAAGGCTGTGCTCTGTCCCTAAAACAGCATGCTATCTTGGGTGGAATAAATGTCCCCATTATATTCATAATGAAGCTAATCAATTTTGGGATTGTAAAATAACCCTGTCCAGAATTTTGATAAATCACATGACATGTCTTCCAAGGACTCTATTGTTAAAGATGCCTTTTTTACTGGAATTTCAATAATTAATCATGTTTTGAGGTAGTTTTATTTCTGTGTGGCTTACCCTTTGATGATCTAATTTACATTTATAACGATCTATTCCCTCGTGGATTAATCGCTCATGTTATTTTCTCTATTAATCAGACGTCAACATTTGCATTACAGATGACTGTTTGCGTTATTTTCATACTACTAAATCTGGCAGCATGGTACTAATGATAAATACTTCCCCACTTCTAGGGTGAATTAGTGTCTCAGTCCTTTTAAACAAAGGCATTATTAGGATCTTACCACTCTTTTGAAGTAGGCTGGTGGTTCTGTGGTATTGTCCACATATATTTATGATGTCTAAGAATTTACTTTTTTTCTGCAAACCATAAATACACAAATATTTAGTTCACCCATTGCTGTCAAACAAGCCCTGAGCAAAGGGCAGTGAGTTATGAATCTCAGGCCATCACAGACTTCTCTCCTAGATTCCCACGTACCTTTAGAAGAGTTTCACACCTTCCAGCTACTCACTGCAACTCCCTCCTGGATGCTATCACCCACAGGGCTGCCTGAAAAGCTGTTTTTGTCAAAATTGCTTACTTACATTTAGGAAAAATAAATTATCTGTGCTAGTACAAAACAGTACAAATTGTTGACCTGAGCTAGGCAACCCGATTGTGCCTGGAGCAGATACGGGAGTACTCACACCCACTGCTCTGTCCACAGACCAGGGAGGCAGCAACCTTTGGCCGGAGGCTGTGGACAGTCACCCCCTTCCTGGCACAGCGAGGTCCAGAGGCACACATCTGGGCCCTGGAGGAAAAGCGGTCCGCACCCCTGCTCCCAGATGGGTGGCATTACATCTAGCCCCGAGGGGTTGCTCACGATCCTTTCCCCAGACGTGACTGGGACATGCAGGCCAACAGGGAGAGGAGGAAGAGCCTGGTTACCCCACTCCCCACACTTTGCTGCTGCATCCTCACCTACTTGTAGGGAATAGGAAGCAATAGCAGCTCCACTGATGCTCTCCCTGGGCTGCTACTCTGACATGGAGGTTTGAGCATGGTACTCGTATATTTGTTCTTTGCACAGGAGCAATGGAGCTCTTCACAAGTCCCTAACGCTCTCACATAGAAGCACAGGCAAGGTCATGTTACATCAGATTATTAACAGACATGCTGCTTCTGCCTAGAAGCATCCCTGGCCCCTCTGGGTCAGCAGCTTCAACAACAGACGTGGTATTCTCTGAGTAAAGACTTGCTAAGCCCTGCCAGTTTCCACTTTTACAATGGCAGAGAACAAATTGGACATGTAAAATACTTATGCTAGCGTCAGAAGCATGAAAAAATGGTGCATCACGAGCAAACGTGGTGGAAGCTACACTTTTTATAGCATGAGGAAAAATTCCCAGAGGATTTGTCATGTACATCTGAAACTCCCCAGCTGTGGGCTCTCTCTTCTCCTCAGTGTCCTTTAACCAGCACTAGAACTGCTGCCTTGAAATCTGTCAAGGAGGAAGCAGCTTTGTGCTTGCCACAGAGGTTTCCAAGCCACTTCTTTCATTCTGGGATGGTTAGCGTTTCCTCCATGTGACTCCAGTCAGACAGGGAGGGATAAATACCTCCCCTGCCCACGCCCACACAGGAACCTTTTCCCTACCCCATCGCAAAGAAAAGTCCATTCTATCTTACGGCAGTCCACCCCGCACCGCCTGCACAAGCAGGACCGTCAGTTGTGGAGTCCAAGATCAAGTGGCTCTTGAGGAGGTGGAACCTGCACAGCAAGGCAGGCTGGCAGGCTGTCTCACAAGGAAAGGCAAATTGAAAGAGGTCTATTACATCTTAAGGCGATGAAGCCCTTTCTAACACCTTTTTGGTTCCTTACTCAGCTCCTGCCCTAGGGCCAAACATCAATCCATTCAGTTCCCAAACAGCATTATGTTTGTTGGCAGACATAAGGAGGGCTGCTTATGGTGTAACGTACTTTTGAGGTAGGTAAACGTCTCAAGGTGGTCCTCAGTGAGAACACCTTTGAATCAACCAGCTCAGCATAAGGCATCTGCTGCAAGACGTTAAGTATTAAAGTACCGGCTGATAGAGGCTCAACTCGGCGATAACTGGGAAAGTTACTTCAATAACCCATTCGTGGAATGCCCTCATTTTCCAGCCCGTGAATATGGTCCCTCCCTTGACTTCATGGTCTGGTTAGTAAAGCTCAGCAACTCTATTCATTTTGGACACAAATAATACTTTCACATCCGCTGGTAGATGTTGTGCAGAAGGCTGCTCATTTCACAACATAAAGCTTTTCATACATATCTCATTCCTTATAGCATATTGCTGGATTCTGTCATTCCCATATTGTATCAGTTCTTCCCCATCTCCTCATACCCTTTAAATTACACTGTTGGTCTTGCATCATATTCCTGGGGTCATTAAGTACCTGAACTGTAAACACCCTTATTCTCTGCCACAAGAGATCAGGGAGAAAATTGTGCAAGGCAGGTCAGAGTAGCCCCCTCTAACAAGAAATGAAAGCCTGGACTGTGCGCAGCTCTGAAACTTGTGCTATTGAGCTGCCATAATGACACACTGCATCCCATTAATCTGCAATTACACACTGACAGGCACTGTCAATCTAATACCATATCCATTCAGCAGAACTAAATGTACCATTTCTGTCCCCAACACTGTTTCTATGACTAAAACTCTTCAAAATAAAGTTAAATGTGTGATTTAATGGAGCAGGGAAGAGTCCAAATCCCAAATTAAGAAGGAAAAAATTAGAGCATTTATAGCCTCCCCACATCTGTGACTGTAAAGCCTGAGAAAAAAAAACGACTCTGCAGGAATGCGCAAGCATAGACATCACCTGCTAACACCCACAGTAAACCTGTAGTTTGTTCTCACAAATCCCCCTGCTACAACCACCTTTTTGTTATCTCTACGTGCTCACTACATCCGAGACAGGTAGTCCTCCTCAGTGCTGTCCTCTCTGAATCCCCCCTGGTACCTCCTGCACCTGCCCCCAAAGCACACCGCATTCCCTGATGGTTCATCTCACTCAGCTTGGCAGAACAAGAGAGGTCCACACTCTACCATGCATCCACAGCTGAGACACAGCAGTGTTTTAACATCACCGGAGGCTTAGGATGAGACACAAGCTAGAGAACAGCACAGTCCAGCGGATGGAAACCAGGCTGAGACTCCCCGTCTCCTCCGTTCAGGCTGCAAAAAGACATTCCCCTTACACGCCGTAGTGCCACTGAAGTTACTGTCCAGTCGCTGCTGCCTCCTCTCTGCTGGTGGAAGCGTTCGTGCAAGCACTGCTGGGTCTGCGTAGGGTAAAATCCATCGGGACAGATCAGACCAAAAGCTGCAAATTGTTTACAATAAACCGATAGATTCAACTTCCCGCAGACTGCCCTGCTGTCCGAGCCCTGCGGGATCGTCACCGGCCCTGAGAAGCAGCGATGGGTAGTGACACCCCAGCTGACACAGCTGGAGCCAGAAGGGGACAACTGGTGAGAGCTGGAGGCCTCATTCCGGGAAAACATGCCCGCTCAGGGGGAAGAGAAGGAGGTGCCCGAGTGCTGTTCTGAGCAGAAGTTGTATCAACCAAGAGCACCCAAACGCTGTCTTAAGAGACACCATGAGGCTGCAAGCTCTCCCAGACTGCGGGGCGGCCCCAGGGCTGAGCCCAGGCACAGCACCCAAACTGGTTCTCTACGTACCCTGCAGCCAGCGGAGACGGGCGTCATCTGAGCATGACTTACCCACCCTAAAATAGGCACCCGAAACAGCTGGACTGAAACACTTTCTGGCCTAGATGCTTTAAGTTTAGACAGCTAGAGACAGATGAGATGAATTCCACTTTGATGAACTGTGCCCTGCCATGATGGGGTTCAGCACTCAGGGCTGCAACAAAATACCTACATCCACCCAGTGACTTCAGATTTCCTTCCCAAAACTGTTTTAAAATGTTTTACGACGTTCAATTTCAGCGCAACTCAACAACTTGCATAGCTGTTTGTATTCTGAAAGCATTAAAGAATTTTAAAATTCCAAACAAAACAAAGAACCGCAAACATGCAAATGACCACAATGTTCTTTATAACGCGCCACTTCTGCAGCATTACAAAGCACAGCAGCCGCTCCAGAAGAGCGCGGGAACCCCTAACCATTGTAAATGCTGTTTTTGAAAACGGACTCCTGCCCTCCTTGCTCTCGTGCAGCTGTAACTCTGGGCTCCCGCGCCCAGGTGAGAATTCAGTAGAAACCCTTTCCTGTGACAGGGCTGTCACTTTGCTGATAGCACAAGCATGGCTACGGGCAAAATTAACCCCAGTAAACAAGCGTGCTGAGTACACTTGGTTATCTAAACAGCTATGTTCCTTCTCTCTTTTAATCAGCTCCAAATCTTAGGACTTTTTTTTTTTTTATCCTCACTATTCACAGAAAGAACACAAATACAAGGTGTTTAGGGTGTACAAAAGCACCTGCAATACTTGGCAAGCGAATTTTCACACGCTTGGGATGCTTGCAACTGTCTGCTCACTTCAAGTGCCACAGTCAGAGTTCAGCATCCACCAAACCCCTAAGAACTAAGGAACAACCAGACATACGATGCCGCCAGACATGGGCATCCAAGCCTGTGGCATCCAAATTTAGCAGCCATTCAAGAGTTTGAGTCAGGGAATTGCTGTTTAGGGGGGGTCACAACAACCAGTCTGGGAAGAGCTGGACACCTTGCGTGAGGGAACACTGCCTGCAGCACCAAACACCTACCCTTGACCAGCCTCTTTCGGAGTAGTTTGACAGAAGACACGCACATCTCCAGTTGTTTGTTTTCTGTTGTAAGAGGGAAGTAAAGGCGTTAAACCAAAAGGCCTTGATACTCCTTCTGCAACGGACTATTAACTCTCTCTGAGATCACACAGCATTGGCCACTGACGGAGAACATCAAGGAAACTAACACCATTTGCTTGGCAATGCTTATAAAGTGTTAAAAGGCAAAATATTTTATTTCTATATATACACATGTTAAGGCTACATTATATAACAAGGTGCCTGACCTTTACGTCCTTAAAGACCAAAGGTAGCACAGCATAGAAAATTAGGACATGGAGCCCAAAGAGATTTACTTTCTTCCCTTCTCATACCAACTCTCCACTTTCATAGATGTAACTTCATTTCATTTTCATTTCTGTCTCACAAAAAAACCAGATCTGCAATGTTTGGCTGCCAAGGAGGTTTTGAGCCATTCAGGTCTCCCTAGGTCTTGTAGTCATGGTCAACCATCCCACGAGTGAGTGGCATAGAAATCTGCTAGAAGGAAATTCAAAAGGCCTGTTCTCCAATGTGAAAGGTATTTTAAAATATCTTTTAAAAAAAACCATAGTAATTACAAAAAAAAAAAAAATCTATGACCATTAGTCCTACTGGAAGCCTATGGAACACGTTCTCCTGTATATGAACCTTAATACTGGATACTTTAAACTGCCTAATCTACCAGGTATAATCACCTATAGGAATATGATTTCCAGTAATGGAAAGGAACTGTTAAAATAGCAGAAAGGGCACATTGAGAACCATTCAAGCTAAAGCTGGGCAAAATGCAAACCGAAGAAAAGCTGAATAATTTATTACAAAGAGTAATTAACCACTGCCACAAATTAATAAACCGCACGGTATTTTTTCCGTCACTTCAAATCCTCAACAAAAGCAGTACGGTTTCTGGCAACGCACTCCAGCAGAAGTCAAAAATTAAGGGCTAGACGCAGGAACTGCTGAATGAAGCTCTTCAGCCCAAGTTAACCAGGAAGCCTAGGTGATCACAACACTTCCTCCTGGAAATCTATTAAGCCTGCTTGTATTTATTAGATGACAGAGATAGTCTACTCCTACTAAGAGAACCAAATCCTGCCAAATAAATCAATACATTATTACCAGGACAACAGAGCTGTCTTACATACAGAAAATAAGGAACCAGCCTACAATGGCCCTGATTTATAGTCTACAAACAAAATCAAAGGTCACCCAACTCCTAGCACAATGTCATACTGTATGCATTAGCAACAAGGACACAGACAGCTAAATAAACATATTTTTAGAATTAGCAGACTGTGCTAATTGAGTGCATATTTACAAAATCAATATAATTCACCAGGAAAAAAAAAAAAAAGCAGTGTTTGGATGTGAATCATGTACATGGTTACTTTCTCCTGACAGCAGGGTCACAGCTGGAAGGAGTGGTAGGAAGTACAGAGACCATGACTGATACGATCACGCATTGCCAGCTCTCACAAATAAATCATAGATCACAGCATTTAGCACTTGCAAGACATTGCAAGAGTCCTTGATGTGAAGTGAGTAGCTCCTCCAGCTCTATTATTTTTAGGCCTCCTAATTCAAGCAGAGTTCTGTGTAGGACCCTGAAGCAAAACACTCCCCAATTATCTGATTTGGAGATTTTTTTTTTCTCCATGAGGGACTGACAAAGATCTTTTCCTCCATCTTAAGACACACCTGTGCCCACTACCTGCAAGCTCTGTCATTTCTTCTTCTGCAACTTCTGTTCTCAGTTTTCCTCCAGCATCATTTTTATTCCACATACCAAAGGGCTATACAGGAGAAAAAGTGCAAAGGCAGGAGAGGAAAAACTCCAGATCATAAGGAAGGTGGGTGGCGCTTACTTTAGCGGTGAAGAAACAATAATGGAGGAGTCACTGTCTCAGCACACAGGGAAGTCTATGAAGGTGAATGCATTTTTATGTGCACTCACAATCACACTGTTGACCTTGCCCTCCTGCAAACACAGCATAAAAGTCAAAAGAGAAATTAAATTCAAGATAAATTTGCTTGGTCTTTTAAGATTTTTTTTTTTTTAAAAGAATCTCACAATTTAGTTTGATGTGATCTCTTGAGATCAGCAAAGTTGTCTGGAGCCCAACTCCCCCTCTGAGTAGCCAAGGACAGCTTCTACCCTCCTTCGTATCAAAGAGGGCATCCTACCAACATATCTGGCTGAGAGATGCATCCCTTCTGATTGCAACTAAGCCAGCAAGCTCCTCCCTCCTATTTCCAAGTGCAAAAGACTACGAGTCTCCCATTTGCATCCAGCATAAGACCTTTGCAAGCAATACGATGTTTGCACGTACATGGGAGAAGTCCATAAGGAAAGCTCAGTAGATACAGACATTGTCAGAAGTATTTTGCGCTAGCCATGAGGAGAAGGAGGAGGGTGAAGGGGCAGGCTGCTTTCATTAAGGACGCTGGACAACCAACTAGGTGAAGTCGTGAAGCACTGAGCCTCACATTGCTGCAGTTGCTGGTTTAAATGAGCCAGCTTAGCTACAGCTGCGGCTTACAGCTGCAGTGCAGAACAGTGCACAAGCGTGAGACCTCCTTAGTTTGATGTAAAACCTCTTGCCCGCTGTGGTGGGTTAGCCTTGGCTAACAGCCAAACGCCTACCCAGGAGCTCACCCACTCCCTCCTCTCAGCAGGACGTGGAGAAAATAGTAAGAATAGGAATGAGAAAGCTTGTGGGTCGAGATAAAGAGAGGAAGATTGCTTATCAATTACCATTGCAGGCAAAACAGACATGACTTGAAGAAAATTACTTAACTTATTGCCAAGTAAAATAGATTCAGGTAGTGAGAAACAAAAAGACAAACATTAAAACACCACCTTTCCTCTCCCAGGCTCAACTTCACTCCTTTTCTCCAGACTCCAGCCCCCACCCTGAGCAGCACGTGGAGATGGGGGACTATGGTCATAGAATCACAGAATGGTTTGGGTTGGAAGGGACCTTTAAAGATCATCCAGTCCAACCCCGCTGCCATGGGCAGGGACATCTTCAACCAGATCAGGTTGCTCAGAGCCCCGTCCAACCTGACCTGGAATGTTCCCAGGGATGGGGCATCTACCACCTCTCTGGGCAACCTCTGCCAGTGTTTCACCACCCTCATCATAAAAAATGTCTTCCTTATATCTAGTCTGAATCTCCTCTCTTTTAGTTTAAAACCATTCCCCCTTGTCCTGTCGCAACAGGCCCTGCTAAAAAGTCTGTCCCCATCTTTCTTATAAGCCCCCTTCAAGTACTGGAAGGCCACAATAAGGTCTCCCTGGAGTCTTCTCTTCTCCAGGCTGAACAACCCCAACTCTCTCAGCCTTTCTTCACAGCAGAGGCGTTCCATCCCCCTGATCATTTTCGTGGCCTCCTCTGGACCCGCTCCAACAGGTCCATGTCTGTCCTGTGCTGAGGACCCCAGAGCTGGACGCAGCACTGCAGGGGGGTCTCACCAGAGCAGAGCAGAGGGGCAGAATCCCCTCCCTCGACCTGCTGGCCACGCTGCTGGTGATGCAGCCCAGGGTACGGTTGGCCTTCGGGGCTGCGAGCGCACATTGCCGGCTCATGTCCAGCTTTTCGTCCACCAGTACCCCCAAGTCCTTCTCGGCAGGGCTGCTCTCCATCCCTTCATCCCCCAGCCTGTATTGATACTGGGGGTTGCCCCGACCCAGGGGCAGGACCTTGCCATTGGCCTGGTTGAACCTCATGAGGTTCACACGGGCCCACTTCTCCAGCTTGTCCAGGTCCCTCTGGATGGCATCCCGTCCCTCAGGCGTGTCGACCGCACCACTCAGCTTGGTGTCATCTGCAAACTTGCTGAGGGTGCACTCGATCCCACTGTCCATGTCACTGATGAAGATATATGGTCAGTATGTAACAGTTCCTCTCTGCTGCTCCTTCCTTCTCACACCTTTCCTCTGCTCCAGCGTGGGCTCTCCACCCAGCAGTTCCTTTGGGAATATCCATCTGCTCCTGTGTGGGTCTTCCACAGGCTGCAAGTAATACCTGCTCCACCATGGAGCACCTCCTCCTCCTCCTCCTTCCCTAACCTCAGTGCTCCCTCTGTTGTTTCTCACTCTCTTTTTTCCCTCCTCCTCTGCCTGTGTGGTGTTTTTTGCCCTTTCTTAAATAGGTTTTAACAGAGGCACCAGCAACTTAGCTGGTGGGCTCAGCCTTGGCGTGCGAGTGCTCCCCTGAACATCTCTGGGGAGTAAATTTGACAATCTCAAATAAAGCAACATAAAACAGACAATCAAAAAGCATTCTAAAAGGTTTCAAAACAGTAAGAATATTTTCCTTTAAAAAAAAAAAACAAAAAAAACCAAAAAAACCCCCAACAAAACAAAAACAAAAACAAAACAAAACAAAACAAAACAGCCATACTTCAGGTTTTTTAAACTTGAAGCAAATCAGTTTTGCCACTCCCTATAATCAGAATGTGGTAAGTATGAAGTGTTGACTGCCACACAGGATTTTAAAATAAACAAAAATAAATTAGAACCATATTTTTCATTTCAGGAACGCATCCTGCCAGAGGACTACAGCTGTTCAATTGGCCCAGACCAGATAACAAACGCACGGTCCCTGGGACACCACCATTGTCAAGCCAACACAAAACACCGTGGCTAACCAAGGACACATCAACACAAACAGAAAGAAACATCAGCAGCAACCAAAACCTCAAAAAAAAAAGGTAAAAAGCATACAAAAGCCAAAATGCTGTCATTCATTGTTAAAAACTGCCAAGAAATAATTAACTCTCAGAACTATTTTTTTCTAAATATTTTTAATTAAGTTATCATTTGAAAAAATGTTCCTATGCTCCACCCAGTCCTTCTCCCCCGGGAAGACCGTCCACAGCACGAGCTGTAGTAGCTGCAGAGAGGCAGTTGCTATAGAAAGCAAACATCAGGCGTAAAACCTGGGCCAGTGCCGAGGTTTCCCCCCCGCCCCCAAAAGGACATTCTCCCCAGAAACCCCACTTCTCTCCTGACAGCAAGGCTACAGCTGTTCCCAACAATTACAAGCCATCACTGCATCCCAAAGAAGCAGCATCTTAAGAAATTCAAAGCAAGAATCTTTTCAAACTCACTCCATCTTTGAGCATCCCCATCCATGCTCAAAGGTCCCGAGCTGCATAGGCGGGAGGTGGTCCAAAGCTCACCCAACATGATCTTATGACAGAGCCACCGTTAATGGAAGGGCTATCTAAAGAAAGAGCCCAGCACCGGCGAGTTTGTACTTTGTATGCTCTCCGACTGTCAGACACCATGAGTGAAACGACAAATTATATATGCAGAATACCGTATTTCAATGCCTTTTCCTCTGCCTGCTCCTTATCTTCCTTTTCTCAGCACGCAGAATAATTCATCAGAGTGCAACCCTGAGAGGTTTTGATGCCAACATTTTAGCTTATAGCAAAACCTCAGCAGTTTTGGCAAGTAGTTGGATGTGTGGACAAACAGACCATGCCAGGCGGAGCCCAAGGCCCCGACGCAGCAAAGCATGGCAGAGAACGCTCAGCACCTCCCTGTAAAGAAGCCGAGCAATCTCCTGCTCGGGGATGTAGCGCAGGACTTGGGCATCTGTGCTTCAAAACCCCTGCCTGGCTAGGGGCCAGCCACTCCCCCTCCCTCGTGTCTCAACTCCCCGTCCGTAAGATGGAGGCACCGATCTCTTCTCCTGCAGCAGGCTCCTGCGGTGAGGTACTGGAGGCTGGACAGACTTGGAGGCTGTAGCTGAAGGGGCCACGGTAGCACTGAGGAGAGACAGCTTCAGCAAACCCTTGGGGGAGGGAAAGCAAGCACGTCTTTTAGGCACCTAAAAAGATTAAAGAGCACAAACTCTGACTAGAAGCCAGAGGGAACCGCACTCTTAAATCATTTAAGCACTTCTGAAAGCCGTTCCTTGATTCAAAGGCTTAAGCACCATTTGTCTAGCACTTTAAAGAAGAAACAGTACCAACGCGCAATGAACCTGCTACAATTTAGCACTGCCTAAACATCTGCTGAAAACATACTTTTTGTGCAAGGATGACAACAATTTGGTGAACAAGCGAATGCCGTCAGTGCAGAAGGATGACGAGGACGCAACAGAGAAGTATTTTAAGAATCCTACCCATCCCTCTTTTTCTCAGCATAATGCTAAGAATTTACTGTCAAATGTTAAAAACCCTGAGCCCTGAGATATTCAGTCAGTAAACATGACCGAAGATCGGAGTTTAATCCTGTGAAATAAATAAAAACTATTACCCTGTTTGCATTTGGCAGGTTGAGCTTATAACTCTGTGATGTTCAATTAACCAGCATCTTTGAAACCAACCAAACATCACCATAAAGCTGGTCAGTAATTTTTTGGTCAAAGACAACAGCATAAAAGTGGCTCTCCACAACAGATCCTATCCATGACACCAGGAGAAGAATCCCAACATCTCACCTGTATTCGCAAACCAAAGGGATTGGGTTGCAAACTGCCTTCTAATTGTCTAACCAGCATAAGCTGTGGCAATGGTCCTGGAGTAAGACCAAATCCCTGCTCTTTAGGATGTGTTCTAGGTCCCCTCATATTCACAGGGGACACAAGGTCATTACAGCTCTTTTAGTTTGTGGATCTTTGGGGTTTGTTTTTTTCCCCCAGCAAAAGTTATCTGCAAAACACAGCCTTTTTAGCTCAAACCAGAGGCTCCCACTAAGCACTGGAGTCCAAGCTCTCATGTCAGCCAAGTGGACGGTCATTCCCCGAGCAATGACAAGCGTGAACAGTCACAGCTCCTCAGAGCAGCTTCCTAACCCTGGAACCCAAAGACTTCTGTTTAAACGTAGGCATGGAGAACATGAGTGCTGACACAGCCTTCGAGAGAAAGCAGAGCCAGGACAGAACAAAGCTAGATTATATTGTGAAGATCTGACATACCAAGAGTGGCTCCTCCCTGTAGCATCTCAAGCTGGGGATGGAAGTAGGGACGGAATAAAGATGGCACCAATATCTTCCTTCCATGGTTTCCCTGTGACCTTTGGTAGATCCCAGCAGACATCCCTCCCATCTGCACTGGATTCAATGTGCCTTTTCTGTCTCCAAGACAGCCAGGCAGGGACAAACGCAGAAGTCAAAACATCTGTCAGCCTGTGCCACCTACAGAAAAGAGTGGCTTTTTGCTTGAGAGACAACAGCACCGCAAAAGCATTGGCAGGAGGCCTAGATCTGCCAGGCTCTGTAGCTGGCTGAATGAGAGGGACAGATCCGACAAGGGCAAACATTTCCAGGACACTAGCTGCAAGCACACAAATGGGCTTAGGGACAAAAACCAGTCGCCCAGGAATGGCACTGAGCAATAGGGGGACAACTCTGAAAGGGAAAGATGAAGCTATGGCAAGATGAAAGGGAGCAGGACGGCTGGAGCTATGCACCACAAGACTGGCAGCGTATCTGGGATTTAAAATTAGCCTTATGCTGACCTAACCAGCCTCGACTGCATTTCAGCTCTCACCCAGACACCCTGGATGCACTTGGCCAAGGACAACCCCTGCTGTGGGCATGTCAGTCAGACAGCAGCACTGCCCCGGCTTCTCCTCCTGCCTGTCACCCCGCAGCCACCAGTCCCCATACTTCAGTTTTGTTAAACTTGAAGCAAATCAGTTTTGCCACTCTCTATAATCAGAATGTGGCAAGTATGAAGTGTTGACTGCCACACAGGATTTAAAATAAACAAAAATAAATCAGTCCCCGTGCAGGGCCCAACACACATCAGCTCCTGCTGGAGGAGATACCCAGAAGCAAGAGTGACCAGAGAGGCTGGGGAGGAGGAGAGGGCTGGCCAAGTATTTGCTTCACGCGCCTTTCTCCAGGGCGCACTCTCACTCCTGCCCAACAGGAAAATCCCCTACGTGCCCTTCTCCCGTCCTCTGCCAGCCAAGATCACTGATCGACCTCGTCCAAGCGGCACGAGCAGCCATCAGGCCTCAGCACATTCATCTCAGTCCAAGTCGCTCCTGTACACAAAAAGCACTGCTAGTAAATAATAAGAATAAAACGAAGGTTTTCCTGCATATGCAAGGAATAAAACATTGAGACAGCGATTTTCAGGCAGCAATGCGTCCGCTTCCCTCCCCTCTTCTCTCCTCCAGCCCTGTTCCTGTGGCACTTTCATGTGCCTATCACCGCAAACAAAAGATATGCCAAGCTAATGAAGTGTCGGAGCTGCGGTATGTGGGTGTATAAATGAGCCAGCACGGCCCCTGTGCGCACGGAGCCACTGCAGGTAACACATTTCCAGACCTGTCAAGACTCATTTCTTTTAGAAGGAATAAAAGATAGCTGACTTATTTTTCCCCTTCAAGCAAGAAAGAAAATGGAAGGGGGAAAAAAAAAAAAAGAGAGATAAAGAAAAATGTATTAATAACTAAAAGGTAAGGAGAAATTTCTGACGGATGCCCTCCTTCCTATCGTTATTAGTCTGATGGATGTGCCGGGAGACCCCAGCTGCTTGTACAACCTGGCACTGTGCAAACAGAGGGCACGGTGTAGTCCCCTCCTGGCAGTAAGACAGGGACAAACAACATCCAGGGGGATAAAGAGATCTGCCTGAGGTGGCACGACAGATCTGCAGCAGAGCCAAGAGATCCAAGCCACAGGAAATCCAGATTTCCTATGCATGCCTTGATGTTGCAGCTCTGAGATGCTCTGCTTTCCTGCAGTATCTCCATCAGCTGCCTGATCTCCTTCTCACAAAGGCTGCCCAAGCCCCTGATAACACTGCAGAAGCTGAGAGAGCAAACATCCAAGCCTCGGTGAGGGACAGTGATGTACTCTATGTCATTATGAGGTCCAGGTATGTCCCGTAATTCACCTGTAAAACCAAGTGACTTGGCAGGCTCAACTATCATTTGCAAGAGCCATGCACCCTCTTCCTCAGTGCTCACTAGCCACCAAGCATTCTGAGGGCAAGATACTTCCATAGAATCATGCAGGTTGGAAAAGACCTCTAAGATCATCGAGTCCAGCTGTTAACCTAGCACGGCCAAGTCCACCACTAAACCACGTCCCTAAGCGCCACATCTACACGTCTTTTAAATACCTCCAGCAATGGTGACTCAACCACTTCCCTGGGCAGCCTGGTCCAAGGCTTGACAACCCTTGTGGTGAAGAAATCTTTCCTGATGTCCAATCTAAACCTCCCCTGGCACAACTTGAGGCCATTTCCTCTCGTCCTATTGCTGTTACTTGGGAGAAGAGACCAACCCCCACCTCGCTACAACCTCCTTTCAGGTAGTTGTAGAGCGCGATGAGGTCTCCCCTCAGCCTCCTCTTCTCCAGGCTGAACACCCCCAGTTCCCTCAGCCGCTCCCCATCAGACTTGTGCTCCAGGCCCTTCACCAGCTTCGTTGCCCTCCTCTGGACATGCTCCAGCACCTCCATGTCCTTCCTGTGGTGAGGGGCCCAAAACTGAACACAGGATTCGAGGTGCGGCCTCACCAGTGCCCAGTACAGGGGCACGATCACCTCCCTGCTCCTGCTGGCCACACCAGTTCTGATACAGGCCAGGATGCCGTTGGCCTTCTTGGCCACCTGGGCACACTGCCGGCTCATGTTCAGCCGCTGTCGACCAGCACCCCCAGGTCCTTTTCCTCCGGGCACTTTCCAGCCGCTCTTCCCCAAGCCTGCAGCGTTGCTGGGGTTGTTGTGGCCCAAGTGCAGGACCCGGCACTTGGCCTTGTTGAACCTCATACATTGGCCTCGGCCCATCGATCCAGCCTGTCCAGGTCCCTCTGCAGAGCCTTCCCACCCTCCAGCAGATCAACACTCCCGCCCAGCTTGGTGTCATCTGCAGACTGACTGAGGGAGCACTCGATCCCCTCGTCCAGATCGTTGATAAAGACATTGAACAGGACCGGCCCCAGTACTGAGCCCTGGGGAACATCGCTCGTGACCGGCCGCCAACTGGATTTAACTCCCTTCACCACAACTCTCTGGGCCCGGCCGTCCAGCCAGTTTTTCACCCAGTGAACATTATACTTGTCCATAACCGACCTTAACAGGCAGTGAGCATCTCTAATTCCATTGGAAAGCACTGCAATTTTCCAGTGCGTCTTCTGCCATTTCAGGGCCCAAAAGATCCTACCGTCACTCATAAGTCCAACGCTCCTGCTCCGCACTCTCTGCATGTGGTCAGAGCACACGTCATGGCTAAGGAATGAGCTGTCACCACACCAGCTATGCTTTGGCTTAGACAGAAAGACTTCCTGACTTCCAGCTGAAGGGGCTCAGGTCAGCATCTGCTCCACCACAAAGCAGTGGCACCCAGGATGATGAAGGTTTGAAAGACTATGAACCAAGCCCGAGATACAAACGAACGGCCGCATTGTGGCTCCTTGTTCTTCTTTAGAGGGTAGTCTGAACACAGACACTTGCAAGCCTCTAGCTAATGCACACATTCATTTAGCACAAGCAATGCAGATTTGTTCCTTTTGATCCAGAGCTCCCAGGTTCATTCCTCAGGGATGCCCCTACTCAGGGTTGTGTCCTTTTTTAGGAAGAAGCAGAACTTAGAAAGATCACATCCGACCATATTTTATGAAGATAAACTACTTACCAGAGCTGTGCAAAGAAGTAGTCAACTGGAAGATAATTTCTCTCCTGAATTAATTTAATGAGGGCAAAGGATTTCTCTTCAGTGCCTTGAAATGTTAGGTTAGAATTCTTGTTGGTTCTACTCAGTTATTAGTAACTTGTACTTGTCAGACCCATGCTTAAAGCAAACAAGAGCTAGGGTAGCCCCAGCACAAATTAATGACATCAGACAGTCCTGATCTGCAGAAGTGCCTGCTCCGCATATCCTGGGTTACTCAGGCAGTGCTGCTCATGCATGTCGCTGTGGACTTACTAAAGTCACCTCCAATTACATCCCAATGTATTGGGGACGCTCAGGGATTCACCCAGCATTGATCCACGGATAAACACGGACCTGTGCGCTGCCATTTGGAGCCTCTGATCTTTAACCCCAATGACCAGGAGACCCTCCTGCTCCCTTGAAAGTCAACTGATGCTGGCAGTTGTTTTCTGAGATGTGGCCAAAAAGCCAGGACTAACCAGAATAGTAAACTGCATGTCCACCATATGCGAAGAGCCACGAAAATAAATCCTGATGCAGGAAATCCCCTTGGATTTTTTGCAACGCTAGGACTGAATGCTGGGAAGCCACTCAGCAGCTTTCGGTCCCTTGCTGGGGTTTTCCACAGGTTGCAGGAGACTGGTTTACAAAAGCCTCCATCCCTAACTTAAATGAGGAATACAACATAAGCATTTTGGGAATGGGCAGACATACTGGCTCAGATAAAAGTTTTTATCTTTGGACACCTCACCAGTTTCAATACCTTTATCGTCCTCTGCCACCAAGTCGAGTAGTACCACTTCCCTCATCTCATTCCTGGCAACCTGAGGCATAAAGAAGCTATTTGACTTATTCAGGCCATATGGGAAAACCTGAGACAGCATAAAAATGTTAGACTGGGGTTCTTGCATCACCAGCACTGCAATTGTTCTCCTGAGGGTGTTTTCTCTTTTAAGTAACTCCTACAAAGGGACTCCCTGGTAGTAAAGCTCTACTGTAAGAAAGAAAGATGATCTATTTATAGCGCAGCAGAAACACGGGACTTCCATCCAAGTGATAAATTTCCACTGACAGGACGATGCTGTGCGTTCTCCAATAGGAAGTCCTCAGAGGAGGTTTCTTCAGGGTTCCCATCACAGCCCAGGGGTCTAACCCTGATACACCAGCAGGAACAAACGACAGGTTTCAGTTCCCCCTCCGCCCTACGCATGCACTCACCCAGTCTCGCTCTCTCGCACAGATACATTTACTTACTTTTCTTTCAACAAATACGAGAAACCAAACAGCCAGGGTTTTCCAACAATCTTCCCAGAGGATAGTTATACAACCCTTGCCAGGTCACGGCAAAACACAGTCTGAAACCAGCTAGTACCTGATTTCCCCTGTATAACATGAAATGCTATGATTCTTCCTTCTTTTTACATCTGCTACACATTAGTGATGCAGGGGGGAAAGGGAAAGAATGGGGAACAAGATGTTTTTGATTCATGTCAGCTGACAAGGATTCATTTCTGGGACACTTTCAGCGTAAAATTTTGGTTATAAGAATAAAGAACACAACCAAAGCTACAGGAACGCAACCAAAGCTACACAGTTCTCACCCACCTCTTACTCTTCCCCCTCCTTTTTTCGATCTGCTGATTGCAGATTTAGAGAAATGACTGTTACTTTATTAGAGCAGTACTTGGAGGACTCAGCCGAGATCACAGCACCATCACACAGCGTACAGGCAGGGCACAACGTTGGTACATCACTGGGAAAGAGGCAAGAGAATGCAGGGTCCTGTGCTCCTGAGCAGCCCTCCTATCCTCAGGGCTGTGCTGCCTCACCAAAACTCTCCTTTCATCTACTATGTAATTCATTAAAGGTAGGGGTGGTTTGGTTTTTCTTTCCAGGCTATCATGCACACACTTTCCTATTATCTTCTGCATTGAAACCAAACTTGTCCTCTTCTTCTGCCACTGTTCTCCAGTATTTCTCATTCGCCTTTCTCGCCTTCTCCCCAGTCATTTCCTTATCTCCTATCTCTTCTGCTCAATTTGATCCTATGCTGCTCTATGCACTCCAAATGGCCTCAGAAAGCTTGCCAATACTCTACCCTTCTTGAGGCTGTTTCTTCTGTGTAATATTGTGCATAATGCAACATTTCTTTTAAGAAGGATCAATAGGTCCAACACAACCAATTGTACAACATCTCTTGCTTTTCAAGCGTCTGATTTGCAGAAAGCTGAACCACCACCGCTCCAGCAGGTTTCTACGGGAGCCAGTGGGTGCTCAATGCTTCAGAAAAAAAACAGTTTTATTTGTTCAACTACATAAGCAAGGGCAGAGCCCAGCTTAATAGCTTCATTGTGGCTAATTTCTGTCTGCATACTTGACTGGCAGTCAGAGCTCCCGTTCAGTTCCTACCTTTGTCAATGACTTACTGATTCTGGGTAAGCACCTGAACTTTTCTTCCTCAATTTCATCTGTAGAACAAAGGTGATTGCATCTCTGTCACAGAACTGCCGCAGATTTAACTCATCTGAGTTCACAGTGCTCTTTGAGGTCTTCAGATCAAGGGTGCTGGAAAGCACACAGTGCCACAGTTATAGGAGACATGCTCTTGCATGACCGCGTGCTGAAGAGCAATCAATCATCGAGGGAAATGGTGCTTTCCTGACACTCCTGTCCTTTAACATTTTCCACTTCGAACACAGTCTTGTTCACATTTTATTTCTATTCTCTGCTTTCCCTCTCTTCCTGTTGGAAGCAAGCATCTAGGTACAGCCTTTTCCGATGACAGCAAAGAAAGAGCCCTTGTTTCAGTGACCTACTATCCCAGCCAGCCTTTGCCAGCAAGCCCATCATCGAAGGAAACACAGGAAAGCACTGCTTGTGCCACTACTATCAGGGAAATAAGCACCAGTCTCCAGCAGCTACAGGGAGGGTAGCCCCACGAACAACTTAAACTACAGTTTCCACTGTACACATTAAATAGAGGAACATTCCTGCAAGTCCTTATGTCTGAGCCAAATTTTATGCCTGTGGGAAGATTCTGTAAGGCAACGAGACTACCCAGAAATTTGAAGTTACCACCATGCGTAATTACCTGCATTCCAGCTTTGGTATTACAGTGATTCCTACAAGGCTGCTTCTCCACATACATGCAGAGAAAACAAGACACAAACGAGGCTTGGCTGCCGGTCTCCATCTTCGCTCTCTGCAAACTCAAGAACAGCTTCCATCAACACGTTGAAGTCCACATGCATGCCCCAAACATATTTCTGGCCTGAAAAGTGACACTTAGTATTTTCTACCTTGATTATACTCAGCACCTCCAATCAAGTTCAGCATCCTGTTCTGCTAGGCACAATATAGGCACAGTGCAGCAAGAGACAATTTCTGTACCTGGAAACTTGTGAGAATCCCTCTAGTTTCTGGGAGGTAAGGCCTCAGCTGGTGATGGAAAAGGAAGCTTTTCTTTTCTTGCCTGTGAATGAAGGACAGCCTGCAGTGCCCTGTGCTGACTGACCAACCCACTAAGCTGGGTAACGACCCACCGCTCCATCTGCATGCAGAACCAGGCCCTAAACTCATCAGGGCGAAGAGAAGGTAA
Organism: Calonectris borealis; assembly: GCF_964195595.1. Lineage (NCBI taxonomy): Eukaryota > Metazoa > Chordata > Aves > Procellariiformes > Procellariidae > Calonectris > Calonectris borealis. The sequence continues at coordinate 1,805,997 of NC_134325.1, read as the reverse complement.
AGGCAGAAGTTGAAACGTTGAAAGGGGATGGTAAGAAAACAGAAAAAGCACAAAACCCAAACAGGCACAGAGCAAAGACTATCCTTGGGAAAGAGTACTTGAAGGAAGAATAGCTAAAAAAAGCCACCTGAGTCACATGACATGTTAAATGTTAGCATTCTGGTTGTTGGATTTAAAAAAAAAAAAAAAAAAAAAAAATTTGGCCAGGCTTCTTCCTAGCTGCCTTCTTTTGGTAAACTTTACCTGGTCTAGTTTCTGTGCCCTTCTCCTTTTCTGCTGTTTGTAACAGCAGACGATGATGAGCTGAACCCCCTCTTTGGTGCAGATAAGGCTTAATTTCTGTGTTAGTTAAGGTCACTTGTAGCTGCTCAGTCTTGTATCTCAAAGGCTTCAATTCATCACTGCCAGCTCAGCCAGAGGCTGGGATCATCCGTTTGCAACGGCTGTGAGTCTGGTTCAGAATCTCAATGCAGGCAAACACTTGCCAAGCTTTCCCCCGGTGCGCATCCAGAAATGACCAGAGAAGAGCCCAGGCTCAGGCACATTTGCGATCACTGCCCACGCACCTCCAGCAAGGCCAATGTTTTTCTTCCAAATCTTCACTGAGAAGCTGACTCCTCTCTGCTGTGTGTTAAACTGGACGATACAGGAAGGGTACTGCAGGGCTGATTATACTGATTTGCAACAGCAAAATGCTCTGTCGTGCCATATGCTGAGAGCACATGATGGATCTTGTGCTGCATGATTGGCTTCAAATGCTGGATTCTACGGCCAGATGGAAACTGGCTATAGGGTCTTCTGCAGGCTGTTTCAGAGACAATGAGCTTCAATGTAGAAATTCAGGTGCCTAAAACATCCACATTTGGGCATGCAAATCCCTCTCTCTGTTTTTTTAGAAGTGGCATGGATCCATTCCTCTCTTTGGGGTAAATTCTTAAAGACTTAATCGGCCACCATGGAAAACGCTGCTCAAAGCCGTCAGGTTACAACCTGTGCTCATCCCTAGCAGATTAACGCCACTCCCTTGAACCAGGTTGCTCTATTCAACTCCCAGTGCTCAAGACTTCAAAACCTGGTCAGCTGTTGTAACGCGCTCTCCAGACACACAAAGCAGCACAAGACAATTCCACAGATTTTAACACTCGTTATTTAAGAATTGATATTAACTTAGTTGATTAGCATGGTTAGAAGGGACAGAGAAGGAAAAAAGGGAGAGGAAGAAAGAGCGTGGAGAAAGAAAGAGTATGGCAAGTCTGCCACGGCTCAACTGATAAATGTTCCCATTCCAGAGAAAGCATTCAGAAAAAACGTGCGTCAAAAGCAAAGAAAGTCATGGAGGGGAAGGGAAGGTCGAGGCCTCCCGGCTAGCTCTCTCCCTTCCTCAGACACCCTCTACAATCAGCACAGAGAAAGGAGCTGCAGGAGATTCAACACCTCACACTGAAGAGAGGAGCCCTTTTCCCTCAACAGCAAAGACAGGCAGGGAGATGTGGTGGCTGACTTACCTGGCTAATCTGAGAGACCCAAGTTGGGTATCCCTCAAAAGAACAACAAAGGAACAAAACAAAAACCAAAGTCCAAACCTAGTCACAAGCAAGCAGTTGCAGCTACAGCATTTCCAAGCTATCATGGTAACTCACAGGCTCAGATGTCTGAAATTATTTAGGTTGGAAGTTACTTAGCTCAACCCCTTGCTCAAAGCAGATCCAGCTAGATCAGGTCACCTTACTGGTTTTGCTACCAAGCCTCTTCCTCCTTGACTTTCTTGCTTGACTTATCCCCAATTAAGGGAGGACTTATCTTCCTTGATTGTGTCTGAGACGGTGGTGAAGGAACTGGTGGGTGCCAGGCTTTTTCATCCCTACCCCGCTGCTTGCTGACAAGCGATCCTGGGAAGTCCTCTGTCCTGGGAAGCACTCTGCCTCCACCAGCAGCTACCACACGCAGATCCCAGAGCTCTTCAAATAGGGCACAACCTGCTCCCGGGGAGGGTCCTCTGAATCCACAGAAGCAAGACCTTAGCCCAAAGTCTGAAACTTAGGAGCCTGTATCCCCTCCTACAGTCTTGGTGAGCTGTAGCATCCCCCACTACCGCCTGACATGCCTGTTACCCAGCATGGTTTAGTGACTTTCTGAGCCCCAGCTATTTGGCCTCCTTGCCTGGTGGTGGTGAGAGCTTCAGAGGCCAGCTGCTTTGCAGGGCTATGAATTTCTTTACATTGTTTTCCAGTTTCTTATTTTCACCGACCGTCCCCTTGTGTCACGCTATCAGGTGCCTGCATTCATCCTATTTACCTTCTTTGTACCATTAATTACTGTCTTCTGCTTTGGCCAGATCCCTCTATAAAATTTCCAAACCTACCACAGAACGATTTCTTTCCTTGGTTGCCTTTTTAGCATGAAAATGAGCTTTGTGAGAAACGCAAGCAAATTATATGGCTAAAATAAAAGTGCTTCTTCACTGGGGCCTCCTGGAAATTAGTTGCCAAATCCTGACCTGAACTCCTAACGTATTATAAAGGGGCATTATTTTGGAAAATTTGTCTACTGCATGGGCTCCTAATTGTTTCTGCACATTGAGAACATAGGTGAGCACAAAGTAATGATACACAGGAAGAAATCTGGGGAAGCATGACATTTTGTTTTTCTGCCGTATTAAGGATTGTCATTGTACCACACTCACCCAAGGAGCAAGCAAGAAAACTGCCTTATCTAAGCAGCAACTTAGTGAACACCAATGCAGTAGAATCCACTCATCATTTGCCCCACTTTCACGGAGAGAAAAGCTATGCTTGAGGAAGAGGCAGGATGACAGTTCAAACGAGAAAAAAAAAAAAAAAATGAAAACCCAAGGCCAATAGGCAGTGAATAATCTGTCCCTCCGTTAGGTACAGTAATGCCTTTGAAAAGCACAGCCGTAATCTGACACATCTGCAGCGACCTTCTGAAAGCAAAAAGAGGAGGAAAGATATTTGAAGAATTCTTCGTACTACGTCATCGTGAAAGGCTACTGTTGAGACAGACACTTGATAAAAATTAGTTGGTGCTGCCTCAATTCTCAGCTGGGCAGCAGACCTGGAGCGAGCCCCTGAAGGTCAGGCTCCCCTGACAGCGCTGGCCCACACCCTCACCGGGCCCTGCTGCTGGCCCACACGCTTCTCGCGAGGATTTCTTTTCCGCTCAAGAAGTCGTCTCAACAAGGAAAAAACAAAAGGACTATTATGAAAGCTGTCAGCAAAGGATCCCGACTACTCCACGTCCTTGGCGCTGAAGCACTACCAACACTTACACCGGCTACCAAATTAGCTTTAGTTTCCTGGTACAACTCACTGCTTTTTGAAAATGCTGGCTTAAAACCGTTCCACCTCCTCTCCCACCCCACAGGTATGCCTGCCCTCAGCCCAGCCATTCCTCACTAAGCCAGGTAGGGAACAGGACCAGGGCACCGAGGCAGCTTTAGAAAAACTAAACTACCCTCCCACTACCTCCCTCCCCAGAGTGCGTTTTCTGTTGTTTTTTCTCTAAAAAGGTGAGCCAGGCTGGCACCCTGAGTAGGGTGGCAGCAGGTGCAGTTGCACAGGACAGTGGATGGAGATGCTGCTTTGCCTTAGGGGTGCAAGGTAGCGGCGGCAGTAGCTAAAACAGGTATTGCTGTCAAAAAACCTGTATCATGGAACCACAGTCTTAATAAAGTAGTGTTTTACCCTCATTTTGCAAAGGGTTTGATGACTAACAAGTGGCAAGACCAGGTACAAAGACTACTTGTCCTCCTTTGTCACGATGATTGATGATAATGTTAAAGTTAATGGTACTTTATTCACCCATCAAAATATTATCCCCCCCAGGGGGGTACAATGTGGCAAAGATAAATGAGGAGATGAGAAGTCTAGCACTGTATGTTTGCTCCTGAAGTCTCCTGATTTATGCCGCACAGGAGGGCTGCCTTGCACTGAGCTGATGTGTGGCAGAGGCGTGCATCTGTTCAGTTATTTCCAATAGTACAAAGACAGCTGCCTGCTTCATCAAAAGCACCCGCGTGTGCACTAAGAGTGTGAAAGGCCACGTATACATAAAACAAAAGTGCATGAAAAGTATCTGTCAAGGGTACTGCGTCGGTTTTTGTAACAGATTATTTTGTGAACACGGGAGTCTGGGGAAAGCACGATTATTAGGATTTAAAATTACTGGTCACGTTTTTCACTAGCGATTAGCAACTAGAAACGTCAGAGTTTTTACAGAACCCTAAAGGAGCCACTCATGTTAAATTCCAAAAATCTTTCCCCCATAATATTGGCATGAAATGAGATTTTAAAGGGGAGAAAGAGATTAGGTGTACATAGAGTTCTCCACTGCTTGGAAAGCACTGATTAGCTGGCTCCTCCCAACACTAACTTTCTTCACCTTCCCATCCCAGCGGATTTGAGGAGCTACATGAACTCGGGCAGTCAGCCTACTGGCATTAATCACCTCCAAGATTATTCTCACTATAAAGAGAAGAACACGTGCAACATCTATCTTTATATTGCTAGTACCTCCTACACTGAGGAGCTCGGTTAGTCTAACTGGTGTCAGCTGCAAAACCAGCTGCTAAACCACGTATGTAGGTGTACAATAACCCTGGTCAAAGCTAGTAGGGAAACTCAACAAATCCTTATCTACAGTAGTTTCTGCATCTTAGATAAGTGTTGGTTAACTTTTTTTGGACTACAATAACCATGAGAAGGAACAACGTCAAAAAAGAGAATGGAAGATCTATAAGAGGTGCCTAAAGGCAATGAAAAATGCAGTCTGTGTGAACTATTCAAATAGATCCAGTCCTCATCGCTCAGCAGTCAGCAGGGCCCACCTATCTTGCATTAGGTTTTTACGGCGTGCTTTTGCCTTGAGCAGGACTTTTGAGCTGTGACCACCTGAATGGGGAAAATTTAAATTTAAAGAAGAGAGTGATTGTAAATGTGTCATTTAAGTACTTTACAAACGTTATTGCAAAAGGTAATGCAATTCAGAAGCGGCCTCTTTTCAATTAGTACAGAAGGTAGGAGCCAGGCAAGCCCACTCCACTGTTTTAAAGCTTTGGTACAGCAAGCAAGGAAGCATAAAGCGCAGTACGTAAAACACGAGCCGCGACCTGCCTATCCACAAGTTCACCCATTGCTCTCCTTACCGGAGTTGTCCAGGGACATCTCAAACAAGTCAAGTGTAATGCGTGCTCTAGTGTGTGTAAGATTAGATTTCACAAAACAAAATGTATAAATAAGATTTGTCTTGATTTTTAGTGCCTAAGAGGCCTTGTAAGTATTTCAGCCATTTGCTAGGCCCCAAAGCTGAGATTATCAGCTTTTTTGGGGCACCTCGGAGTCGGCCTTTCAAAACTCCAAGGTCACATCCGTATTTTCCACATGCAGTACACACAGGGCACTGGTTGGAAAGAGACGGGACTGATCCCTAATTAGCAGTTATCTTATTAATAGTGGCAATAACAGAAATTATTCCCCAGGAAATAAGTGCTCCATGAAAGAGGATATATAGTCAGCCTGAATTTGGACACAGAAGGAACAGGTGGTGGATATATCCTCACTATTTTTATTATAAAGAGCTACATGTTAAATCTGTCATAAAGCCCTAAGCCTTCAAAACGGTTGCAAATCAAGAATGAAAAACAGCACTCGCTCTCCCTAACTTCAGTGGCACCGCTGGTGATAAAACCATGCATCAGCGCTAGAGACCATCCCTGTTACGCGTCCCATTTTGTGCCAGAGGGGCAGCACGGGAGCCAGCAGGCTCCTAAACGGTGCTGGGTATAAAGACAAAGAATACCAGAAGGCATCACAGGAAAAATACATGGGGAGGGTCCAGATGCGTCGGTCTCACGTGTGATAAAGCTCTGGCTGCTGCAGTAGGCAGCGCTGGGAGCCTGTCACAGCTGAAAGGTATTGGTCCCGTGGCCTGATTTGCTCTCCAAGCAGCAGTCCCCGCCCTGGGTTTGCTATTTAATAAAGGCAGTTCGGTGGTTACACATCTCGAGTGAGAGACAGGGCGAGGTAATACATCAGTCCTGCTGCTGAATCACACTAGCAGGGCATTAGCATCCGGAGGATTGCAAAGTCTCAACATGTCTTACCCTGTTTAATGTCTCCGCAAAAAACACTCCGAGAAGAAATATCTGTGATGGGCAGCTCTCAAGAAACTGCAGAATCAGCTCAGAGGGAGTTTGCTGCGATCATTACCTGAAAACAGCTATTGAAGGCAACCCAAAAATATGTGAAGACATCAACTGAAATGTTCCCTATCCTTTGAGATCATTCCCTTTGAGCAAAAGCATCCCCCTTTCCTTTCAGTGAAGGTTGTTGTTCTATTTCCTCTCCCCCCCCTCTCAAATAAAAGACCAGATCATTACCAACTGCTACTGCAGCTGGTAGCAGTGAAGCTAAACTGCTTTATCCCAGCTAAGCGCAGAGGAAATAAGCCCTAGATTTTGTGTAATACTTGTAAAGTGACTCCTAGCATACGATTTTTCTGTGATCTTCACTTTCCACACCTTACAACTTTCCCAACCTTCTCTTCCATCTCAGGTTATGTGGACATAAACATAGATGAGCCAAAAAATACCAAATTCTCTCAGATTTAGGAAAAGTCAGGTTAAACATACTACATATTTTTACCAAGAAACCTGGGTATGAGAACTTAAATCAAGCGTAGCATGCAGCTGGAGATGTGAATTCGTATCTTCCATCCTTGGTATGGTACAATATCCCAGATATTTCTCCACTTGTAATTCAGCAACAGTGCAAAAATGTGAAGTTAGGCAGCACACTATACATTTGGGGTTGACAGGCTTCTAAGAGAAGGTAGCCCCCTTTCCTACTCCTTTCCACCCCAAAACCCTTGCTCTGCAACAGTCAGGTATGCTGCCCGTGTACCAGAACAGAAACCAAGGACGTGGAACGTGATGCTGCCGTTCTCCCCAAAGAGGAGTGCTTTGCCCCAGCGTTTTCCACAACGACAACACATCACAGATTGCACACACCAGCCCCAGAAGGATGCCAGCCTTCCCACAACCCTTTATCAAACAAGTCCCTCCAGCCCAGATGTACTCTGTGTCCATGAGCTGGCATGTTTCCCATCGGATGTTCTAGACATCGGAGCAACTTAATTTTCTTATGGCAACTTGCGAAAAAAATTTTCCACCTCCTCTGCTTTCTGGTCAATGTTTAAATGTCCAGGTATGCTGTACCAGTGATGAGATTCCGTGTCACAGGAATGACAGAACTAGCATGAACTGGGAGTGCCACACTGGCTTACACCAATGGCCAAGCAAGAAAAAAACAGTAGGATCACCTCGAAAGTCAGGGAGAGAAACAGGTGACCTGTCTCCTACACATATGTGCTTATACTTATTGTCAAGGTATATTGTCATACAAACACCACCCCCCACATACACACAGGCTTTTAAAAAACACCTGTATGTTTAAAATGCTGCCCATCGTCCACGAGTTCCTTCCCAGGAAAGGTTCGTCTACTGGGCAGATATGTACAGATTGCACCATTATCACTCAGCGCCCGGGCTCCTATGAATAATGTCACACTTTATTTTTTCATATTTATTAAAGCAAATAAATATATAAATCACAGCTCCCATTCTGTTTTCTGTGATGGAACATAAATTCCTCTGTCATCAATTGATTTATTTGTCATCAGCAACCTTGCTCTGACTTACATTCTCCCAGCGAGGATCGAGCAGTAACAAATCTATGCCATACAGGGAATTCACTTGTTTAGATGAGAAGCAACTTGCCACCACCTCCACCATAAACATCATACACCTTTAAACTTAAAAGGACTAGAAGACCTCAGCAATCAAGGGAGAACCACCACTGGTTAAAGGCGGATCCTAAGTAGGCAGATGAAAAGATCTCCTTGCAGTTTCACCAAAAACAGCAAAGCAACATTTTAATCGAACAGTGTTCATTAGAATTGAAAACATTTAATATCCTGGTACGCAGCAATACCAGGGATACAACTAAAACCTGCCGCAGCCTCTCAGTTTTCTCCTCTTAAGTGCAAAGTCCACTTCTGCACCCTCTCAGGGTTAAGCACATACATCAGTCCAGCACAAAGCCCGGTCCAAGCTTAGGAGACGTTAGACCAGTGCAGTTACCCAACACGACTCCAGGACGGCCTTTCATGCACCACATGCCCTGTCAGCACAGGGTAAGTTGAGTCGGCCTTTGGCACAGCTGTGAGGAAAAACAGGAGCTTCCTTTGCCTGACGCCAAAAAGAGACCATGGCAGGCAAGTCCATCTGACCCGGTTCAAATAACATGCAGGGGAACAGCCTCCCTTAACTGACTGAAATCTAATGCATCCAACACTACTGAACATCCCAGACACCCAACGTAGGGCATTTCCCTACCCTCTCAGATATTCTGTAGTAGAAAAGCTTTAGGCAGCTGTGGCCACCAAGGGTTTGCAGGCTCCTGAAGGACCACAGCACACTAGTCCTAGGAAAGCACCATGCAGATGTGCGATATACAGCATTCTCTCTTGCTTTGCTACTCTCAGGGGACCAAGTTCTTTGCTGAAAAGAGGACTGCGGGAAAGGAGCTTCCCTGTGAACAGAGAGGTGTTAGCAGGGGGCAAGGCTGCTGGCCCAAGAAGGAATCACAGGCATGGGAGAAGGAATGGATTTGGTGGGGGGTGGGGTATTCTGAGCCTATTATGCACTTTCAATCGAAAGGAAAGGATTCACTAGACCTAGGCAAAGGGGGTTTGCAATGAAGAGACACAAAATGAAAGGACCATATTAAAGTAAAATGGCGAAGGGGACAGATGAATCAACAGAGACCAGGGTGGCTACAGGAAGCAATTTGTGGTGTGAATGAACACGAGGGGTTAAAGGAGCAGTTGAAGATCACAATAAGCAGAAAAGTGTGAAGGCTTGCAAGAAGATACTCAACCTGCAGAGACAGCGAACTGGTAAGTGAACACCATCCATAAGAGTGTTTGGGAGATTCTTTGCTTCTGTAGTCTTGATGATATGATTCTTTGCAGATGTCTAAAGCAACAAAACTAGTAATTCCTCTATTGTCCAATCTTTGTGCTGAAACATCAACATACACTTTAGAGCTATCTCTACTTTCTCTTGTTCTTCTCTTTTTTCCTTCTTAAGCACCTTGGACGAACAACAAATGGCTCAAAAGTGATGAGCCGGGAATGGTATTTAACCGAAGAGTCATTAAACATCCGTACACTGAACAATGCTCCTCGAAAAAAGGAGCCGTAATTATTTTCCTCCTTTGAATAAGTCACAGCAGATAAAGATGAAAGGCCTACTACATTTTCAGGAAATTTATTACAACTTACTTAGTGCACAACTTAAGGCATTGAAAATGGCTAGAGTCAGGAAGTTTTAAAGTCTCTGCTCTCAAAAGCAGAGACACTTAAAACTGCCTTTTGCACATTTAGGACTAAAATGAAAGTGCACTCCATGGGCTATTGATTTATTCCGGCCAACTGCAACTTTAGAGAACACATCTTATTATAAAACGCTCGTAGATGTTCTCCTAGTTCGTGGTTCATTTACAGATGATTATAGCACTGTTATTTCATACATCAGTGCTTCGTAATAAATAAAAGCATTGCCCTGGAGGGCCTTCAGTTTAATCGACATTTCTTCCAGGCACGTTCACTTTGAAGATGGTGAGAAACTGCAGGAACTCCTTCAAGGACAACAGGCTTACAAGGGCACCCTATCAATTTTATGAAAGCCTGCACATCAATTTGTCCGTGTGAGGCCAAATGATGAGTTCTCCTCCCAGTAAGAGGACTGGCAAGGCTACAGTGTGTCTCATCGTTTACCTATTTCTTTGAAAGTAAAGATTCACAGGGTGATTTCAAGCGCACAAATGGCTGAAAGTGAAACATCCCATTTGACAGATGTCACATCACCAGCTCACATTTGACCTGAGCTCCTGAATTGACTAGGTTTATGGTTCACAAGTTCTTGAGATTATTCCCCCCAAAAAATGTTAAGCTTTTTCACTAATGTCCACACAGTGCAGGGTACTGCTGGAGATTAGGGAGCTCTAACGCTTTTTAGCTGGTAGGGATCTCCACTGAGATCCACTCCTACCGCACAGGCGCAGCGTGTGGCTCCTCCTCCATCCTGCTGGGGTGCCAGGAGCGGTGCTGGCACGTGTCAGCTGTCCTGAGCACAGCAGGGAGATAAGGCCCAGGGAGATTTCACCTAGGGTTATAAATTGTGGTGGGGATGGACCACACGTCCCCAAGGAAAGAGCCACCCCCTGCTTTAGCAACAGGCATTACATAAATATGAAGGATTCATTCTATAATTAACATATGCACTGTCCTATAAAAGCACTTCACACCACTAAAAGCCTAAAGAGTGCACCTGGACAATTATTTTTACATCACTGTAGGGTTTTAAAATTTTATCTTGTTTAATTTCCAGTGAAAGCACTCCTCCCATACCCATTCTCTATTTAATTTTAATTGTGGTCTACGTGCTATTTCTAAGATGTAATAGATTTGAAAGTTAAGTGGCTCCCTACCACACAACAGCATAATTCATGTAAAAAATAAACCCAACAAAATTATCAATTCCAAATGACCCAGTTGGAAATCACAGTTCAAAACAGAATACAGGACACCCTCATGGGTCTCTGTAGACCTGCACTGGAGCCATAGCAAACACGCATGTATTTTATGGTACAACACAAACAGCAGTTTGCAATACATATCTCAGACAGCAAAGTCCCCAAACTCCTCATTTTTTCCCATGATCCAAGTGCTGCAGCCAGCTTCGGCAGAGAGAGTTTAGATTGAAACGCAAAAAACTGTAGCAAAAGAAATAATGAAAACTAGCACCAAATTATAAAGCGGTAAGGCCCTTGTTCTTCAAGCCTCTTTGGGAGCTTTCCCAAATTACTCACACGGCCACCAGTCTGAAAGACAGGGTTTGGGTTTTTTCTAAGCGTTCACCTGCCTCAAAGCCCTCTCTAAATGCAGTTTAGTGAGAGTGGAGACATGCAGGCCAGCTCCATGATTGCTTAAGTTTTATTACATCCAAAATCAGCTAGCAGTAGCATTCAAGAAAGTCAGGGGAAAACATGGATTTTTATTCAAACCTCTCCACAGTTTTTATATCAACATACAGTTGACATATGTGTGTGCACACCCAAAGCACTACTGAAGGTGAGGGTTGAAAAGGTCTCGAGTTTTTCTGTCCAGCTCCCCAACAATGTAAACCCAGGTATATATGAGAGATCATATACTAAAACTGTATCCTCAAACAACAGCAGCGACAGCAACTGCTTGTCCTGGAACACCACCAAGGAACTTGAAGTCCCCTTTGTACCTCCTTTTAAGTGTCTGAAATTGGGCACCAGAAATCGTGACCCCAGAAACCACCATTATACACATTCACCATGTCTGTGCCTTTTATGTATACATTTAGTATAGTCTCTAGCAACATACAGATGTATTATATATATTAATTAACAACAATTTATTTTTGAAGAGCGGGAACAAGTTGAAAATTTCATCGAAATGCCTTCTCCCTACGCATCCAATTTTCTTATGAGCCCGTATCTCCACTCTCACTCTACTACGGTTGGATTCAAACAGTTTAAACACAGCTTCCAGTGACGCCATATCATGTGCTAAAAGTGTTACATTGAGCAGCCAGAAGCAAAGATGCAAAGAGGAGGAGGAGGAGAAGGAGGAGATGCCACTTGGCTAGAAAATGAGCCAGGAATCAGATGCTAGCCAGGGAAATAAACTGACTTCTGCTGAAGAAGGGTTTTTTTATTAAAAGATTAAAAAAGCAGATTGTCTGGCTGAAAAATGAACAGGTGGTGACTCTACTTAAATTCTGTTTTGAAGCACAGCCCAGGTTCAAGAACTAATAGAAATGATTGCTGAACTGTAAAAACACAGCATCATCATCGTCATCGGTTATACCCATCAAAACAACAGCTCACTGAGTCTTCGCCTTATAGCTACACCAAGACACGGTGATGCGAGGAAGTCTGTCGCAGCAGACAGATGTCTATAAAGAAAAATCACAGACAATGACAGGTTGTGGCCTGATGCTAAATTTCACCGAGCTGGTCTCTATGAATTCAAATGGGCCTTAATCTCTTTCCAAAACTCTTTGTATGGGTTGAGGGATGGGGGATCAGTACCTGTGCTTTTCTTCGAACAGGAAAATGCTATGGATCTATGGTCAGATTAGCAGTGGTGGAATTTATATGTCAAAGTGATGACCCGAACGTCCAAGAGTAAGATTTAAGTGTCCTGCCAAAATCCTCCATTTAAAAACTACGATTCCATGCAAACTGGACTGGCTAGAGGAGATTTTTGTCTTAAAACATCAGTCTGAGCAGCTGCGAAATAAGATGCCCAACGCTTTGGCCAATGCCCACGTTATTCAGGATCTCAGGAGACAGATACACGGTTTGCATAAGGGAAGGCTATGCGTGAGAGACCAGCAGGCACTGAGTCTTTCTAACCACCAAGGGTCACTGTTGATTCACTCAGCTGAGGAAACAATGGGGAAAGTACTTTTGATTATAATAACAAGAAACCCACTGGGCCGGCCCCCTGAAGCCCTGTCAAGGCTCGATGATGCTCTTCTAGGAGACTTCCCACGGCAATAGCACCCCTGACTGCAGCCACAGCCACTCAGACGGGATGCAGGTTGGTTGCCGCTGCCCTTCAATTACAAATTCTCCTCGATCATTTACATCTCACTCCAGAACAAAGTGTCCTAGCAAGATCCTTAACTTATACATGCCCACGGACACCAACAGCAACTTGGATATCTGAGCTGTCATCCCCAAGGTATATATTAGCCATTAGCAAATCTCAGCCTGGAATCTCTAAACTTTCATCTTTCTTCGCATAGGCTAAGGAGGGGTCACAGGACCCTCCTCTCTGTTGCCATGATAAGGACAATTCCCTATTTTTTCTTCTTGGGAATAGCCTTCTTGTTGGTTTCTGACTTTTTTCCTTCTTTTAGGATAGTCCTCAAAGCTCTGTCTACTGGGCTAACACCAGCTGATTTCACTACTCAACCTTACATTATTTTCCTTCTTGTTCAAAGAATTGCTATCATCTCATCATCTTATTTAACAAAGGAGGAAAAGATGGTTTTAAGTAGCAATTTACTGTATCTCAAGCCCTCTGTCTTCAAATGGCAGAGAAAGAACTTCAGTGTTAATGAGACAATGTGCTAACTCACGCACCAGAGTGCTGCATTACCTCAGAAGGCGGCAGCACATCTTACATACATGTAGCATTTCAGCTTTTTTTTCCTTTTAAAAAGGAAGATTGTGCAGCCAGAAACCACCCAGATATGACTAATTTACACACTCTGGAATAATCCAGCTGCTCTGCTGCAGCTTCGCACCTGCAATCGCATGCCGCGGTCTGCACAGGCTCTGCAAACGTTGATTAGGCTTCAGGATATCTCTATCCTACGAAGAGTCCAGCTGCAGTAAGCTCGCACCAGGCTGGGGAACTGGGCAGGATGCTCTGCACCAGCAGACCCAGGTTGAGCCATGCCTGGGGCTCGACGCTGCAAAGGTGGGAGAAGCCTACGGGAGTTCTGAGCTCTCCCGGCTGTCGCTAAGGCAGAGCAAGCGGCACGTGGACCAGGGAAAGGAGTCAAGCACCAGCCATGGAGAGAGACAGGCAGGGGAATGAAGACACAAGCATTTTTAAAAGCTTGTACAGGGCAGCGAGGATTGGGAGAAAAGCAAACTAAGATTTAAGAATAAAGGGGGGAGCAGGGAATTGCAGCTGGCTGGGCAAAGGCAGGGAAACTGGTAAGAAAATACTGTATTTGATGGGGAGAGGAGAGAAACTGTAGGCTGAAGGTACACAAAAGTTGCTAAGTGATCAAGGGCACAGGGACTGAAGCAGAGGCACAGCGAAGGGGCCTGACACTGGGAAAAGACAGGCTTGGAACCAGAATAATCTAGAAAAAGAGACAAAAGAGGTCGCTCTTGGGAAAACAGGCACATGCATAAATCCTGCACTCCAGTGAACCCCCACCTCCTGACCAGGGTGGATGCTTCCTGAGTCTTATTGCTTCTCTGCTGCCAACAAACCCGCGTGCAACCTGCTGGCAAAGCACCTCAAAAAGGGCACTCGGTTACATAAAGATGAAGAAAGACAGAATCTGTGTCTTTTACTTTTGCCGATGTGAAGTCACTTATGGGGGCCCCCACCTCCACCTGAGGACAAGAGGCTCTCGGCTGCAGATTAAAGCAGGAAACCTTTCGGAAACCTGCTGCAGGAGTTGGTGTTAGTGTAGATGCAGCCACCCGGGATTGTCCATCAACCAGGAAGATTGGCTGGATGAATATTCAAAGCCCAAAACTCGGAGGACAGCAGGTAACCAAGCCTCTTCTGCTGTAAATCTTCAGAAGGAATATGAAGGCAGCAAATTATCTTTAACTCTTCAAATTACGTTACACATTAATTAATTATATTAAATATTCCCTGCACATTTCAGCTATACATCACTTATCTGCATCTCTGTTGAATTAGGGGACAACTCACTCACAGGTCAGGCACAAAAATCCCATTTACCCAGCACCAGCACAATAGCACCTTCACTTGAGATCATCCCTTACGGGGTGCAGCACGTTAACGCTAGGGCTTCAGCACACAGCAGGTCGCTGCCCTCCACACGTGCAGGTGCTTGCTTAATGCCAAGACCCTCTACGGCCATTAATGGGACTGCTCACGAGAGGAAACCAGACCCAGGAGTCTGGACCATATGGAAGCTCAGCTGAGGAAAAAAAGGGTAAGTCCTGTGGAGGTGGGGCCAAGCAATTGCATGAGAAAACAAATACAGCAGTAGAGTCTTGAAGATCAGTCTCTCATACAGGCTCATATCTGCAGTGTGAGTATTGAAACTTCCCTCTCCAGAGAGGCTCCAACCTCATGCCCAGAAACGGGGCGAGGAGCTGTGGGTCTGCAGGACCTCCCTCTGAACTGCATCGCACGCACGCCTGCAGAACTCCTTGTCTGGGACTCAGAATTGCTCAGTAACAAAACAGTGCTTGAAAAGGAGCTCTGAGCCTGACAATTCAGCATATAGACAATATAGACAATTTCCTTCCTTTAGGAAACGACAAAATAAAATGTGAGCAAGAAAAGAGCAAAGGCTTCATTAATTTGCATCCATTTACTAATGGCAGACTATTCGCACCATGCCGGGAGCCTCCCTTCCATTTAACAGTGCAAGAAAGGCAGGGTATTTCTGACCTGCTGACAAGGTTGTAGCTGACCTCAAGCATAACGGACCTAAGTAAAGGAAGGGAAAACGGTACTGTGGTTGTTACCACAAAGACTTGAAAGGTCGTAGTCAGCAGCACGCAATACTCTGAAACGTATGCTACTGAGGGACTGTCACCATAGAAGTTTCAGCTGTAAATATTGTCTCTGCAGTAGCAGAAACAGAAGATGTTTTGTGTTCCTCGTCCAAATTGAATTAAAAAAAACAAATATCAACCAGTCAGGCTATATACATATACACACAAACACGCACACACATAAATCTTTCATCAGTTGGGAATGTTTCCAGCTTTTGATGCTGTGAATTGCATTAACATTGCAGTTTCTCTCTCTCTGAGCTACCCCAGAGCTCTAACAGATTGTGTGGCGCTTGTAGTAGCACCCACCTGGAATGAACAGAAGGGGAAGGTGGTGAGGGAAAGATGGCAAGGAGCATAGCAAGCTCACAGTGGTTTAGGTAATAAAATAGAAAGCAACCGAGGCCATTTGACTCTCTCACCAACTGCTGCCACTCAGCTTTAGCACAAGACTGAACTGAATTCTGCCTTCGCAGTCATACATACACTACTCATCATCTTCACCGTGAACGGTTTGCATGAGAGCAAAATTGAGCCCAAAGCAATACAGAATGGCTGTGCCAGCCACTCGAAGAAAATGCCCGGCCACGTAGTGCTGAAAGCTACATTTGAAAAAACACATGGGCCGCCCAGACCCAGCTGCCGTCATCCACCCAGTCCCCTACTGCCATGATCAGCCGGGCTGTAACTGGCTGCAGCCTGCCACGAGTGGGTTCTCAAAACACATCTGAAAACAGAAGATCGATGAAGACACAGAGTGGGCAGCTTCTGCCTCTGCACCAACATTCATCAGCTGAAGCGAGGAAACGCACTCCAATCATTTTGTATAATAGAAAGAGTCACCTTAACAAAGCTTTGTCACAGCATCCATGTCTCTTGCTGTCAAAATAAACACTGACGGTCTGAACGCCCTTTATATAGCTACAGAGACATCAGCCTCTGACAATATTTGATTCTGCTAAGGTTATCTCTTAAGCTTATTTTGGATTTCACGACTTGTGTTTTACTGGAAATGCAAGTACCTAGCAACATTATCAGCTGTGCTGGTGGACACCACCTTGGTGCCTTCTATGGAGGGAAGGGAGGAAGGGAAGAAGTCCCAGAAATGACATTTGCTTTAAGGCTCTGCAGCAGTCGGGCAATCTTCCTGATAAAAGCCAGTAAAATGTGCATCTAACTTGGAAGAATGAAGGCTCAAGCCCCCACCTCTCAGTGCAGACTGCTTATAAAATTATGCCCCGGCATTTATTTCTTTATTTGTAGTAATATGAGTGTGCCGAAACAGAAATGAATGGAAGAGTTCTGCCTAACTTTGAGATCAAAAAAGCATTTTCTAAGGTTCCAGGAGAAAAAAAAAAAAAACAAAACAACACATACCAGACTCCAGCCATATACCCTTCCCTGCTTCTGTGTGGTTTTGTATAAACACTTCAGTGGTGTTTCAGAGGCAGTAGCTCACCAACCTGAATACAGAAAACTGCTGGTTGTCCAGAAAAACAGAGCACAAACAGCATCTCTTTGCTGTTCTGTTCCAGCATGTCTGCACCTTGTCTTTCCTTCTGTAAGATGTTTCTCCAGGGTAAATCAAACACCAAGCCACATTCAGCTCATGGACCTTCCAGGAGATCATCAGCAAAGGCTTATGCGTAACACGAGCCATCTTGACTAGTGGATCATGCCTGCTTTAGGACTACGACACTACTACTTACATTCTTAACGCACCTCCAGGTGATTCAGGCAAAGAAATTAGGAAGCGCCTCTTACTGAAATCCCTGTGAGAAACAAACGTACTGACCACTCGCTCATTCCTTCAGGGCCCTATGATGCAGACACGTGCGCTTTCTAAATAAAAAAATCACCAAATCTGTTCATGAAGGTCTGCTATCAGCTGTTGGGAAAGGATAACTCTAAGCCATTTAAAGGTAAAATGCATCTGAACGAGAGATATTTGAGAGTAAAACCTGCTGCCTGCTAAGCACGAGCCCCTGTCTCCCCAGTAGTGTTCAGTGTTAGCCGAGGCAATGCCTATGCACACCAAGGTGGGCAAATGCCGGTGCTTACTGAGCGCCTGTCAGGAAAACTTACTGCTGGTTATCTCCTGGCCAAATTCTGACTCAGAGAACTACAAAGCCAAAGTGACCAGTCAGTATCCCAGAAGATCGGTGAATGAGAGAGATGATTATAAGTCCAGACAGACCTGGGGGAGCCACGTAAATGTTTCACAAGCACCAAGATTTATATTAATGCCTGGAGCTGACAAGGTCTCTCTTCTTATTTAATTGCCCACTCATGACTAAGTTAAGTGAGTCCACGTGGGACCATGAGGTAAAGATGAGTGGCTCTGTCTAGCCTCAACACTGAACGCAATACAACGCTAATATAAAGAGCGAATCTCCCAAGCACAGATCACTATATTATCAAGCATTTGCCGACAGCTAAAATAATTCAATTTAGGGCGGAAATACACCTTGCAGTGCACAGACAGACTGGTCTCTGCACACTAATCTGGCAACGATCTTGCTAAGAAATTTGCTACTGAAACCTCTTTCTCTCCTTTCTTGATAAATGCAATCTTGTGCCACTTCCATTTGTTTAAAGTGCTGCCACAGAGATTCCTCCACAACGTAAAGCCACAATCACAATAACTCCCATGGTTCTCTCCACCTGCTCTCAGCCACTTGTTTTAACGCCGAGGGTCCTTCCTGGCTTCTCGCCACACTTACCCTCTATCACTGGCCTCCCAGCTCCACTATACCAAAATCAGTCTGTATCATTCCTCTGCAAAGCTTTTTAGGAACCAGTTTTGTCCTCTCTTCTCCTCTGGCAGTGCCTGTACACATGAAATAGCTGTTAAAAATCTTCATGGCCTCTTCCTGGCATCAGAGATCCCATCAGGTAGAAAGGCCAAAAGGCAACCACTAACAGCAACCCATGAGTGGTCGGGCAGCTATATATATATATATAGTATACGCCATTGCCATGTTCCCCCTATTCTCTTGTGTTCATATCCATTTATTGCCTCTGACTTGACTGCACATTCTTTAGGGCAAGGACGCCTGCATAATAAGCCTTTGTGTAATACAGTATTGATGTCCATGTGGGCTTCTAGGCACAACTGTGACACAAATCCTAAATGACAGTGGTGAGACAACTACTGGCATGAGCTTAAAAGCCAAGCTGAGCCCTTTAGAAAAGTCTGGCCTCAGTGATAAATTTAGTTTTTAAATAACCCGTAGTCCCAGAGCATTCGAGTGACTCATCTACACCAATTAATTTATTCTTACAACACCTAGGCTAGACAGGGAAATTTAAGCTCCCTCACTTAATGACTTTGGGATACTGAAGGGTGCGCAAGGAGAGGGACTGAATGCAAGATCTGCGGCCTTTGATCTTAACCGCAAGACGACATTTTCGCCCTTTGGGAACCACAGCCTGACTCCTGATCTCAAGTCACCCAACAACATGCTCAATACACTCTCCTGATAATTAAGAAGTAGTATGAACGAGCTGCCTCCAAAGAGCAACATCGCTTCTTACACTTACGAAACAAGGTCAGAGAAAGTCGGAAGAGGCAGGTGTTACCCTGTGCAATCCAAAAGGGATAATGCATTTAAAATGTGTGTTACTTAAATCATAAATGGGTAGGTGTGAGCAAAAACTTCAGACACAAAGTATACGTGTTATACTGGGAGAGAGAGAGGAAAGAAAGATCGGATCTGAAATATTTATTTTCATCTTTAAACCATATTAACTCTCTTCCTGACACAGCAAAAAAGAAATGAACCTCTTAATGTATCCTCACAGCACAGTATTAAATAGGAAAGTTTTAGCTCTGCTTTACAGATGAAAAATTGACATATATTGACTTAACTAAACATAAAAGACTGAAACAACCAGCAAATCAAACAGCCCATCTGGCTGAGTACTTTTTGAAGCTATGTAACAAGATGAAAAAGCAAATAACCACTGAAACAACACATTGGGGAAATGCCTGTCTCGGAAGAGCCTGGAGCTCTGTGCAAAGGATGGGCAGCCTTGACCCGCAGCCCTTTGCCTGAGACTTGGAGCTGGCTCCAGTTGCCGCTTTACCATAGACCTGACCCGAGCCTACCATCTTTAGAGTCCTATTTCTGAAAGGAATATGATGATATTTCCTTTCTGTCCTGCCCACCTAGATGCTAAATTCTTCAACTTCACTTACAGTGTGTTCGTAGGGAGCACAGTGCAATGAGATCCTGACCGGGAATGAGGCCACCAAGCCGTGACGTGGCAAGCGCGACAACGCCTCCAAGTCAAAGTGACAGTAGAATCACCCAGTTCTCACAACTACGCAGGTGCATAATTACAGTTTACAGTGTATTTGTACAGTCCAGGTGTTTGCCCAAACATCTTAGGGTTAATTATAAGCACTGCATTAAGACAGCCTGACCTGCATTAAGACCGTGTATGGGTGCTACGAAATGCTACGGCACTTTTCAAGAAGAAACTGGCATTTGCAGAGAGCAAGCATGGATAATACGCAAGACATTGTTATAATCAGGCATCTTGTAACTGTTCCTAGATAATTGTGCTTCTGATAATAAGAGCCAGCAACTGCATTTAACTTGCTGACCGCTATTTAGCGATACGCTTCTAACAGAAGTTTTCTAAACAAGTCGCAAGAAACACAATGAAGTCATTTATTATAATCAGACTCTTCACAGAGCAGAGTTAGAAATTAGGAATCATGAGTATTTACTCAAAAATTTATAATTCTACGTGACTGTGTAACAAGCAACAACAACTGCCTGGTATATGTATATATGATTCAGCGTAACTGTTGCCAGCACAGAACACATACACTTAAAAGAGAAACAGCTGCAAAAAACTACGAGGGTCACGAATCCTCTCCAGCGTGTTAGACTAGCCAGAGAAACTTCCACAGGTTACCCGAGGGACGCCTGTGCCACGTAGGCGCGCTCAGCTAGCAAAGACCCCTGCCCCGGACCTGCGATGTACACAGCCGGACCGCCTCAGGGAACCACCACCTTTTTGCGGGGCACATTTACCCACCCCAGTAAAGACACAGCCGCACCGGTACCTTGACGTGACCTCCAAATCCTGCGCTACCTCCAGCCAGCGCCAGCTGAGTTCCGTGCCACAGTTTTGGATGCAGAATTTGTGGTTTGGCCTTAATGAAATTGCATATTATTTCTGTCCTTTCCTTGAACACTATGAACACCCCGGAAAAGGAATAAAGAACTCAAACATAAAACAGAGTACCCCTTTAGTGGCAAAATCCACGTGAAAAATGAACTTTAGAAGAGAGCCTCTTTTCTCCCAGAGAGCCTCAGCCGGTACCACAAGGCTAAAATGACTTAAGTCCAGAAACAACACAAACTATAAGAAACAATAGATTTATTAATTATTTTTTAGCATTTAGGCACTAAAGGCATAGAAATGGTTAACCTCATGTGAAAGACACTCCTCCTGGAAAGCTCCAGAGTGTTTGACTATGCAGAAAAATAATACCCAGAGATTTTTTTTATTTTTAAGTGTAGTCTAGCGGGGCTGAAAACTGCCATTGTAGAGGAGAGCCTCTCTGAAGAGGCTTCGGTCTCTTAACTCTGCCACAATGCTGAGGAAGAGAATGAAATTGGTGGACTTGAGTAGAAGGTTCATTTTCATTTATTTCTAAAACAGACATCATTCCTGCCTCCTCCCAACTCACACACATTGCATTTGAACTCCATAGTGCAGGAACAAAGCCCAACAATGGGAAAGAGGAAAAAAAGATGTGTAACAGAAGTAAGAAACTGGTCTGTAAAGCAAAGCCTAAACAACCCCAGTGTCCTGGTTCCAGCTACTGCGGGGTGCTGTGTTTTGGGTTTGGTGTGAGAGGAGCGTTGATGGCCCATTGATGGCCCATCGATGCTTTGGCTGTTGCTGGGTGGTGCTTGCACCGGGGACTTTTTGGCTTCCCATGCTCTGCCAGGTGCAGGGGAAGCTGGGGCAGGGGAAGCTTAGCTGGGGCGGCTGACCCAGCTGGCCAATGGGGTATTCCCTACCATGTGACGTCATGCTCAGTACATAATGAGGAGGCGTGGTCCGGGAAAAAGGGGGCTTTCGCAGCTGGACGTCGGTCGGCGGGTGGTGAGCAGTTGCATTGTGCATTGCCTGCTTTGTATATTCTATTATTGTTGTTGTTATCATTGCTATTATTACTGTTCTACTTTGTTTTATTTCCATTATTAAACTGTTCTTGTCTCAACCCGCGAGTTTTCCTACTTGTGCCCTCCCGATTCTCTCCCCCATCCCACCGGAGGCGGCGGGTGAGCAAGCAGCTGCGTGGTGTTTAGCTGCTGGCTGGGGTTAAACCACGACACCCAGATAAAATCACTTCATCAAGTGCCTCAAAAACAAAGGGCTTCAGCTTAGCAGAGAAAGCAAAACCTTGAATCATTCAAATGAAATCCTCATCTGGGCAAAGTTCACTGTGGTTTTGCCAATGACATCAACAGGGTCAGGATTAGCTTCTCTATGTGTTGAAATACACTAACCTTATTGGGGTGATCTTCATTGTACGGATTCCAGTTAGGACTGTGAAAATCTAATCTAAATTCTGCCTCTGTGCATCACAATAATGCAGTGGCTGCAACAACAGAAAAACACAGCATTTTGAAAGATCCACAACTCATCAGAACAAGCTTTTCTGCTGAAATCTTAGTGTTTAATAAAGTCAAAACAATGTTGACAATATTAAAAAAATAAAAATACAGGATACAAGTCATTCCACCCCACAATGTTTCCAGAAGAAAGAGGTTTTTGCTTACTTTTCATTTCCAAATGACTTTCCCTTATTTTAAATTCCGTAATTTTTTCTGCATATTACATTTGCACTTCAGATGTCAGAATCTAAATGAAATATTTCTGTTTTGAAATCTGAATTAAAAAAATACAGACTCTAAGTCAAGTATCTCCCTATACACACATGTGAGGCTACGGAGTATTCCTTCGTGAAGTCTTTCCACATTTTTAGGTTTTTCTCCAAGTCAGTAGGAAGCAGAACCCTTAACAAATTTCCAAATACCAGAGGAAACCGGCCTTCCACCCTCCACATGGCTATTTCCACATCCCTTTGCATCAACTGATTTTAAATTAAGATCAAGGGAAAGAAAGACGGGCCAGTTTCTAAAGGCAATTAAGGAGAAATTCCAGAAATCAAAAATTTAAAGGTGAATTTTTTTAACTAATGGTATAACTGAACTCACAGACAACACTACAAAGACACTTCATACTAAAGAGTGGCATCCAAGGCCCAGAAGACGGAGTGTGCCGTTTCCTTGAGTTGAGCAGCCCGTGAAAGCTCCACGGGGAAATGCCACATTTAACAAAATAAACAAAGCTGGCAACTGTGAAATGAGAATGCTTCACATTCAAGAAGAAAAATTTAAATTTAAAAAAAAAAAACAACCCACAAACCCGACAAACCAGTAAAGTTCATCAACTAAATTTAGTTTTGCGTTACGTTGCAATTGGTCCGTCTCAGAGATGACTCTGCATCAGCTCTTGAGTAATGAGGACTGCAGCTAGTAACGAGCATCTCGGCAGCTGCCGCTTTGTCCAGATACACATGTAAAATGTCCATGGAGAAAGGCGGCAGCGTTATCACAAGCTGCCTGCCTGAAAACACCACCCCCAGGCGGTCCCTGCTCCCACTCAGACAGGGGTTACGGCGCACAGACCGACACGCAGCCTCAGGAGAGCACGTCGTGTGGGCAGTCAGCGGAGCTACAGCTAGAGCCAGGCCAAAGTAAACATCCCTCAAACATATACAAACGTGGGTGTTGAGTCCTCTAGCACTGTTTTGTTCTACAAATCCACATCTACGAAGCTGCTCTGTTTTATTTTTTATGTATGCATATATAAACACATATATATATTCTTAGATAAATACCTAAAGAGTACAGGAAAGACATTGTGGGAACCATCTAACGTGAGACCTTGAAAGCTGGAATTCACTGTGCTTATCACTGTGTTTATGGGATTCGTAAACAGTGCAGTGGAAACTCATTAATCACTTTTTCAACAACTTTTCGTCACTAACACTTAGTACATGGAGCTAATCACTTTTTCTCAGTATATGAGCTTTAATGATAGCAAATACATATTTATACAAATTACTAATTAATCCCTTCTCAATATCTACTGTACCTGAAACATCCGGCATTTTTCTCTCTTAATCAACACAGTTCCCACAGGCTTGGAGTTTTAAACACAGTTATTTTAAATAACTCCAATTGTCAACACCAAATCATGTTTTGTGCCTTTAGATGGCTGCAAATATAATTCCTAGAGAGAATCCATCAGTTGCTAAGCCCTGAACACGTCTGTTGAGACAGAGGCTCAGCGAGGACACGCATTCCTCTGTTCCTTGCCATCTTCTGCACACTGACACTGCTCTGCGGGACTGTTACAAAAGAGCACAGAGGACTCTTGAAAGCCATCGCGAGATATGAAGCCGTCTGCTTCATACAACCCTCAGTGGGCAGCATGCATACAGACTAAGCAGGGAGAGTCTTCTCCTTCCTCTTCCTTGTCAGGAAACAAACGCCTGATAAAGGGATCACTTGCTGTAAGAATACCTGTTTTATTTCCTTCTCTATTACCAGAGACCAAGGACTAAGGGAAGAAGGATGAACTTCTTTTTTTTCCCCCCCACAAGAAAAGGTTCCCTATAGGTCTGGAAACTGCTACCATGGTTCACAAGAGAACCTAGCGTATATCTTCTTATACATTTCCAGTCCAGTGTTTCAAGCAGTCCTCAGCCCCTGAATTGGGCTAATCCACCAGTTTTTCCAGTTCAAGGTATAAAGCAGGAAAGGCAACCGGACTTGAGAAATGCTGAGGAACAGTCTGGTATCCCAAGGGCTATAAAAAAAGAGCTCCACATTTCAAATTGGACTGGGCTTTTCAGGGCTCTACTGGGGACTTCAATCCCAAGATACTCTGGCGTGAGAGTGGCGGCTCACCAAGCGAGCAGAAAGCAGGTATGGCAACAGGAGGACAAGGGGAGAGGAGGCAGGGCTGGGAGCTCCAGGTGTGAAAGCAAGTCACAGGCCAGTAGGTACCGTCCCAGAGCAGAGGTTAGGAGCTATATGGCATTGGCCCTGTGCCCACAGGCGATGTGGAACAGTCAGACTCCTGCATTTGCATGAACGCTAGCAAGGTGCTAGGCAGCCGCAATACCCAGAGTCTGTAGTAGAAAGAGGAGTGCTCTCTAGCCCTTGCTTTCATAGGCAAAAAGTCCTCCCACGTAGTGTAAAGCTGCGGTGCTTTCTAAAGCTCCCTCTGTGAGGACCCTGGTGTTGGCCTTTCCATTACACACAACAAAAAGTGTTTTCTCACCTCTGACACTGAAGCGAGTCCTATTTCCAAAACAGCTTTCTTGCACCATTTGTCACGTAAGAGAAAGCCCTGAATAAATGGAGAGTACGTTGACCTGTGGCTAAGAAAAATGTTGCTAAGACACACAGCTTAATTGCATCTGTCAGAAATGTATTCGTGCTCACTACACCCGGTGAATCATCACCACACACTTTCTGACTGCCAGACAGAACTCTTTAAGGACAACAGAAGTCTTGGAACTCAGCCACCTAGAAATCTTTAAATAGAAGCCTATAAATAATAACAAATGTATTATATGGGTCTTCATGCAGGTCTCTTGGACAAATTCCTTGTCATGGACTAAAACCATTGTGCTTGCAGCCTTCCTAAAAATTCACAGAAGGGTCTTGTCACTTCCTCCCCCCACCCTTCAAACTTGCATCGTATCATCTGAAATAGTTATCACAGCCCCCCTCCCCAACGACACTTCAGCTGGAAGATAAGCTGATTTTATTGGTTTGTATTTATTTTGTTTCGGGTTCAGTTGATACTTGCAGTATGTGATCGGTGATTTCATCTGCAGGATTAGGAACACACAACATACCATCTTAGAAATCAACTACACTTCAGTGACCTCATGATGAACTTTCTTGTGAAAAAGCCAACTTAATGTTTAAAATATGGCAACTCTATGAATCTTGTAATGGTGTTGCAATGGAGTTTTGCAAACCTAGAGCTCAGAAAAAGGTAAACCATACACGTATTTGTCAGCTGCTTTGACTACGTGCTTCAGTCAGAATTAGAGGTACACTCAGCACAGCAGAACTCCAGGTTACTTCTCTAAGCATGATTCGGTTTTCCAGGTACAGCTTTGTAAGCAGGGTGTCTTAAGCAAAAAAGCATACCAGCATACACTGAAGTAGCAGGAACCTCTGTTAAAACTAAATTTAAATTTCTTTCAGTTCTTTCATCATTTTTTCTTCTCTCTTCAATCTCATCAAGCTTTGCCTACAGTCTTTCAGAGTCTATATCAATATGTAGACTGGGCTATACAACCCCCAAATCCTTTTCTAATGTCTCCCCCTGGCATCCCATCTGAGCTTAAAGGCAGGTTCTGGCTACAAGTTTCCAGGGGTTTATGTGAAATGCAATTACATTTCCATGAAGGTGAAGGAGTCTTTTATGTTCCACTTGAAATATTTTACAGTGTGCAGCAATTATTCAATTCTTTTCAACCATATCTTGGTCAAGCTACACTTTATTACTGATCTGACTGCTTTCAAGTATCCTGCTTCTGCAATAAGCCGTTTCATACAGCATGTTGATATGGTTTACAAGCTAAGTAAGGCTCTAACCTGTATTTTAAAAGTGCCCTTATACTCTTGACTGAGGAAAAATTTCCTTCCTTAAGAATCAATAATCAGTTCTCCTCTTTTACCGATGAAAAAAATCTGTGCGAGGAAGAAGCGAATTTACAGCCATAGCTCCTTCTCTTTCACAACAGCATAAGACTCTTCAGTTCTTCCAGAGAAAGCCACTTGATCTCTCCTTGATTGACAAGTTCCTAAAACTCATATTCCAGCTACAGCAGGTAAGACTTTGCTCTACCGGTTGTAATAACTGTGATTGCGCGTATGGGAAGACCTCCAACATTAATGTTAAAATCCTGATCAAAGAACTTTTCTTTGGGTCATTGCATATGCCTGGGGAAAGTCATTTGACTCTTCTGTATACCAGTCTCTGTAAAATGGGAGATATTGATGTTTACCTCCTCATAAGAAAGTTGAAAGCTTAAGTATTTAAAAATTGCTGGATGGCAGATGCTAAGTATTTTCAGTAGGATTTCACACCAGCAAGATTAATTACTGCGGTTCCTCATTTGCTAGATTCCCTGATGAACTGATAGGCAGACTCATTTATTTACAGCTGAATACCCAAAATGTCAACTAGGGTTGAGACAGTGTTGTACACAACTTCAACCCTGAAGTGTGCTACACTACTTGATTTTTTGCAGACACGCATACAAAGACAGCAGATCATCTCTGCTTCTCTGCGCAAGAGAGAAGAGGGTTACCCCGTATGACACCGATCGCCACGAGGTACGCAACCAAATTACCTCATGCTCATAGCAATGCCTTGAGCTTACTCACGTGGGTCTTGCGGCTAACGCTAAACCTCTGCAAACGCAGAATGCTTTAGGTGCGTCAGTCAAGGAGATACAGGCTCATTCTACTGAGAGTTTAACTACAGTATATGAAGATGCACTTTCATTTGACTAATCCTGCAGTGGTGCCCTATGAAACTAAACAAACCTCCAGTGTACTGGACAAGCTGGTAAAACCTCCCTCAATGCTACTGCAGCTTCCCAGGCTTCTCTCACCTTGCTACCAAGTTATCTAGATGCTCTCTCTGCATGGACCTTGTTTGCAAAACTTAATTGCTCCTCAAACTTCTCTTCAAAGTGATCCTCAAGCTTTGAATTTAGTTAAGGAGCTTCACTTCAGGCTTACTCCCAGCTGAAGTTGTCTAGTTGAGCACGTACTTTATTCTTCATGTTACAGTGACACAGGAATTTTTCACTTGAGCTCAAGGTCTGGCTGTAGTAGAATCGAATTTTGTGCAACTGTTAAAATGAAGTCAGTGACTGAGCTGAAGGACCTCCTCCAGGTCCAATTACACCCGTGTCACACGGAGCACTAACTCAGCTCCTGAAGTTCTGGTCTTGGCAGCAGCACCCTCCTCTCACAGGCACGCAGGCAGGCTGGTGTAAGTTGTCTCATGCGTTATAATGCATTGATCCCTGCCTCAGACTTTTTGCCGCCACGGAAGACATGATGTAAGCACCTAAGAAGTCACTGTCTGGCACCTCTGATTTCATTACAAAATAGCTTGGATCAAGGAAGCCATCAAATTGGCTAATAAAGATTCTGAGCTGTGCAGCATAAACCATGAAAATGGTCACTTTATGAGTGCAATGATTATCTCCAGGCTAGGCTGCTCCATCCTCAGGAACTTGTTTCCTAGGCATTGTGTAAATTCGGGGCTCTGCCTTGCGCCCCACAGCTCCCCCGAAGCTGGCCCAGGTGACAGCGGAGCAGCAAACCTCACCACGTGCTATTTGCTTAGGATAGTGACAATCCCCCTCGCCAAGGCAAGAGCTACCAAAAGCTTTCACAGATGCTGCTTGTGCAGGATCACTAAAACACTTCCTGAACAATACCCTTGATGAGGAATGGTGAGACTTAATTAAAGCGTAAAATAATTAAAAGGCAATTAAGAGCAATAAGAAGTTTCTGATCGTTTTCCCCTACATTTAAAATGCAAAATATGGGGGAGGGGATTGCTCAATCTCCCTGGTTTTCAAATGGTTTTTAGAAAATGAAAGAATGAAGAAAATATTAGACAAAGATGTGTAATAAAGGTTTCAACAAAGCAATCAAATTACGGACTGATATAATAGAGATAAAAAGGCACACGTTTCTCACGCAAATAACAATGCCCATCTTACTTACCTCAGTACCTAAATGAAACGCAGTAAGTCCCGCGATACAAACGCATAAACGCCCTGCCCATTGGTTTCAAACAATCTCTTGTTCCCTTGACACTCATTTTGATGGCCTGGGCTCACGGCATTTCCAAAACATAATTATTTCAAAGGAAACGGGTAGCTGGAGCAGGAAACATTCTCTAACCTTGAAGAAACACCTTGAGAGCAACTCTGTTTGAGCTGGTTTTCTTTTGTCCCTTTCAGGAGGAGAAGAGAGAAGGGATTGAACAATGATTTCTATTAAAGTTTATAGCAATAACTCAGCACAACGCTTTTACTGTTACAATGAACAAGACCTTGAAAAACAAATCCTTTCAGTTAAAACATTACATTAAAAAGGGAATTTTGATGAAAATAAAATCCTTTTCTTTAAATCCTGAAAAATGGGAGGGGTTTGGTTTTGTTTTGTGGGTGGATTTTGGTTGGGTTTTTTTGTTGTTTTGGTTGTGGTTTTTTTAGCTTTGTTTTGGGTTGGTTTGGGGGTTTTTGTGGTGGTGTTTTTTTTTATTTGGGTTGGGGGTTTTTGTTGTTGTTTTGTGTGTTTGGGGTTTTGTTTTTGTTTTTCTGTTAAACACAGCTTCGCCTACTACTTAAGCACTGAGAGACTGGAAACAGCGACTGATCTGTAGGAACAAGTGTATGCGCAGTGCAGGCTGCGTTGCTCCGTATTCCCTCCTTGCTCCCACAATAGCACGTGGTGGAGCGCGTAACGCTACTTACAAAGCGAGCACGCGCGAGGAGGGTAGAGGACATCCTAATTGCTCTTGCTCACTGACTCCATCGTTGACTACTACCTCAAATAATGTACGGTCACTGGGGCATGTAGAGACAGGAATGCTTTTTCGCTACGAGCCTGCCAAGCAGGCAACTCCTTGTCCATCTTCTCCTTCCATAGAGCAAAGGGAGCCAATACTGCCTGCACTAATGATACAGCTCTCTGACAGTGATGGTCTGCATCATCCCCAGGTACTATTAGCCAGGTTTACGCTTGCACCTCTTTGTGGGGTGGGGCAGGCCAAACACAAGTTTGGCAGGAGAAGAAAGGAAAAAAAAAAAAAAAAAATCACAAGACAGGCTTGCCAGCCATCAAAACAAAGAAGGACAAAAGAATTTTGCTAAAATACTGAGAAATTAAAAGCCTGAATTGTGGCATGTTTGCATTTTCCTGTGATTTACTCACATTGCAAACTCTTCAAGACAATCAGCATCTCTCCCTTCCTAACTTCACAACTGGTAGAGAACATGATTTGCTCAACACAACACTACCTCTAACACAAACAATAAAACGCATGTGCTCTGAAAGGAACCTGTGACAGGCAGAGCTAAAGATGGAAAAAGAAGCAAGATGCTTATCAAATTTATAAAATTTATTATTTTTCTCAAACTCATACTGGCTTTGAATACAAGTACCAAAGAAATAAAAGCAGGAAAAACATGCACCTGTAAAACAGTTTACATCCACAGTGAACAAGCACCTGGATTTTTAACTGAAAGAAACCAGAGAAAGGAAAGCGTCCTGGGAATAAGCTGCATAACACCTCTAGAGAGCCCCTTCCTCCTCATCATTGCCAGCACCCTTTCGCCACACTCCTTTTCAGTCCTGCTAACTTCCACCCAAGAAAAGATTGATGAAAAACTAAACCCAGGCTGACTGGGGCGCTGCCGTAGCCTTTTCATTCTCCTGTAACTTCTCCTGCTGGAGGAACACGTCCATTGAGATCACCACCCCTCCAGAGAGAGGAGCTACCGCGCAGTACGCGTACAGCGGCTGACACACCAGGCCCCCGACTGATTTGGACCTTGGACAACATGCTGTTAAGAATAATTATTCAGAAAGCCAAAACCCACAGAACACCACTTGCAGAGGCTGACATCTCTTGGATTTAAACTGATTCCTATTCGCCATGTTTCAGAAAGACTCCATGGCAAAATTTGTCACAGATATTTGTTATTTGGGGCCCAGGACATCATTTTTACAGAAGCTAAAAAGAGCTCGAATTGGTTTTGAAGTCAGATTTAAAATAGGGATCGAGTGACAACTAGTGGAGATTTTCATAAGTGCACCTCCCTGGATTTCTCTGCACGATGTAATCTGCATCAAGATCCTATTTCATTGAAATAAAACAGATGCAATCCAATTACGTAGAAAAGCTTTCCAGAAAAAATGTGTACCCATACACGAAGACATGGGAAATGCGAATGTACTGACGTGACGAAGCTGTTTCTTCCCAACCTGGTAAAGCTGCTCAGACACACAGACTTACACAAACCAAGTAACTAGAAACAGAAGAAGCCAGCCCCACGGGAATACACAAGTAACCAGCCCACCATCCACTCCCAAATAATGAATAGGTGGGAGTGACGATGGAAGGAGTCAGCAGTTAGGAGAAGGTAGCATGATCTTCCTCCCGGTGCATCCCTTGCCTTAAAGTGTTCCAGCTGACTATTTAGAAGCTTATGGCTCCTCAGCTGGAGGCTGGGATTGAACTATTCTGTTTAATAACCCAGGAGTCTCTCCTCCGTGAATTTCTCTGGTCTGTGTATGCTTTTAGCCTTAATAACATGATGTAGCCATGAGTTCCACAGCTCCGTTCTGTGTTGCAGGAAAACATATTTTCATTTACTTAAAAACTACTACTTATTTCATCGGATGGTTTCTAATGCCTGGTTTATGAGAAGGTGAACAATCATTCCCTAATTTATCTTCTCTCCCTTCTTCATGATTTCATTAGCCTTCTCCCATGATCTCTCATTTACCTCTCTTCCAGGCTGACGAGCCTAGAAATTGATGAATTCATGCACAGTAGGAAAAAAATCTTTCATTTTATTTGCCTCTTTAATCATCTCTGAACACAGAGCTAATGCTTCCACAGATTTATGAGGAGCAACTCCCCCAAAGCAGCGTGCGTTGAGGTATGAGTCATCACCACTACCCCCGAGTACTTTGTGGGGTTTTTGGTAGGGAAGGGAAGAAGGTTATTTTCTTTTTACATGCAATACTTCGCATTCACTGATGATGCATTTTAACTGTCATTTTATCACCTGGTCACTCAGTGTTGAGAGAACCTCTGCAACACTTCAAACTGCTTTTAAATCTGGCTACCCTGATTATTTTTATAACACCATCATGTTTTATTAGTATCAGGCCCTAGTACAGTACTACAGCTCTAACATAGCTATCAAAATACTAGGGAAATAATTCTCCCACACAAATGGCTAGAATCAAACAAGGACAAGAAATTGCAACAGGGCCTTTGAGGAATTTTTTTGGAATTTACCCTGCTCAGGTTTCCTGTCCAAAGCACTATGGTCCTGGTGCATGGACACTGAGAAAGCGGTGGCTGATGTTATTATAACAACTTCTGAATTGGTAAACGGGAAAAAAAAAAGTGAAAGATGGGAGAAGAAGTGCCAACTATACATCTGTTTCAAGAATCCTCAATTAACGTTATTAATTGCTTGTCACAGGGAGCTGTTTCTTTAAGGTGCTTTAAATCACAACTGAAAGGATACAGAGAAAGTTGTAGATCTGTCAACTTTTACTATTACTATAAGTCTCCTCTTGAGCATAAGTGCCCTGCCTATAAAAAAAAGTACAAAACTAAGTTTCTGCTCCTCCTGATTGCAGAAGAAAGCCTGCCAATACTAACCCTAACTGTTCATAAAGCAGAAGACAAATTAAAAACAAAACCCAACACCATGAAATAACCTCATGATTTAAAAAAATATCTCCTGCTTTTGAAGGTATGACTCATCATTTGACTGCTTGTGCATTGGCTGTATCATTACAATGAGACTAGCAAGTGTGTCAATTTATGAATATTTGCAGTTTCAATTTTCATGGCAGGCAGAGAGATACGAAATACTGAAAAAGAAAACAGTTTAATCTCTCTCCAGAACACTTCATGGTTTTAAATCACCTCTCCATTCAACTGACATACTGAATGCAGCCTGCTCAATACACAAATGCAATAAATTAATGTGGGCTACAGGTAAGATTCAGATTCTGCAGAAGCTCAACTTTCTCAAGAAGTAATAAAGACTTCTTAGCTGCTCCCTGAGATGCCCAGAAATATTTTCCGGACATGATTCCAAGCAGCAAACAATGCAGCGTTGTTCCCCTAGACAAAACCACAGAAAACGGGCGCGCAGGCACGTGTTCAGCCCTTCCAGAAGGTAACGATGTCACCACAAAGTCTCAGTGGAGATACCGAGGATCAGGTATCCCTAAGGCCGGCTTTGTGATGGGGGGCACTCACTCAG
The DNA here is from genome assembly GCF_964195595.1 of Calonectris borealis. NCBI lineage: Eukaryota > Metazoa > Chordata > Aves > Procellariiformes > Procellariidae > Calonectris > Calonectris borealis. The sequence continues at coordinate 1,773,414 of NC_134325.1, read as the reverse complement.
ACATTGACGGGCAGATTTGCCAGCACGGGGGAATCACAAAGGCAGATTTGGAAGAAATAATGACCACAGCCACTGCCCTTCCACCGTGAGCAGCACACTAGGGTATGTGAAGATGGTTTGTTTGTTCAGGTAGAGGCATTTGTTCAGGGATCGGGACAGAAAATTTGCAGAGCTCCAGCAAGCAGTCACGCAGCCCAGGTCAGCACGTAGCTAGTTGCTTTCAATACTCACAATTTCGCAACCTAGACCGTTAACTAGAAGTAGAGGGTTACGTGAGTGCGTGCCTGGGGTTCAAAACAGGAGCAAGGACCTTGCAACAAGGCCACAAAGCACATGTCACTGGACCTCGGTTCTGCACCGTTGCTTTTGGTCTAGCTGCCTGGTTCCGCAGGCTCACCAGGCTGTAATCCGTTCCTGTGAACACTCACCTAAACAAGTGCCTGAATTGTGACTACATCAGTGAACCACCCCGATACAATCCTGCTCCTGTAATCTTCCTCCTGGCTGTCAGGGAAGACTGAGCTGATCTTTGTCTAGCTGGATGCACACCCAAAGCACCCACTCAGCTCCACAGAGGAGGGCCGGCTGCCCGCCCAGTGCTACAGGAGATAAAAACAAGCCATAAAACACCAAGGAGCAATAGAGAAAGTGACATTCACATAGTTGGGAGTAGAAACCACTGGAAAAAAATGGGGACAGAAAGGCCAAACACACACGAAAAGAAGCTGCAAAGATATCAATGGGACATAAGGTAAAGAGGAGCACAGAGAAACCCCACAATATTAACTAGGAGTTGACAAGGAAGGACCATAAAAGACGGGGAAGATAAGCAAAGGACAGAGTGACACATCATCCCTTCATGAAAGTAATACTGTGGGAATTTTGACGTAGATTGGGGGCAGCCACAGTCACCCGTTCATACCCTGGCCAAGAGGAACGTGCAAGCCCAACGGGCGCCAACGTTCTGCACTACAGCAGCTTCGTCTCCAAGGCACAGCAAATGCTGCAGCGCTTACTGGCATCAGGTTGCTAAAATATAAAGTGATCATTGTACAGGTGAAAAAAAGGAAGATTCCTGGAAATACATCTCACCAAGGAACAGAACGATCCTTATCTCATCAAGCAAAGTAAACAGAGCAGCACAGATTCACCCAGAATGATAGGCGATTAGAGGTACCGCCAAAACCTATTGAAAATCAATGGAAAGATTCACAATCACATGCAGATTCTCAATCAGACCCTTAGTTGTGATGCACATATATCAATAACAGAGCTGGATATATCATTTTGCCACACTAAGAGGAAATAATTCCCAGGTTAGAACAGAACTACAGTCAGCTAAACAAAAAGCATTAGAAGCAGATTCTGGCTCTTCTGGGGGAGTGCAAGCGTTGGGAGGGGGTATAATACACCGTGTGCTGTAAACAAAGATTAAAAAAAAAAAAAAAAAAAAAATCCGTGTGAAGCCAGCCATGAGAAAAACATGGGTCCAACATTAGGGTGTTTATTCAATAATTCTATTTTAGAGGCTTTATAAAGTATACAAATAACTGAGGCATATAAAACATAACGAGATAAAAATAAGTCCATAAAATTGTCTGCCAAGGGAGAGGAAGGGAGAAAAATTCTCTTTTAGGGAGGCTCTGGTTGCTGTTAGTACTGAAACCACAGCTGGCACCATTTCTCTCATTGATGAGGAAACGTGCCCTCTTTCTTATACAAAATTTAAATTTCACTATGCCTTTGGGGGGCAAGAGAGGAGGACAGAGCTGAATCAAGCATATAGCGACCACAGTGGAAGTACTGAAGGAACTGCTGAACATTTAAACCACAGCAGCACCTTAGAGTTCCTGCATATTTTGCTAAGCGCCTTACCAAACAGAGTGGGCACACGGTTACGGGGACATCGTCCCTGCCCCAAAGGGCTTGTCATCTAAGTCCCCAGGAGAGGAGCAGATTCAGACAGCTGCGAGGGAGGCGTGTGAAGGAGATTGTCGCGATGGCATCGCTTGCCAGCTCACAGCTTCTTAGCACTGAACGCTGAGGAGAGCTGAGCAGAGCAGCCCTGCTGCCGCGGGAGGAAGAGGAGCAGGGTGGCTCCGCAGGGACCGCGCCAGCCCCGGCAGGCAGCACCCTCCACACCCCCTCCTCGCCGGGCAGCAAAGGGTACTGCCACGGGCAAAGAAAGGGGAACACGGACGGCTACTCTGTCACCCTCAGCAGCTTCTCCCTTGAGCAACGGCTGCCAGGGCCGTGCCTGGAGCTGGCTCTGCAGGTAGTCCCCGAGCAGCAGCTGTCTCATCATCTCCTGGCTTGTTGCTGGCGGAGGAGAAAGCTGAGGAAAGACTGAGAATGAGAAAAGTTGTCAGCTTTGTTGACCTTTAACCAGGACTCCTCTTGGATGCCAGATGTGACATGGAAGAAAACATGAAGGAGGCTTTGTGGAAACGCATGACAAACGAGCGCTCGGACTGACAGAGCAGACGGGGGTGATGTCCAGTGCTACACTGGACAAAATATGCAGGGCAGGGGCAGGGTAGGAAGAGCTGACAATGAAGACGAGTGCTTTGCACTTGGGTGGTGGGAAAGGAAGCCCTGTGAGGTGGCAGAAAAAAATGTTCAAAGCAATAAGCCAGAAATACAATATTTGTAACCACATTCTTGGAACAGGGAAAAAACATGCAGCTCTGACAGACAATGAACTGTCTCAGGAGCCACACAGACTAGAATGCACTGCACAGCTAGAAATTTTGCACATCACTGTTGTAGAACTGTGCCCTGGAGCCTTAACTTTGGAAAACCTAGGAGGATTGCATTTTAAGTTAAGTTATGTCTGAGCTTGCAGCCAGCCAGCCACAATGGACCAGAAGGGCACAGCTGCCTTCCAGGCAGCCAGTGACAGCGTTTAAGTCCTTTGTTGTCCCTCCCAGACACAGAAAAGAAACCAACCTACTTTCATCAAATTTGCAACAAAAGTATGGTCCTCAAAGCTCATGTTCTGGCCGCTATTGCCCCATGCTCCCCATTCGATTCCCAAGCCACCCAGGGCTGCACAGAGCGTGGCTTAGGAACTAGTCCATCTGACTCTAAACTCGAGAGTCCTTGGTCAGGATGAGACACAGCTCGAGAAGCATAAGAACAGCAGGAAAAAAAAAGTACAGTCTTTCCTGCTGTTCATTAGAGACATGACTACCATGTCTTGGCAGCTCTTCATCCGGAGGTCAGCAGACCACAGGTTGCATGGCAGTCCTGCTACCAATCCTATTCCAGAGCCCTGGCAAAGAGACCTCCAGCTTATACACTGATCCCAATACCAAGCTCAGAAGTCCTCTCCTTGCTGGCCACAAGTACATCGTACTGTTTCACAACAAATTTGCAGCAACTGAAAATACTCAAAAGAGAGCGTGAACAGATTTTAATAGAAAAGCAATTCTACCCACTGGAACTCGTTGCTTACTCCATACCTCGTACTTCATGCAAAACCACTGCAGAACTGCTCGTTTCCACAGCAGTCCCAGAGCTTGCAACACAATACAGGTGTGACTGGCCAAGGGATGTATGTCAGGGTGTCAGATCCATCAGTAAATCAAGCAGGTTACAGTGTGCTAGCTGAGCCATAGCACCTGACAGTAATTTTTCCACGTGTCCTCTCAACCTGCTGCAACCACAGGAGATGTAAGCTAGGTAGCTATGGACTCTCACAGCTGGGCAGACCAAGAATTTTGTTACCACAGCTCTGCTCACAACATGCCCCAGGTCAGAGTCAGACAGAGACTGCATTTCACTCCTCAAAAGGCTTTGTCTAAATACCATGCAACGATGCCACACCAGGAATGATGTGGACCACAAATTCAATAAAAGACATGAGCGTAAGTTATTAATTCACTGTTGATATTCAAGATTATGGATGACAAAACATTTATCCTAATAAGCACAAGGTGCACCAGTTAACTTCACACAGATTCACGAAAACCCCTGAAACATTTCAAATATACATATAGAATGAGTGAAAAAAAGCAGTAAGTATGGGGTGAAGGGGGAAATACACAAAACATCCTACTCTACCTCAAAAAGTGTAAATGCTAGGGTGGATATTTTGCTTCAGGAGAAAAATCAGCCATCATATCAGATGATGTGGTTTCTAAGTTTAACTTACAGTAATGATGCTGGGAGAAGACTTTATCAGTCACTGGGTAAAAAGTAAGTTGTACAGAACAAAAAATATGGACCACAACTGGGATTAAAATCAGTGTCAGCAATTGAAAAAGATGAGTTTTGTGAGCAGCGAGGCAACGGCAGCCTTCTTCCAAGTACCTGGAGAAATTTAAATTTAAGCCTAAGCTCTCTGTTTCCTACCTCTTTAGCAGCCAGCTTTAGCAACTGGCAAAGCCAGCTGCAAGTCTCCTCCACAAGTGTCCTGGGAATAGACATTGCAAGTTCCTACACCCTACCTGGAAAGGACACTGGAACCCTTGAAACAAATAAAGGTTTTTTTCCAGAATGTTTAATTGAAGTGGACATGAAAGAAAAGGAACCTGACTCAGAAGCAAATTTTACAAGTCTCAAAGAACTGCATGGATCTGATATTTGGAAATGCTGGGGAAGAGTCATCATTTTAGTAGCCCTTCAGCCATCACTGACTCTTTCAAAGAAGTATCTGCTCTTCATGCTCTCTTTACCCATTATATGATGAAAAAAGTCACAAGCCAAATATTTGTTTTCTCTTAGAAGTCACCTTTAAGATTATAATCCATCCTGACACCAGGACAAGGAGTTCATTTTCAAGTTTAAAGTAATTCATCACTGAGCTAGGATCTGAGCTGCACCAAGAATAAATGTGTTTCAAAAATATGTAGTTGCAAGTCTTTACACAGCCATTTGAAATGTCTAACGCAATCACACAGTCCTGCGGTTTGCTTCCACTAGAAAGGCTTTTGCATTTACATTAATCTCTGGGAATTGTCCTACACTACAGAAAACCACAGGGTGTTCAAATTATTGATTTGACCACACATTACTTTGAGCTGCAGGCTCTGACTTTTGACTATGTGCTTGAGCAGAAACCTTTGAGTGACAGCTCTGTATTCTGACATAAGGCAATAATTACCCTGTGATGAAAGCCCGAACTGAGAGCATGTCCCCACTGTTTTAAAAACAAATCCTCAGGATAAATCCCTTGCATCTTTACAGCCAGGCTGGGAGGTGAAAAGAGGAGGTAGTATTTTATTGATTTTGCAAAAGGAGAACTGAAGCAGGTAGAGTTTTGACATACAAAGCCGTGTAGACACCTAATCCTCTTGAGATCAGTGGGAGTTAGAAATCTAAATGATTTTTGCATATTTGGCCACAATAGATATGTCCACAGTCACACCAACAAGATTTATGTTTTCCTGGGCAGTTGGGGATCACCCTTGACCCTCAGCCCCAAATCCCTAGCTCCCAGCCTCTGGCTTCAATCTTAAGAAACCGGATGGCTCTGAAGGCTGGGAAGCTCCACCAGTACAGAAGGACCAGCTCATGCTATGGCTCTGCCCCTCTCTGCAGCATGGACAACTAACTAGTCCCTGGCTTTCAGGTGATACATGAGCACAGTTGCCAAAATCTGTATCAGAGGCCCTGAACCCTCAGCTGGGAGCTTACACGCTCTCTTCTCATACACATTTTGGAAAGCTGCAGGGCACTATCCACTTGCTGAACAGGCCACAGCAACCTAGCTACCTTCCTTACTCTGCAGGGGGAGGTAGAAGAGTTCTAGGTCAGGATTAGGCATATAGGCAGACTAATGTGGGGAAAAACTGCCCTGTTATCATCCATCTGTTACATCAGCTGTGCCAACTCTCCCCATTTTATCTATACTTGACACTTGACTAAGCACCTAAGCTTTTCAAGAGAGATCATTATACAACAATAACTCTTTTTAGAGGTTATATTTTAGATTAAGTTTTTGGCCTTCATGTTTGTAAAGAAAAACTAAGTGTGACCTTGAGTAGGTTTTAATGCATGAAGACCAGGAGAAGCAGCATATTGTGATCTTGTGATCATCAGATTTGGGGATGTTCCGGGACCACAAGAATGGGACAGAGGGCTCCAGCCTCAGAGGTATCTACGAAGTCATGCACACAAGGGAACACAGGAGGCAGAGTTCAAATCATCGCGCTATCTTAGGAGGGCTTCTAGTCTTGGGCACGGTGTGTGCGTGCCTAAGCAAGCCTTGCTGGTTTACTTCACCTCCTGCACAATGAGAGCAGGCTCGGTGCATACAGACTAGACTGTAACAGATACCATGACATTCGAAGTGGCACTTCTGAAAAAGGGCTCTGGGACATGGGCTTAGGTCTTCTGGTGACATGTCCAGAAGAGACAAGGTACATGCAAATACTTGAACAAATGTCAGTGCTCTTGTCTGCGTACCTGCAGCCTTCTTAGCCATCGAGTTCTTGTGACATTGCAGAAGATCACATCAAAACATTACGATTAGAATTTAAATAGTCCTGATAGCAATGACAACATCCTGACAGCAAATGTAAATGCCGTTAAAAAAATTCAGGAGAAGATAAAATTCTCACAGCAATGTTAAAAATAACATATGCATCATGGGGACATGTTAATGTGCTGTCCTTCAGCCTCACAGCCTGGGCTGGGGGATGGCAGGGGTATTTTTCTGTGTGTGTTTCAAGAGTAGTTATGACCTTAAAAATAATAATTCTTGCTCTCTCCAGAGTTCACACTTGGGATTTGCCTTCTCTAAAGGAGAAGAAAACTTTTTTTGTCCTCAGAATCGTAGCAATGCCATTTCAAATAATACAATGTTCAGGTTGTTATGCTACCAGTGAAAGGTGCCACCTCCGCAGCCCTGGGAACTGAAATCCTCCCTACTGTAGCTTCAGTGCAACCACCGTGATACACTGCCCTTCAGCCACTCTCTGGCCTGATTTAGCATCGCAGGTGATTTGGCTGCTCCTAAGGACCATTAAACCGTTGACCCATTAAACTTCAGACCCAGTGTGGCTCTGCCAGCTGTAACACAACGTGCCAACCAGCTGGCCCTGGCATCACAGCACTTCATTAAAGCCATTGAAGAGCTAGGACACGGCAGGATTAGACAGCAATGAAGAACAAGAAGGAACACTGACTTTTAGGACTGGAGATCAGGAGAGATGCATGAGCTTCTCTGGAAAGCATGTTGTCACTAAACAATAAAACGTGGCACAGAAATGGGGTGATTTCCTACCGCAGCATTTAACTCTGCCGCTACCAGAGGATCTGTTCCCCCTCCAGCCTGGCACATAGTACAAAGCCTTGAGAATCTCCACCCTGACAAAGGGTGCCCGACACCCTGGACACTCCACCATGCTCCGACCTTGCTGAGCAGCTGTGAAACCTCCCCTAAATCTCCTCACCTGCATGCCCTGGTCTGTGCTACAGAAAAGGTCTCTGCACAGCGTTCACCCTGGTTTGATTGAATGACAAAAGCTAGTCTGTTATGAAGCGGATTTTGCAGCAGACAGCCAAACACCAGGTAGCAGCAATTTCAGAAAAGTACCACTCTAGTCCTCATACTGGCCAAGTGCTGAATATTTAAGGACTATGTGGCTGGGTCTTTGATTGCTCTTATTAAGCACAGCTCTGAAGAACAAGTACTGCATTGCTTAACCTTAGTTGAAGCTTCACCCTAAAGTCCTCAGCACCTATAGAGCAGCGGTTTGATTTAAGTCCCCTCCCCCAAGCCAAGATTCATCATTTCCAGCTAAAGGGAAGGACAAGTATATTTGTTCTGTGCTGAAGCCCCTGGGACTCGGAAGACAAGATGAAATGGAAATTTTCATCTTTTTTTTTTAAAAACAGGTTTATATGACTGGTATGGGCCAGATGAGACAAGATGGGTTCTTAAGAGGCTAGGTCCCCTGGTACAGAGCACAGACTGAATGTTATCAAGATGGTACATGCCAGTCATTAGGATGCTAATTGGCCCTGACAGGGCTCTGGTGACTGAAGTGAACATCCTAACTGTCACTACCTGGAAGCATTGCTGCAGGGAACAGCTCCAAGGAGCCTAAAGGAAAGAAGTAGGTGTGAGGAGGTAGAGAGATGGGGGATGTTTATTGCTCTCTACAGCTGTCTGCATCACATATTTAAATAAGGGGAAAAATACTTCTGACTTTCTACTTCTGCGCTGCTAAAAATTCCACTAAAAAAAAAAATCACTTTGGGTAATTTACATTTAAATGGACTTTGCACATGAACTAGATTATTTTGCTAGTCATGTTTACAATTACTTTCCCTCCCCCTTTCCCAGGACACCATGACTCTTGTCTCCAGCACCATCTTTTCTTTCCCTGCCTCCCAACCTATCCAATTAAAACATCAAAAATAAATTAACTTGTCAGATTTCCCTACCAGCAACTCTTTCCTACTGCTCTCTTCCCATCAGAGCTTTACTTCATCTTAAAAAATTTTGGTGTGTTGCGTGTTTTTGTTTAGGTGGCCAGATTTGCCATCTATGTACTAGATTTCCAGCACTTTCAAAGCAGAGAATCAAACCTTTCTGAACAGCTCACTGGTCACAAAGAGTGGCCGTTTCCAGTTCTGGTTGGACAGCATTCTTGTAAGGCCAGGAGGGCACCAACGGGGAACTGCAAAACTGAGACTGGATTATTTATAAATTAAAGAGAAGGCTGACAGTTACCAAAATGTGGATTGCTGAAAAATAAATGTTATTTGAAGGTGTGTTTTGTACTTCACTGGAAATAACTAACAGCACGGAGTGAAGCTCTTGAACCAGTGGCCTGGATGTGACAAGTCCTTTAAGGGACCAGCTGTGAAGAAGATAACTCTGCTAACGAGAAGCCAGAAGAGACACTTGCAACACCAGACCTCAACCCTGAATCACTGGTCAACACTTCACCCAGGCCCTGTGCACATGAGATGAAACCCAGAGGAGCTACAATCACATTTAATCTATGACAGAAGCAAGGGGGCTCTGAAACAATATTCATAGACAAACAAAAATGAATGTTTCTTCTAACAGCCACAATCAGCTGTCCACTTTTCTTAATCCCTCACTACCATAATACCGAGGCAACTCAGCACATTATCTCCCTAGAACTTCAGGGGGTGCAGACCAGAACCAAAGCAGCAGGTAAGATGCCCTCTCCACCCCAGCAAACCACCCAGATGCTCCTGCACAGCCTATTACGCCCCATAAATGTCAGTTCTGTGGTCCAAAAATCCGCTGTGGATGAGAAGATCCAGGCAGAAATGAAACAAGAGCTTCCACATTTGAACACGCTGATAAATACTTGCAACGCAGGTAAGTCATCCTTTCTCCCTTGCATGCCACATGAATTCCTATCCTTCTAAAACATGCATACGGTAAGGTTGTGTCAAGACTAAGGTGATGAGGGGAGGGAAGGGGAGAAAAGTAACAAGAAAACTAGATTCAGTTACTGGAACTCCAACAGTGTCTCCTAAAATGACTGTAGAACACAGAGGGAAGGAAAAAAAGGGAGCGGGGGCGGGGGCCACGGGATATCGGGATGCAAATCTCCACGCACTCTCTTTTGTACTGGCATTGCAGGAATAAAGTTTATTCTTGAATAGTTTGCAGTGCAAGCAGACAAAGAACGGTGGGGGAAAAAAAAAAAAGAGACACAGAGGTGACAAAGCAGCTGGGATTTCCACTTCTCTAGCACCAGGGGGGAGAACAGGACCACACTTCATCACCCTCTCTGCTCAGCTAAACCCTTTCCAGCTCGCCTCAGCACAACCCTCCCCAGACGGACTGCAGAAGAGAACATCCGAACACCACCAGAAGGATCCTGGAGAGCCACAGAATTTGTGCCTCTCTGCTGCATGCTAGACCTCATCCATAAAACAATCGTGACTCGGGAGCGTGTGCTTCCTATCGTCCCTTCCGTCAAGCCCCCGCAACCAGCTTTCCTTCGTAAAGGGGTTTCATTGCTTCATACAATGGAGGTATTAGTCATGAATAAAAACCAAAAAATTTCTGGGGAGGGAAGCAATACCCAATGTACCACAGTCAATACAAGACAGAAGAAAAGAAAAATATTAGCTGGAGAGTTCCAAGAAGGCTAGTGTTACAAAGAAATAAAATATTGGCTCTGACAGAGGAAAAAGCTCTTCTGAATACCAATGTGTTCCATACAGTGACAAAGAAACTATATTTACCTCAAAGGAGATTAAGTAATATAGCGTAGCACCTGAGGAAAGGGAAGAAGGTAGAAAACAGAGGCAAGCAAGCATAAACACAAAGAGAATAAGGCCCCTGAAGTCTGTTTCATATAGCTGCTTCTTCTTCACAAAGGAGATTTATATCTTTTCCTTGGAAATTCAGCATTCAGGAAAGTGGACTTAGAAGTATAACTCCATAATAATACCCTCTTTTCCAGTCCCCAGGAAACTATAATACTGATTTACTGGTCAAAGAAATAAATGTGCCTCAGAGTTCCATACAAGGCACTTCTGCCTTTCTGAAGTTAATCCCGCTCTAAGATGGATAAGCAAAAGGCCAACGCTAGTGGAAAAATACCGCAGAAAGTATTTGTGTAGATAAAAGGAGCTTTCTGAAGGCCAGTATTCCTGTCATGATGGAATAATTTTCTTTCTCTAGATAAAGAGCTGGAGAATAAAAGTAGAAAAAGTTACAGCACACAACCCGCTCCCTGGGTACCAGGACGTGTTTGCTGGTTGGGGACTACGCTTTACTGAAAATGCCTAATCAGTTAAATTTAAAACTGGAAATATTTCATATGGGATTCATTTGAGCAAATGTTGACATCAACAGCTGCGCTAGCTACCCAGACTGCCGCTACAGTCGACGGAGAGAAACAGGCACCTGCAGGGCAGGATTCATCCGTTTCTAAAGCAGTTGTCTAAAACAGGGGCAGATGAACTGTGTCCTAAAATACCTATTTCTCTTTACTGACTGGAAGGATAGTCCATATAACTCAGATGCAGACAGCTAGTTTGTAGGCCTCTGAAGCTAATGGTGGACTCATTTCACCAAGCATCAAAATGACTGCAGCACCTCACTTGAGACTCCAGTACAGACACGGGGTTTGCAAAAATGAATCCACTTTCTTCTCACTATGGCGACTGGAAATCTTACTCTGGAGAATGCAAATACAAGTCCCAAGCTTCTATACAATCTATGTTACCAATTAAAACGAATCAAGATATAGCCCTTATAGTTGCAGAGATAGCCTTTTAAATGCAAGCAAAATGCAAGTGGGAGCAACACTGTATTCCTGAGCCTGCAGACTGATACAAACAGGACTTCAGTGATGCCCAAGAGCATGGAAAGAGCCATCGGAGGAAAATTCACAAGACTGACAGTTTTGCTTTTACAAAATAATCCTCCCTTAGATTCATGTCGACATAGCTGTCCCTCAGCTCCTAATCCTTGGTTTAAATGCAGCTTCCAGGAGCAGAGGGAAAGATGATAAGCCTCAGATTTCTGTTAAAACAACATTTTTTTTTATTGGTGAACAAGGCAAATGAGTCCTAAAATAGAACTTAATGATGCAGACTGCAAGTGTCCAAATCCAGGGCCTGGCAGAAGAGCTCATATAGCCCTAACTGACCAGCCCCTGGCTGAAGGGGAACCCTAAGCTGTCCACTTACCTCTCTCCTGCCAGGTGCTGTTTTCTCCCATAACGCAGGTGGCTGGGAGCAGGTTGCAAGAACAATCCACGCAGCCCACAGCTCTTCTCCCTGTTCGTTTGCAAGGGGTTCTCTGGGAAAAGCACAGGCAGGACTGGGCCACCTTCACCAGGACGCCAGCAGCCCGCTGCTGGTCACCGTCTTTCTCCACGTGCTACTCAGGAAGAGAAGCATCCTGTGTGCGTGTTCACATCTGGGAAACGTTAGACAACTCCTGTAGATAGACCAACTGTACTGCAAGAAACACTGCTCTCACCAGCCCGTAGTACAAACCGTGTGTTCCCTCCATCTGGAGGGGTTGGGCACAGGGAGGATGAAGTCTCTCTTCAGGCAAGAGCATTTACTGATGCAGTGGTCATTTATTCCACATGGGCTGAAACCTCTCTGATTAGGGACCATTTGCTCGTCCTGCGGTTGTACAGTGCTTACCCGGCACGAGTTGCCAGCTGGGGCTCGTGAACACTGCTGTGGTACAAACAAATAACATCAGCCTTATTCAGACCAAGTTCCAAAGCAGAGGCTGTTTGCTTGCCCACATTCAAGATTAAATACGGAGGGTGGGGCTAACCTCTCCATTCAAAGACACTGATCTTCTCCTTTGGCAAGGACAAATAGCTACGGGGAAGCTGCTTCAGGACTCAAAGCAGTCATTTATTAAAACTGAGAGATTACTCCTACCAATGAAAGGCGAGGGGACTCCAGAAACATCTCCTGCAGCACACACGAGAAACCGTCCAATCTTAAACTCTCTTTCAAATGCTAATTACTTTCCAGAATACTCACCTGAATTTTTCCTCGCTTCCATGGAGGATAAAAAAAAAAAAAATAGACTGTACAGAGATCTTCATCCTTCCAAACGGAAAAATTTATATAAATTATATCATTGCACTTTTAAAGGACTATAGCAAGTGACTAGAAGAGAACTGCAGAATGAATTAACACTACATGTGACAGAGCAGGAAAAGAATACTTTTAAAAGCAGAAAAGCACTTTCTCCCCCCAAGAACTTGAAAAGAGAAGGTAGAAGGCACTATGATTGCACATGTGAAACGTTATTCAAGGACATTGGGATGTATGGCAAGTTATTTTAATTGCTGAGTTTATGATATACTTTAAATGACGTAAAGGATGCCCAGAGCATAAGGATGGCTGCCATCTTAGAGAAGATGAAGGCACTTAAAGATACGTGTTTTCTTAACATATATATCTGACAAATTATACGTCTATACTGGCAGTGCAATCTAGCAAGAGGGGCTCACAGGCATTTTCTAAAGGCAAAAGCTTGTCATTGTGAAAGGATTTATTAATTATTATATATAAAATTATGATCATGGAAGTTCAATGCCTGAAAGTATTTTACCAAAATCATTTAGCTCTGGACTCAAACTCCAAGAGAAGAGGAAGAAAAGAGCAATCTATTTTCTCATGGTAGGATTTCAGTTAAAATCCAAAAGGCAGCTTATGTCCATTGGTATTTGTGGGGTTTTTTTAAAGAGGTATGGGGCATAGTGAAAATCCAGAAGGCAGCTTATGTCTATTGGTATTTGTTTTTTTTAAAGAGGTATGGGGCATTTACTCAATCTATCTTAGGACAAATGTATTTGTACCACTACACCTTTAATCAAGACTTCAGTGTAAGGCACTGTTAAGCAGAAGAAAAACAGACTTTATGCTAAAAGTAACACAATGGTTCCCCAGCAGCAGCTCCCAGGGCCACGATAAATGTTTGTAGCCTCTCCAGTATGCAAAATTAAGTGCATCCTGAATGCGGGAACAGTGATCTATGATAAACGAGGAGCTCAGTCTGCCAGAAACTTTGTGTTTGGCAACAGTCCATTGTTCCAACAGGTTAGAAGCCACTGAATTAGAGCATATTAGAAGAGACTGTGGAACAAAAACCAGAGTCTGGGAGAACACACGGAACAAAAAAGAAAACCACAGTCAGCCTGACCAGCATCCCAACGTGAGCGCTCCCAACAGCGAGCGTGTTAAGGTCAGACAGATCACCATTTCAAGTGGGTTTGGGGGACCAGGAGCTGATCTTCGCTAGCAGCCCTGTGCTTCCGTCACGGTAAGGCCAATGGCTAAGCAGACAAGAGAGTGTCAGCAGAAGGGCTTAGGAAAGCACAAGAGCTCGGCTGGGCCAGGCAAAGCGTCCTTGCCCCCCAGTTTAAAGGCAGATACAGGGAGCGACTGTGCAGTTCACTCACAGTCAGGCGGAGCGCCTGCCGCACAGCCGGGTCACAAACCCTGACTTTGTGCACAGCAGGCTGTGCCTTGCTCACAACCACATCCCGCTGTTCTTCAGTGCCAGCAGAGGGAAAACGGCACTACACCAACAGCGGGAGAAATCCCTCAAATCTTCATGATGTATAAAGCCTGAAGGAATGTGCGTTATAGGAAGATTTAGTTTGCTGGCATGAGATCAAACGTATAAGCCAAAGATTATTCACAAAGATCAAGACAACATTCAAAGAAGCCAGAAATCCAGGGGGAGGCAAAGTATTTCCAAGTAGTTCCACTTTCCTCACACAAGCCAGGGAAGCTCAGAGAGAGGGTCATAAATAATGGACTTTATTTTCATTCTTTGCATATACTCTTGCTGGTGCAGTGCCCAGGGTCATCTGGTGATGGAAGCTGACAGTCAGCCATTTTTGGATACTCAAAGATACCCTAAAAGGGACCTTTTCTTGGAATAGGAGTGCTCGGTTTCTGAAATTCAAACTCTTGTAATTTACTAATTGCTTTACATAGTCTACAAGTATAGGAGCATTTCTAAGAAAAATCAGATTTCTGATAATAAAAGCCTCTGTAAACTAACAAAGAAAGGCATTTCAAGATGCAGTGGCTAAAGGTAGCCTATTCAAATTAAGGTACCTATTTAATTGAAGTAACCAACCATTGACAGAACTCCCCTACAGCAGAAAGAGTCACCACTACTTGATGTCTTCAAAGCAAGACCAGAGGATCCTCCTTAAGACACAGTTAATTGTTAGATGCCAAAATTAGCGTTAACGAAAGCAGCCCTTTCCCAAACACTCTTACTGTGAGCAGTTCTGGTCACACCAAAATTCAAAGGTGATTAAGTCAATTGAGAACAGGTGCATGGAAGCGCTGGTAGGAATAAGAGGCCTATCTCAGGAAAGCTTGGCTTCTTTAACTGACAAAACACAGCCTTCCAAGGGACAGGATCACCGCCCGCAAATACACTTGAGCGGAGCAGCAAGAAACAAGAAGAGCCGTTTAAACCATAGGATTACCTTGGTGCAGAAATGAGATAAACCAACCTTGAATGCTTCTAGGCTGGAGGTCAGCAAAAAACGGAGTATGGAGCAGTTGTGATCTGGAGCAGCCTCCCAGTGGGAGAAGTGGAAGAGGAGAAGCAAGCAGATAAAGAGAGAACCTGAGAGTCCACAGAAAGGGGTCCTTGCCCCATGTCGACCCCTCGGCAGCGGGGAGTCTTCCCTGGGACTGAGGCTTGGAAAGTCAGGTTGTCCTTCTCAGCTCTGAGCTCACACACAGAGCTGAATAACTTGGTAACCAGTTATTACTGGAAGAGGAGGATTTTTTTACTGTTTATTTCTAAAACAGAAAAGGTTTTATTTTCTTTAGACACAAACGTAACCTCTGTTTTTCATCAGTTCTCCAACAGCTCAGGAGAACTCACAGCAGGAGCAACACATGGAAAGAAGAGAGAATTTAGGGTCCAATCTTGAGTAGCCTGAGCAGTCAGACAGGACGGCATGAGCAGCTCTCCACTCCTTCACCACCAGAGGTGGACTTCACACATGTTCTATTGTAAAGGTCCTTCAGCTCTTATCAACAGAGGGAGGGGAAATTAACAGGTACTGAAGAACCAACATTAAAGCCCAAGAGATTCAGAGAAACAAAAGAAGCAGCAGTGCTCTGCAGTGGCCGGTTGTCAATCAATGTCAGAGTACGTACCCTTCTTTCTACAAACTAGGCCCTGGATTTAGCAACCCTTTCTGCAGCATATGAAAGTTAAAGCCAAAGTCACATCAACCTAGTAAGGAAGCTGTTGGAGTTGCTCTTGCTGTCTCTACTTCAGAAGCAGCTTACCATAAAACCATCAAAACATACATACTAGGACTCAGGAGAGCTTGGTTACCCTTCTGACAGTTCACCTCCTACGCTCAGTCTCATCTCTTTAGGTCAGGTTCCATCTCTTACCAGATATACACGGGGATCTCAGGGAGAACATCTATCATTAGTGGCTTAGCAACATCTAAATGACCTTCCCGCTTATAGCGGAATCCTTCCCTTCATCTTGCAATATGTGGCATTTGCTGGGAGTTGGAAGCTGAAAGAGCAAACTATCACCAAGCCACACTGTTCCTTGGAAGTAATAGACTAACCCTAACAGAAGTAACCAGAAAAAAAAACATTCAGGAAGCAAAAGTCATAAGCTTTTCATAACCGCTTCATTGTCTCAGAGGCCCTCACTCTTCCCCTCTGTACACAAAGCTTCCCCTCTTTGGAAAGTGTAAAGAGACTCTTGTGTGCTCAGAACTGTAATGTGAAAACAAAATCGTGTGTTGATGATCTCGAAATTGATTTAATGAAGCAGTTTCAATTCCACCCTTCCTTCCTCCCAACTCCACCCTCTCCTCCGAGAGGGAAATTTGTTTGGGTTAATATGGAGGGGAAAAAAGGCAAGCTAAAAATAGCCTCCTTTCTGCCTTAAAAAAGTTAAAGCTATGAATAAACAGTCTGAAACAGGAATGCAATTAATCTGCCCACCAAATTCCTACACTGCTTTCTTGTTCAGTTCTTCAAAACATTTTCATAAGGATCAAATATACAGACTTATTTCTGCACAGCCACTGGTATCCCAGAACTGCCTGCTTCCTTGCAGGTAAGGTAACTGGCTTTGGCATGAGGAGGAACGGGTTATGAGACTGGATGAACCAAAGATAAAATCCAAGATTGTCAAGTACTAGAATATTTGAGCAATGTCCTTGCATGCTAGGAACCAGTATGAAAAAAATTAAGAAAAATGCACCAAGAGGACACAAAAACATTTCTGTTGTTTCCCTTCGCTGTGGAACAGACAAATTGCATTATCTCCTAAAATCTACCTTCCCACTAAAACGCACTCACAGCGTTACCCCTATCTCAGGCCCAAGTCACATCTGTCCCTGACAGCAATAGCTGTCAACGCTGGAAGAGCAGGGTGGCCAGCCATCCTTTTCACCCTGGGCTGGGAGCCAAAGCAAGGCTGGCTTATATGTCTGCAGTGCAGAGCCAAACAAACTTCTTTAATCTATTCTGTTCCCTATGCTACGCCATTAGCAAGCAAGCAGCTCAAACCCCAGGCATCATCCTTGCAATCTGAGTATTTGAACCCTAACTTGATTTTACCCTATTCCTTTTCCACTGTATCACCAGTGAGACTCAGGTAATGCCTTAAGAGTCACGTGTACCATCCTATCGATGCAGACAGAAGCCTCTTGGCAGAGTTGCCTTTCATTCCCGTATTCCCAGTTTCCCATAGCATGAGGTGTCACAGCATGCTGCTGTGGAGTGCTATAGACACTGCTATGATACCTGATATGAGTTACATTTTAAAAAATAAAACCACCTCCCTCCTCTTACAGCAGATGAGCCCTCCGGAAGGAGAAAGGGAATGCCTCACTTTCATCTCGGAGTTCAGAGGGAATGTTTTATAGCTGTCAGTCCTATCAAGATCCTATTCATTGACACACCTGGGACGGCAACTGTTTTGAGGTAGGCTGTGCAGCCATGAAATAGCCAGGCTCTGAAAAGAACTTCGCCCGGTGACATTTGGAAAGCCAGGTAAAAGACTTTCCTGCGACCCTGAAGTAAACGCTGACAGCCAACAGACAACAGGCAGGCCAGCTGAGTTAAGCAGATGTGACTACATAGGGCAAAGCAACATGAGGAACAAAGCAGCACCTGCTACTGGAACCCCAGGTGAGGAACGTGAACCCAAGCTGTTTGCAACTGGTGCCCCAGGTCCAAACAAGCACGCTCACTCGGAGAGGTGAGACACACTCAGTGACCAGGGTAGGACAGTGGATGCTGGGACCTCATGTTCACACCTCAGTATCACTGGCATGGTACGCAACCTTCCCCCTGCATTTCCCATCCATACGCAGTGCTCATCATCTCATTTTGACTGCTAAAAAGACTTCAGGGATACCATTTGGGCCATGCAGAAATATTAGAGAAAGACATCCTGGTTAATACTTATGTTACTTCTTCAGCCACTATACTGGAGCATTCCTGGCTCTATGTTTACCCCCAGTTCCCATCCAAGGTGGGAAATGTCCTTTAACAAAAAGGAAACTGGCACAGAGACTAAGTCATGCTACTGAATTCTCAGAGGGAATCTGCAAGCAGACCAGGGAGCCGGAACTGGACTTACAGAGCTCTAAACTAGCTACCAGATCATTCTCCTTTCAACAAGCATACCAGCCAGCACGCACTTGTGCAGCTTACTCAGAAAGTCTGGTGGCTAAACAAAACAAGCAAGCCAGAGCAGAAAATCAAAGGTGGTGTGGGTCGAGGTTAGAAGCAATTACATCAGCAGGGCTGCCGGTGCAGCATCTGCTATGCATCCAGCATCACACCAGGGCTGACCTGCTCCCCAGGGAGCCTTGCTCAAGCAAGTACAACTGCAGACTCCTGCCTTCTCGAGGGTGCAGTAGCCAGATGTCATAGCACAGAAAAGGCCCTTGACATTACTCATCTGCAACCT
Source organism: Calonectris borealis (assembly GCF_964195595.1). Lineage (NCBI taxonomy): Eukaryota > Metazoa > Chordata > Aves > Procellariiformes > Procellariidae > Calonectris > Calonectris borealis. Next base: position 1,754,990 of record NC_134325.1, on the reverse strand, counting down.
CACCCTTTGCTGCCAGCTAGTTTTAACAGATGCAAGTGGAGGTGGCTTCCATGGGTTCAACAGGGATTCAACTTTCTCAGGGCACTGTAAAGAATCAGAAGGGAACGGACATTGACTCAAGAGAAATAGAAAGCAGGCGTTAAGTGTGTGGAAGCAATCCTGCTTTTGATCTGAAAGCCAAAAACTTCAAAAAGCAGCCTAGGCTGTTTCTTTGCAGAAACACAAAGTCTAGGGCTCCTTTACAGCACTCAGGCCAGTGTATCTCAGACTGTGCGTACAGTCACTGTTCCCAGTGACACCCCTTTACAATGACTCTCTTAAGGAAACACCCACAATCACTACAGATGATTTGTCAGGAATGCTAATTGATATAAACTAGCATGTCTTTGCACAGCCAGTAGATTCAGCCAAATATCTGCCCGTGCACTAAGAAGCTTCTGCTTTGAGCAGTGTTGTCTGTCAGCTGACACAGGACGCATCTGACTTAAACCCTTTCTCCTTCCTGCATTTTACCCAGCCAAAATTCATAGTCCACAGTAAGATTCATCCATCAGGGAAAATGTCTGCAGGCAGGATCAAGGATCTAAGTGATTAACAGGGGAAGAGGGTGTGTGGGGAGAAATCATAGGCAACCTCTGTGACAAGATCATGCTACCTTCAGCAGAGGCAAAGCTAGCTTGCAGGTTTACTGGAGGACCTCAGAGGAGAGTACAAAGACTGAGCTCTCCATGGCTTTTTAGCTTTGTTGTGATTAAAACAGTCACTTCTGCACAATACTAAATCAGAAGGGAAGAAGGGCCAAGCTAACCACCTCATACAATGCTGAGTTCCCCATCACACCAGCACCAAGTGCTTTGTACTTGGTCAGAGAGAAAGGACTGGAGTTCAAAGGAGTTAAGAAATCTTGATCACAGTGATCAGGAAGAACAGTGGTGCTGCAAGGTACAACCATGGCCTTGATCAATATTCCTAATACATAAAATATGCATCTCAGGGCATGTCTGCAGCACTGGAAGCAGTCTTCCAGCTGAGCAGTTGTTATTTTCCTTCGAGACAGCCTCACTTTTAACTACTTTTGATTAAAACGATTACTTTCACTCAATATTCAATTTCTGACAGGTATTATTCTCTTCATATGCTGCAAGCTGGCTCTATCCTTCCAGGCAAAACACAACAGCTCACTAAAAGCAACCTTTCTTATTATACAAGTCATATATAATTTATGCATCCACAATATTGACAAAGGCTAGAAATACACATTGTGTCCAATTCTCTTTCCTATAACCTTGCAACAGAGATTTTGGGGCCTTTTCCTTTTAAAGCATTGCTTCCTCCTGCTATTGCCATTAGTTCTTAGGAGAATCAGTTACCTGAGCACAATTACTTCCCTCATGCCCAGCCCCATAACCCAAAATCTACACCATGTCAACATTCAATGTCATTTAATTGTACAAGTGTGCTACGCTCCCTTAAGTACTTACTATTTTTTTTGTTCATTGAGTCCTCAAGTCTTCCCCAAAGCAAACACTTGCACATGCATAGATTTGCTGCTGCCCTTCTAGTCTTGCAGATGGATTCCACACAGGAGATACATGACTGACATATTCAGCTCTCCCAACCAGCACAAGACAGGTAAATAATTGTCTGAAAACCAGAGACGGCTTTGCAAGCAATTATTATGCCATCATTTTAAAGGGTGTGAAATATCAAAATCACCTGAATGCGTTTTACTGAGTTATTGGCAGAAGAGAATTATTGACAAAAGAATCACAGGCAAATTACATGGACATTCACAGCTGGTAGGAGTAGGGAAGCATTTTCTTTACTGTATTTCTTTTAGGTAGAAATTAAAAGAGTTTGAGGGAATGAGGATTGTCAAGAGTTTTCATCTGGTATCCAAATAGCACTGAATTAGCTAGCACTGCGGGGAAAATTCCAGCCTCTCATTTTGCGAGTTTAGCTAGGAACACACTCAGGAACATTCCAGCACTGAGACACCCTCTGCTTTCACCTGCCACTGCCTATGACGAGATGCCACACACATATGATGTGTTTGCTTCTGGCACTCCAAACGAGTAGGGAAGTTTAATCTTCTTTGGCCAAGCAATAATTTTCTCTCCTCTTTTTATTTAAATAAGTTTTTCTTTCTGAAGCTGTTCTCAGGAACAAAATATTTTGTCCAATTCTCATCTTGGCCATTGGATGAATAGCCAGAACACACACGCAAAGTGCATGGTCTTCCGTCGTCCCCCCACCACAAACCCCAGCACAAGATCTGCAGGTGGCCAGAAGAGTTTGCAATGCTGAGCTTCCAACGAGCTTTTGGGGGCAGAGGCGAAGGTATGTATCCCTTCGGCTTGGGATTGGTAAATCAAATCCTTTTGCAGTAGTAAGTGAACTGACAAAGTATAAATAGAGAAAAAGATTATTATCACAGATTACGGCTAACAAATCCTCACTGGGGAAAAGAGAGTGTGTGTAGGAGAAACTCACTGTGACTGGTGGTTTTGCAGATGACACACAAGATGCAGTTGGAAGTAGCTTTTGATCTCCCACAGCAATAACAACCGGCCCTTCAGGGAGCCACTGCAAGACACAAAAGAGATTCATGAGTAAAACAGGCAGGTGGTGATCAGGAGTCACTCCAGGAACAGATTTTTCAATCCAGGATTACAGCTCGCTGCTTCACTGTCCCCTGCCCCTCCCTTCTGTACTTCCCCACACGCTCTTCAACCTCAATGAACTTTGCTGCTAAAATGAAACTCAGGTCACCAAATAAAGATTGACTTATTGGAGGAGATCTCTTGTTGCACATTTCCGATACAGAATTAAAAAAACATTTTAAAGAGGTGACTTTTTCCTCATTGAATCCACACACAAACTAATAAAGTGAGAGTGAACACGCAATGGCAAGAGACATAACGCACGCTGGGCATGCAGAGGAAAGTCCAGGTAAACAGTGCCTACAGAACAGCACCCTGTAATTTATGGTCCACCAGCATCCCAAGAAGCAAGTTTTGTTGCTCCCAGGGAACAATGCACAGAAAGCATTCAGAAGAGAGCACAAGCTTGTTTCCTATGCAGGGAGAAGGCCATGGCAAGGGAGAGTAAAATTGATAAATATTTCTAATCATTCAAGTTTCTGAGACTGACAAATGCCAATGAAGCAAGCTCAGCTGGTGGGAGCAGTTTATGCAACAAATACCCACAAATGAAAAGCACCTTCTGCTGGGAATGGTAAAATTGCACAAAGTGATGCTGCACAGGGAAAAGTAAGGTTGTAGTTACACTCAAATGCATAGCAACAGTCAAATGCATAATCAACCAACAGTTTAGTTCTACCTACAGAAGCAGCAGTAAGGTCTGTACTGTAGACAAACCTTTTCAAAAAAACCAACTCCTTCCTTTTCCATTGCAGCTTTATCGTTATAGTAGGTAATGAATTACACCACTGTTCTGTGCCGCAAGATTTTTGCTGGCGTATACATCTCCTTAGCATTAAGTTTGGAACTGCAGATAGATGTTAGTTAAGCACAATGCAATTAGCCCCACTGTGAATTACTTAGGGTTAAAAAGCCAACCCCTACAAAAGAACTATGACATCCTTACTGACTACAGACAACCAAGACTGCAGTTTATCTACCCATTTGAAAGACGTTTGGTCTGTAGACCAACTGTGCCTGGTTTGCCATAGTGTAACTCCTAGTTTTTCGTTGCTTTTTTTTCCGTTTTGTTTTGGTTTAATCCTGCTGTTTCAGGTGCTTAATGCCACTAATTACCAGATGGTCTAGAAATCCAGCACAAGAGAAAGCAGGCTACATCCGTGTTATGTGCAGGAGTGTTGCTGACATTTCACTGCCACATAAATCAAGCAGGCCCCAAAGGAGAGTCAGCAATGCATTCCCTAAACATTGCTTTATTTTGGTTTTTCTAAAATAAAGAACTAAGGAAGTAGATATCAAGTGTTTCCTGAGAAGAGAGAGCTGCCCGATGATTTTTGTATTTTTTTTTTCCTAAACTTGACAAATACCAGAAGCAACATCACCTTTTAAGGCAAAAGGCAGCTGAAAGCAGAATCCTTCTTTTAAGCCAGAGTGACTCATAACAGCAAAGATTCTTCCTAGAAAAACAAATTCAATCATGAAGCAAGAACAAGCTAGAAGCCTTAGTAATAACAATGCAAATGAATCCTTCTCTCCCCACGACTTTCGTGGATGGGTGTTGGCTGGTTCTGCAGGTGCTCTTGGCTACTGTGAAAAAGAAAACGAGCTAGACAGACTACTTGACCCAGTCTTACCATTCATTTGCATCCCTAGAGAGCGCGGTGCAGTAAACACAAGCTCAGATGCACAGGAACACATTTCATGCCTTATCTTTCCTATAGGAATGCAGGAGGAAGTATGTACCTGAAGCTGTGTCTACACTGCAGTCACACATGCTTTCAACACAGTCGACAACCAGCTTAAGAGAGAAGGCAGAGAAGATGCAGAAGCACGCACACAACGCTGCCTCCAGTGAGCCTGTGCAGTCGCGTATAACCCAGTACCGCCACATCTCCATCATGCCTGTTAAACGACGTTAACGAAAGCTAGGTCACGTGCGGCTGTTCAGGCTGCAGTCCTGCCTCCTGAAACAGAGGTGGTCGCTGCCATGGGAAGTGGCAGCATTACACTAACGAGAGGATGGGATCTCAGTAGGCTGCATCTAAATCTACTTGACAAGTCTGAAGACACCCAAAATCCTCTTCTTTGAGTATCATAGTCATTGCAGAGATTTCCCTTGACCTGTCCAACACGTGGGGCCCGGCAGCTACAGTTTCAGCAAAGAAGGTGCTGGCACCACCAGCAGAGACCAGGGCTCCACTTCCCTCTCCACAAATGACCTGCTGTATAACCCCAGGCAAAACATTCTGTCTGCTTGTATCCCACTTTCATTCTTAGGTTGGGTTGGTTTTTTTGGTCTCCTCTTTTGACCAGGGACCACCTTTTACAAGACGTTTATGTCTATTTATCATGTGTTGCTGAGCGCAACAGGGCAGCTAAGCATTAACTTTAATGACAGGAATGCCAGCTGCAGTGTAACTCCAATTAGTGCTGCAAGGCTCCCCTCAAACCCAGCTACACCAGACGTCCTGCTCCAGAGACCAGAGGCTCGTGTTTAATCTTTCTGTCCTGGCTTGTGTCAAACGCTGCCTGGCTCTCTGGCATGCACCAGACAACCTGGATTCCATCTAAAGAGAATTCTCTGACAACTCCCAACCGTTTAGGAGATTTTTTTTAGGCTAACTTCAAGGGGGGAAACTACAGCTTAGCAAGAGAGGGTGAATTGAGTCCTAATGCCTAAATTCAAACGGATTAAAAACCTGTCACAGACAGCTCAGCTTGCCAGGAACTTGGACACCCGGAGCTAGACAAGAGTCCTGCTCTCTGATTTTCTTGCTTTGAAACACCTGTCCTCGCTCTCCCCGCTCTTGCATTCTTCCCTGGGCATTGCTGTCAGAGACAGATCAGGGTGACCTTCTGCTGTGACCCAGGATGGCTGTTCCTTTGGGCTTATATTTCTTTGCACATTGGTCAAGAAATGGGGTTTCTAGACGCAGGACATCTCTCAGTGCCCTAGTACCGTCCAGAGCTTGCTGCTGCTTCACAGAATCATAGAGTAGTTTGGGTTGGAAGGGACCTTAAAGATCACCTAGTTCGAACCCCCCTGCCATGGGCAGGGACACCTTCCACTAGACCAGGTTGCTCCAAGCCCCATCCAACCTGACCTTGAACACTTCCAGGGAGAGGGCACCCACAACTTCTCTGGGCAACCTGTTCCAGTGCCTCATCACCTTTACAGTAAAGAATTTCTTCCTAATATCTAATCTATATCTACCCTCTTTCAGTTTAAAACCATTACCCCCCATCCTATCGCTACACTCCCTGATGAAGGGTTCCTCCCCATCTTTCCTGTATGCCCCCTTTAAGCACTGGAAGGCTGCAATAAGGTCTCCTCAGAGCCTTCTCTTCTCTAGGCTGAACAACCCCAACTCTCTCAGCCTGTCCTCACAGGGGAGGTGCTCCAGTGCTCTGAACATCTTCATGGCCCTCCTCTGGACCCGCTCAAGCAGGTCCATGTCTTTCTTATGCTGGGGGCCCCAGAGCTGAACACAGTGCTCCAGGTGGGGTCTCATGAGAACAGAGTAGAGGGGGAGAATCGCCTCCCTCAACCTGCTGGCCACACTTCTTTTGATGCAGCCCAGGGTATGGTTGGCTTTGCAGACTGCGAGCATGCATTACTGGCTCATATTAGGTTTTTCATCCACCAGTACCCCCAAGTCCTCCTCCGCAGGGCTGCTCTCAATCCACTCATCGCCTAGCCTGTATCTATGTTTGGGATTGTCCCAACCCAGGTGCAGGACCCTGCACTTGGCCTTGTTGAACTTCATGAGGTTCGCACGGGCCCACCTCTCAAGTCTGTCAAGGTCCCTCTGGATGGCATCCCGTCCCTCTGGAGTATAAACCACACCACTCACCAGCTTGGCGTCATCCGCAAACTTGCTGAGGGTGCGCTCGATCCCACTGTCCATGTCCCCAACAAAGACGTTAAATAATACTGGTCCCAATAAGGATCCCTGAGGGCACCACGTTCACTGATGTCCATCCAGACATTGAGCTGTTGACCACTACCCTCTGGACGTGACCATCCAGCCAATTTCTTATCCACCAAATGGTCCACCCGTCAAATCTGCGTCTCCTCATTTTAGAGACCAGGATGTTGTGTGGAACAGTATCAAATACTTTGCAAAAGTCCTGGTAGATGACGTCAGTTGCTCTTCCTTTATCTACCAATGCTTTAACCCCATCGTAGAAGGCCACCAGGTTTGTCAGGCACGATTTGCCCTTAGTGAAACCATGTCGGCTGTCACCAATCACCTCGCTGTTTTCCATGTGCCTTAGCATAGTTCCCAGGAGGATCTGCTCCACGATCTTGCCGGGCAGAGAGGTGAGACTGACTGGACTGTTTAAAGGCAAAGAGTGACCCTGGCATTAGGAGACACTTAGTACCATGATGTGCTAATATTGCCCGAGTTTTCACTCTTTTGAGCCCAGCCAACAATTTTTTTTTTTCTTTTCCCCTAAACTAGAAAATAGCTTCAACCTTCCTATTTTGAGGCAAGACCCACAACGTGATAAACACCAAGCTGCACCCATTTGGGCAGTAAACCCGAGAAACAGAATCATTATCAACAGAGACATCATCAGTGGCATTCGATGGCGACCCCAAAAAGGAGGAAAGGCTTTGCTGCATGGGTCTTCCCATAAGGCATTACAAAGTGATCTCTTTTTGCCAGTGCTCACATAGATACCCAGGGCTAGATATTACCAGGGAGAGCAGGTTGCAGGGAATTGCCTCGATTTCTGTCACAAAGGCACATAGGACATCAGTGTGTAGAACTACTCAACTTCCCTGTCTTGAAGAGAACACACGGAAGCTCCTTGTTCCCACATAGATTAGGCACAGACACCTCCACCAGTGGCAAGGGGCATTTTTCAGTCTCTGCTCTGCTTTCAACTACTGCAACTATATCAGGAAATCTACTGACCGCCTATACTCTTGCATTAGCCGACAGCAGCTGTAACAACAACAAAAAAAAAAGCTATTCTGTGAAGTCCTACTAAGCACAAGAGGCTGTGGAAATTATATTTTGAAGTAGGTATGAACACTGCTTGCTCTTGTTTTTAAGAGAAAAATACCAAAAAGAAATGTCAGCAAGTTTTATCTCTGCACCACCACCCACCAGTCTCCCACCCACCCCTGCTTTTTTTTTGTTTTTTTTTTGTTGTTGTTTTTTGTTTTTTTTTTTTTAAATTAAGGTAACATTATATTTCTTGCCCACATGCTCTCCCCTCAAACAAAACTCCACAACTTGGAATCATTCTGTTTATTTGAAATTTCTTCCTTCAATTCCTATTGCTCGATGCAAGATGGCTCCTTGCCCTCAGAAAAAACTACAACTCTCCTGCCGTGCCCACACCCATCACCCTGTGCTCAAAACCCAGCAAATCTGCCAGACAAGCCATCTCCAGCTGATACCTGCACAAGCTTCAATACTTGAATTACCCTCTTAGATTCCCCTCTGTTTTACATATATGTGTGTGTGTGTACATATATATATAGGGGAATATATAAATAGATACTCCCTTCCCACTCCTATTTTAGGATTTCCTGAACTCTATGCTATTCTTATCCTCCTTACATCAGCATTAGCCCTGACAACCATATTCCTGCAACACGTACTTCACTCTTGCCTCTGAAAACCACTGGATTGATTTTGCTCTTTGGAGTTATTCTTTACAAAGTCCAGAGTATGGGACTGTAGCACACTGGCATATCAGCACATGTAACTTCCATCAGAGTTAGTGCAAACAGCAGAACACCACTCAAGCACTCTAAACATCCACTTGCACTCTGCATCCCTCATGTGAGCTCTACTGCAAACCTATTACCTTCTGAAAAGGACCACCTTCTATCAACTTTGTCCAACACCACGAAAAGCTCCTCAGTAAACACTAAACCCAATAAAGCTCCGGCTCATAGCTACATCCCCTACACCAAGAAATGCTACAGAGCTGCAAACGTAACCGATGAACTGTGATCCTGTGTGCTTTAGACCCGTGTACAACTTGGAACTAAAGAAATCTCTCCTCTGTCCAAGATGAAGGCTCCAGGGAATATTCTTTCACCTTTGCTATACCAAACTACAGTTACAAAAACAAGTAACTGGACAAGTGTTCCTGTTTATTCAGAAGCAACTGACCCTGAGCGCAGCTACATGGCTGGCAGACTGCAAAATATCTGACCTCCTTCTATTCTATCCTATGTATTACTGTAATACTGGACACTTTGCAGTACTGTATTAAGCAACATAACCATATGGCACGTGTTGTTTAATCTTTCAGCAGCATCCCAGAGAGAATTACATAGCCTGGAGTATTCACTTGACAAGGTTTTGTTAAATATTTGCATCCTGTGTTTCTGCTTGCAAAGGCATCTGTGCTGAGCACTTAGCACTGAAAGCTGCAAGATCTGTGATCCTCCTTCGGCTGTTCCCAATTCTCAGTCTGACCCGCGAGGAAGTTCCCTCTTCTCCTGCAGAGGAGCTTTCACTTTTATCACTTTTATTCCCAAATACACAGCAGAAAGATGAGGCTTTAAGTTCTTACACACCCTGGGCACTCTAGATGGAATCAGCAGCACGAACAACCCGTCCTGCGGGTCGGAGGAGACTGTCCCAGTGTAGCCTGAGAAGGCAGTTACTCCTCAACGCAGGTAAACCTACAAGGGAGCCTAAAACGCAGCAGACTGAAAGCCTCTCTGCATCAGCCAGTCTTTCCATCATTGTCACCTAACTCTTGTCTGTATAACTAGTTTCGTATAACTAGATCCCAAGGAGTGCTATATCATTAAAGAAAATAGGTTACTTTGAGACCAGAAATTGTTGAGGAGTTTTAATAATCATGTGAAATCCAGAGTCTTGTGCTAGACAGTTTATTTAGGTTTCCAGACATCACCACTCTTCCCCAGACTTGCACAAGCAGGACTAAAGAGCTCTGTGAACACCCAGCACTGGACATGAAACCAGAAATAACAGCACCAACTCACACAATCGCGTGTGGCACAGAGCCACCGGGACAAGCAGAGGTTCTTCGTGGGACGTGCTACGCCTCACCAGAGGGCACAGGAGCGGCTCCCTGCCAGAAGGGAGAGGCTGCCTGATGCTCACCGCTCATTCATAGTTCAGACACTATTATGACGCGCACTAATAATTTAATAGTTTCAATATTTGTAATTAAATCAAAGTGATTAGAAGTCCGAAATATAAAACCTCAGTTAAGGTCAGCAGCTTTAAACTCGGTTTCCATTTTTAGCTGTTATGCCTGAAAAAGGGCTGATTCTCCCGGCTTAGTAACTACGAAAACATCTATATGTTTAAATTAAAATACCCCATACACTAAAGTTCAGCATGCAAATTTGTTAAGGAAGATACATCACTATTCATTTAACTAAGCAGTTATGCAATAAAGGATACATTTATTCAAGTTTCAATTTTTGCCATTTTTAGATGAATGAATGATGGATTTCCTTTTTACTAAAGTTGGGGTGGGGGGAGCTTTTGTTTGTTTGTTTCTTCTTTTGTTTTGTTGGGGTTTTTTGCTTGTTTGTTTGTTTAACTTTTACATTATGCCAAGCTGTCCTTGGAGGAAAATTGAAACCCAATTAAAATCTGCAGAAACAGCATTTACACACTACCTAAACTGCCCCAAACTCGATGGCTCACCAAGAGAAAAAAGGAGGTTTATCAAAACAAAATTTACATTTAAAATTGTTTTTAAAATAGTGTTGTCTATAGTGAAAGAAAGTAAGGAAATGTGACTGGTTCTACCAGAATAAAGAGAATATCTCACCATCCTTCATTTAGTCTTTCTTCAATCCCTCCCCGGCACAAGCTATATACCATTCTCAGCTCCCAATCAGCCTCACAACTTCACGAGTTACCTGTCATGAAACTGATACTGCTGAAAAACTTAAATGACAAATATTCTCCCTACACCTGCAGAATAGGCTATTGCTCTCACAGGTTATCCTGGCATTGCAGTGAACTCTTTTTCCAGACAATTAAGCCATTGATTTCCTGTGGTTTGAGCACTTTCATCCTCCTTTAAAGCCCTAGCCAAACCTGCACTGTTAAATACTTTTTAATTTAAGTGCTGTTAAATGGTTAGGGAAAGTTTAAATCTTAACCTAATTTGTCATTATTTCAAAGTCACCATTGAAGAGGTTTCTTTTAGAGACTACATTAAATTTCATATATACGATTATACGCACACACAAATATAGATATAGCACTGTTTAAATGCATTGATTCCAATACTTGCCCACTGATTCTTAAAACTGTGCCAGGGCTTTTGGAAACATATGGTGTTTTTAAAATATGACAGGTACTTAGCTCCTGAAATATATTCTCAGTGGACATAGCCAACTATCTCTCACTGTAAGCCTTTAAGTAGAGGTTGTAGGTATTTTCTAGAGGAGTTACTCCAATTCCCAAAGAGCTGATACATCTCTTTTGTATCACAATATTGCATACATTTGTCCTTCTGTCACCTTCATAAGCACAAGAAGGACCATGCTGCGATGGGTATGGACCTGAGACGCTACGAGGAAGGCAACACCAGCAACAGCAGGATACTCTCCAAGCCCCCTCTGAGCAAGGGTAATGCAGCACTGCCCGAGCTAACTGCTGGTTTCCCAGCTAGGTCCAGGGTCACAGCACACTCTTTCAGAGACCCACCTAATATCGCGGCATGACGTTGAGTCACAGCGGCACTTCAGGCTGCCCTGAGATCATCCACAACACCTGACGTCACGCAGGAAGACAGAAGCGACCTTCCCACGGAGTCTGCTGTAGAGCTGGGAGATGAACCAAGCACCCACGCTCCCAGTGAGCACCCAGCTCCACGGGGAGCCACAGGCAGGTAAATGCCATCCCACAAGCATGCCCTGAGCAAACACTCAGAAGCACCTGTGGAGGAGCAAGGTAGACAGGAAAATCGGCCAGTGCAGGCAAAGGAAATTCTGGTGGTAACAACAACAGCTTACGTTTAATTCTCTACCCCAATCTATCAAGTGAAGCACTTGAGGACACAGCACTGTAAGTTTTCTAATGCTGTAATTTCTGCAAAGTACTCGCTCCTCTTTTTTTTTTCTTTTTCTTTTTTCTTCTTTTAAAGCTTTTCAGCTTTTCCATTTAAGCTAGTGACTTAAAATGACTGTTATCTTAGTTTTGTTGCTGTGGATACACCAAGACACACATTTTGCTCCCAGCAAATCTCCGAGGCAGTAAACTACATCATACAATTTTTACCATGGTATTTCCAGGGATAGGACACACCTATCCTATCTTTGCCCTTTGTGGTAACTTCACAGAGTTAAAACAACACATTCCCAACTTTGAGGCAAGTCTAGATCTTTCCCTCTCCTAAACCAGCCATCCAAAACACACAAACCAAGTAAGTTTTCCATCTCGGGTTGTAGCAATTCCCTCTGCTCTGATCTTCCATCTGGCCACGGCGTAACTGGACCTAGCCCCGGGCCCCCGTGCTGGCAGAGCGATGCAGCATCGGCTGCGAGCACACCCGCCAGCTCTTACAAAGCACCGCGCTCTTTCGCTGGGCCAGAACCACTGCAGCTGTGGCAGGCACTTTGTGGTAAATGAAAAGCCGCTGTGCAGTAATTTAAGAGCACTGGTGTTTGGCCGCGGTGTGAGCACTGGATGTGACCTAGGCAGTGGGTGAAGTAAAGCGCGACTCGGATCTATCTGGGCCGGGACAGCAGCATTCACATTGCCCGAAGAGTTCTTCACTTTGACAAGTGTTGCTCTAAGCAACTTTCTGACAGTCTTAACCACTGGATTTCCCCACAGACTTGTAGGCCCACGTCCCCTCCTGCCTGGGGTGAGCACTCACATTCCGTTTGCTTCTAGCCAAACCCCTTTAGACACACGCTTACCCCCTCTTGTCACGGAGCATCCCCAGGATTTCACAACCTGCTGCCCTACCCTTCTCAAGTCCTGCAAAAATTCGGCTGCCTTGGCTCCCAAGCACATAGTCCCAGTGACAAGACGAGAGGCTCGTTATAGGATAACCACACAGAATACATTGAAAATTTATTTGTGGTCTATACAGGAGTCAAATTATCACCTTTCAGGCAGGATCAATAACAGTTTCCAACCCACACTTATTTGCAAAGTTGTGCATCTAAGTTGTGCAAAGAAGGCATCTAAACCAGTACCTAGATACTGGGTACCTATACCAAAGATACTAAACAACCATATACATTGCTGGTACCTCAAAGACGTTCTCTCTGGAAAAGGATTTAAGAAACTCCTTTAATGGGATCAGTAGCACCACTAGGCCTCGGGAAAATCAAATGCGTCTCATGAAGAATCAGCATCGCTTGCTGTATTTGCTTTAAGTCCCACTGTTGAAATGAAGATTGGCTTAAACCACTGCAAATATTTTGGCATATTTTACACTCAGTCAAGAGACCCTAAATGGCTTTGGAATCAACATCTTTAAATTATTTAGAGTTTTTCAAAAGTTTTGTGCTGAGTCAGTTATAGTAATGCCACATAGCACCATATTAGTTAAAGCTACTTGACAGCAGATGCAGTTCTTTACTTCTTCTCCAGATCCCTGTTATACAGGCAAAGCAGTTATCAATGGGACTCCAGTCTTCACTTCTCTGCCCCTCAGTTCTCACACACAATAGAGAGAACACTCCAACTAATTTGGTCTGTCTTGAGACCAAAATCTGCCCTTTGATAGCAGAAATCATCTCTCACAATACCTGTTTACTATTTCTAGCTCAGGAAATTTCTGGTTTTGTTTGGGGCAGACTGGGCAGTACAGCACACAATAATTACCTGCTTATACTTAACAGAAATGGGGGAAAATAGGAAAAGAGATACATATACGATATATATATAAAAATATGAAAAAAATAAATGCAAAGCTCCATGCAAGCCTATGACAAGATAGAGAGCTCATCTTGGAGCTCCAGAAATTTATAGCAGACAAAAAGCATCCATCCCCAGAAAAATCCAAATTTAAAGCATTTCACTTTGATTGTCCTTCTCTCTTGCGGTTTGCTACAATCACACAAGAGTTGGTCAAGTAGATTAAATGCTACAGGTGGAGATTAAATTTGCAGGGATAACAGCTGTTCACTGGCCACTGGTATTCTAACATATTTCTTGTTAGAACCACACCAGACCCACAAGCCAACAACAACTGTAATGTCTGTCTTTACCTCTCCCCAGCAGTTTCTGCCATCTGCCTTTGCTCTTCTGTCTCATCTTCAGGCAGACACAGTCTAAAACCACGCTCTAGTTTATACTTCATATGCACGTTGTTCTTCACTTTGTACAGCTAGTGCTGTACTCTTGCAAACACAATGCTTGGCTGACGCCCATGCATTACAACTAGCATGCACTACTCTAATGAAGACCTTCTCTCTGGAGGTCCTCAACCCAGGACCCAAGCAAGCAGGCCCCTCATGGAGATGCCTGCTCATACAGCACTGTAAGCACCACTGATGCACTGGGGCTGTCTGAAGCCGGTGAGTTAGCTGGTCCCTGCCCTGAGCAGATGGCCAACCAAAGCACATATTTAATTTTCAACTATGAGAAATGCTGCTGTTGCTACCTACAGTGAGACTATACTTAAGAAATATGCTGTGGCTGTATCACTTTGTATCACTTAAGATATAGGTAAACTCCTGCTATGAAGATAACGTCCTCTGGCTTCTGGTCTGCTTTCACATTAGGCAGTCCATGGGAGATAAGGCAGAGGGTTGATACCTCACAGCTGGATGGGAACAAGAGCTGCAAGTCAGCCACAGGAAGTCAAGCGAAGTAATTCCTCATTATGGGCAGGCCGTGAAGTATAAGCTGATAAAAGTTGCTCATGTTCTACACAGCAGGAGAGAGGCTTAAGAAACAACACCCAAACTCAGAAATACAAGTTGTTTCTTGTACCTGGTCCATGCTTTCCGTGATATGCCAATGCCATAATATTCCCAACACTAAGCCAGGTACACAACTTCATCTCTAGTCAATGCAAATCCAGCCAGCAGTTCCACGCTATCTCCTTTCTATACCTTAATCTCTCAGTGTAGGTAACTCCTATCAACTATTACCTGCTCCCACTTACTTCTACTCCCTGCAAATGACTAAGATACCTACAATTACACGATAGTTCCTGATACAAGCGACTGGTGATATTTCTTCACCACACAAACATACATACAGCTGTGTCCTCCCTGCACCCCTCCACCTGGAAGGAAATCCAACCACTGGGGGAGGTGAGGAGGAGGAGTGTGGGAAGAGAGGAGGATGAGACTCAAACAACTTGGAAGCCATCCTCCTTCCCAGCAAAGAAAGCACAGACTACCTTGGAGATACACCTGTGCCAATCCAGCACATTAACAAAGCTACCAGGGACCTCAGGCTTCCCCTCAGCCCCTCGCAGCCCTGCCACGCTCGCTAGGACACAGGTTCTCAGGAGGGGCAAAATGCATGAAACTCCCCCAGCTCGATGAAGCAAGGCCAGTTTATACTAACGATCTGGCTCAACATATCCAAGGAACTGACGCATTCATTAGTTATCCTAAACAGCAGGATATTACAGTAAATTATGACAGTTGCTGCGTGTAGCTTTTCAAAACTCTTCTCTACACCTTTAAATACAGCTAGCATTGGAGATGTCCTCTACTAGGGAAAAAACATCTATAGATCAGCGCCCTGTACGGAGTCCAGCAGTCTGTAACAGTGATACTTGCCAGCATTTACAGAGCAGCGACGCACATAGGGTAAAGGTTGTGCTACACCACTTCACATGTACTGCTTTCAGTAAACGTAAACTCAAAAACACTCTCATCAACCCCGAAGAAAAGCCTGACGTCCTCCCTTCTTCCTCTATGAACCAGCCGGTTCTCCTTTCTGCCTTTATAATGGTGCATTTCTCTCACTTTTAAAAGGTACATGAATAAAGGCATAGCCTGAATTCATGAGGAAACAAAAAATTTCCTGCACCTCTGAAATGTCTCAAATGCTAAATATTTACAGATACTCTCTTACGCCCCTCTACACTAATATCTCTTCACAGTACTCAAGGTGTCACTGCACCTCTCCGCATCCTCCAGCCTCTCCCACGCCCTTGCTGCTGTACTTACCAGAAAACAGTTGGCACATGGAGCAGACAGGACAGCACAGCTTGGGCCCTTTCACCTGCACATTTGTGCAACGTGTTCTGTCCCTGCCTCACGGACATCTCAATTTAAACAGATGAGGCTGGGAGAAAAGAAAAACAATTTACCTCATTTATAGGTTTTCAGGAGACTAACAATCTTGCTCATAATCACAGAAGGAAGTTTATGGCAGAAGTAAGAACAGGACTCTTACATCTCCATTCATTAGTATGGCTCCAATAACATCTTTCCTTTCAAGAGCAGTGTGCCCAGTCATTTCTTATCATGAGAGATCAGGAAGGACTTTGGCTGTAGACAGACATTTTTCTTCCACTCTCCCCGACCTGAGGAGAAATAATCATGTTTTCCTGGACTTCATGACTTGAATGCACAGGTAAATGTCACCCGCATGAACAGTTACAGCTTTATCTGCAACAAATGAGGTATGTCCTGTTCATACTGGTGGTAACAGTTCTCTGAAGTACTGTAAGAAATTCCCTCACAAAAACACCCCAGTGGGGTCCCAGACTCATTTTCCTGACTCTTTGCCTTGTGAATGAATGGATTTGAATGTATATCAATACATGGAACCTTAGGCACACACAAGAGAGAGGACTAGTGAAAATAACTCCTGCAGACCCGCTCCTCTTGGAAACTCCTTCAATTGTGTCTGCAAGATAAAATAAACCAACAGTCTACAGGTTTTGGGGAGCAGAAAAAAACAACCAACTGGGGGAGGGGGGACAGGCAAGTGGGAAAAGAATACAGCAGAACAAGCTGAGAAAGCCCTGCATTTATCCCCTCACGGAAGCCATCTGAAGTGCCCAGGGCCGATACCTTTTTGAGTAGAAGAATCAAGCAAACAAGAAAAGAACAGGAGGCCGAAGCCCGCTGCCACTTTATAATGTTATAATGCTGCTGGAACGCAGCAGGAGGCTGGTCTCGCCAGCTCAGGACAGCTCTTCCCATCCTGTGCTCTCACAGCACAGAAACAACTTCATGAGACGAGTGCAATGGTTCGTGCCTCCACACCCTAATCCCCGATCCCTACTGTGGCAGCAACAGATACTCTAAACGCATCAATCCCGTCCTATAAAGCTACGGTTACGAGGCAGCATGCTACAAGGAAGAGGAACTAATTCTAATTAGCTCTGATCCCTTCGCTCCTGCACTTGCAAGGAAGTCAAGTTTAAGGAATCTGCTTTACTGGTCATGCTTTTGCTGCGGTACACAAAAGCCACCCCACTTTGTATTCTGAACTAGCCGTGTAGTACATTCTTCATCTCCATGCCCAGGAGCCTCGCGGCAACTCTACCTGGCCATGATTACATATGAACTTCTACAGAGAACAGGCACTTTTGAAATGGGAATGAAGTTAGCAAATTATCAAACTTGAAGGCAACTTCCATAACCTCCCAGTTCGCATCTACTGCATGATATAAGAAACATAATGTGCCTCTTCAGAGTCTTTCCCTTTTTTAGAGGCTTTCTCAGAGTAACCGTCCACACACACCCCCCCTGAGTCACCAGCTGGAGACACTTCACATGCCTCAGTTCTACCCTCATGTCAACAACTCCAGTTTAAAAGCCAGAGCAGAGACAGAGAGAGAACATCAAAACCAAATTCATCCAGTTCCTCTCATCTCTCACTTGCTAAATGGAACTATATTTACATTGGTCAGCAGCATCTGTCAGGGTATTAATACAAAAGCAAGCATTGTTTTGGCCAACTTATTGAGTAACAAGGATATTTTCTGAACAAACACTTCCCTCACCCTATTAGTTGCACCCATCTAACCACCGTGCCAGTAAAGGCACACAAGGGAGTCTCTTCTCTTCGATAAGGAGAGTCACAGGAATGAAACAAAAGGGTTGCAATGGGTGCGAGAAATAACCCTTTTCAGAAAAGCATCAATATGTTTAAATAAAGATACTAGCTTAACAAGAGCAAATAAACTGCAGTACTTCCCTTCAGATAAGAAATAAACAATGTTTAATCAAGGTAGTCATTTTGCACTGGTGGAACCAGTCCAACTACTGAAAAATAACATTTTAGTGAAAAAGCTTTCCAGTTCATAGCCACCGGGGTTATTCTCCCAGAATAAGAATGCCCGATACTGGTATAGTTTGTACTCCTACAAGAGAAAGTTAGAGTAGTACATTTATACTACTCGAACAGGGATAGTAAATGTTATAATCTATTCAGTAAAGTATTCGCCCTCCGCCTCAATCACAGATGTAATCACCATCACATATTGTGGGACAGTCCCACTGCCAGCAAAGGGAATGCTAAACTGTCTGGATGTGAAGAACTTGATTCCACAAAAGGAGTGGCCACTGGGAAAGAGAAGAAAGCATGCTTTATCCTCTGGTTCCCGTTTTCTTTTTAAGGAGCATGCAACTTTTGTGGACCTTGCTACTGGGCACATTTTGTAAGGCAGAAAGTAATTCCATTATAGATTTATCTCTCTCTTCTGCTAACACTTTCTTTATAAGATCAGCGAGTAAAGTTTCCATAAGGTCAAAATTGGCTTTTCACCCTCTAGAGACCCAACTGGTCTTTTGAAGCAGTTTGATAGCCTTTATCTCCTGAAAACACTTCAGTTGTGTGGGTGGCTCCTCTGATTCCCCTTGCATTATAAATATATCTGCAAGCCCTGCAGACAGCATCAGGCACACATTATACAGCATAGTCACCAAGTGACATTTTTCTGTTGAATACACATAGATTACAGGAGCACACGCCAAGGATAGCATCTACCCTCTAATGCCTATCAAAGCTAAGGAGACTTCGAACCACCTCACAAGGCAGCCAGGCTGATTCTGTGACAATATCCATGCAGCATCAGCTTTGCTCCCCCTTTAGGTGCATCACAGCGCACTTTCCAGGCCTGTTACACTAGTCATCAGCACCTTCTTCCAAGCGGAGCTAGCCCTCCTTAGGAGGGCCAGAGGTTCTCGACTGAACAAAGCTTTCACCTCAGGAGAAGCAAAGTTCTGGAAGTCCAGCAATTAAAGACATTGGTTGGATAACAGGACATCTCTGTTCTGTATGTGGGCTGCAGTGTGCTCCAATGAGACCAGCTTCTAACACAGACCAGTCCTCAGTCTACAATACTTCAGTTATTTCATACAGCAGTGAAGAAAGCAGGCACAACAGTGTGGAGATGTGAACTGATAGTGTGCATGTTCATGTGTATACTTGTACATACTCTCATCATTATTATCTCTTCTTTATTATAGGTACTACATAGAAGATCAGTACCAAGAACGAACATGACTCCTTCACACAAGGCCACCTTTAACATGCATGGGTTAGTTTATACATGCCTCAGCCACAAGCTATGGTTTTTGTACATCTTAGTCTTTGTACCTGTGAGACATGGGTTCTCATCATTATGAAGACCAGAAAATATGGAAATATTGATATATTCACATTGGCTCAAGGTTCATCCTCAGAGTAGACCACCCCCTCTGACTACTTACACTGCCTCCAATACTGGTTTGCAACACTAGTTTGCTGGTACAAACTCGATCATCAAAACAACCAGTCTGAACCACATACTCCAACAAGCTCAGTTGTACTTGGGCACAGCTAAGTGCATACAGACACAGCCAGGAGAGCCTGCATCTGAGGCAGTTCCATGGTCACTTTAATCGATGTGTAGGACGCTGCCGAAAGGCAATCTGGCTCACATTCCTCTCCGCCTACCTGCTCTTTACCTGTCTCCTCTCTCATGCTGACACTAGCATTCAGAATCAGCTGTGAAGTTGGTAACTCTGCAAAAAAAAAAACCCTGGCATAAGGAAAACAGAAAAACGCAGCCACAAGCAACAGAAAGTCAGGACCATCCCTTTCTGCAGTACTCCAGATGTACATTGCAAAAGCATTTTAAGTTCATTACAAAAAGCAGTCCCTGGAGCTACAATCCAAGCACGTTTTCAAGTGTCACACAGTAAGTCCTAGACAGAGCATATATGAAACTTCAGATAAGGCTCTTATGCCTGGGTTAACACACCTACACCTTATATAATAAAGAAAAATAATCACAATCCCTAATATATAAAGGTTACAACCCAAGCTTGCAAATATGAGATTCTAAAAGTATTCAGTGAAGACAACAAAATTACTATCTGAACCTTAAGTTAAAGTATTACTTCAGATTCAAAGTTGGTGCTAGACTGTGTTTTGGTTTTGTCATTGCCACCACTTGAGATTTCAAAAAAATTCACGTGTGCACTCAAACTCTGTCTTCAGGAATTTGTCAAACATTTTTGAACAGATTAACAGAAATTTGAGAAGTGGGTCAAGCTTTTCACCTGCCAGCCCTACCTATTAAAAGTCCCTTTTAATAAACATCAATAACTATCAGACACAGTAGCAACTGTAAATTAATGGCCTAATCATGTTTGATTCCTGACATTTATGATAACAACATGATCTCGATGGACTCATTTAGCATTAAGAGTGCCATTGGTCATTAATTCAGCTACAAAATTTCCATTTGCAACTCAATATTAAACATACAAATTGATAATTATAATCTTGAAATATTACTGACTTTTCCTACAGTAAATCTTACAATTGAACTGTAAGAAAATGGGACTTTCTGGCAGATAAAAAGGGAATAGCATGAAAATTTTTTTTCACCTAAGCCTTAAAATACCATGCAAGATAAGACAAAAAAAAAAAAAACCACTAAAATGAAATGGGAGAAAAATGTGTGTCTTCAATTAATCCAGAAAATGAGGAAGCCCTTAGAAGGCTCTGAATAAGATACGCAACCTGGGTTCAACTCTTGTGGTCTTCACTTCCATTAATAATTTCATTACCTATGTGGTGCACGGAGACCACTGTGTGCCTTCCAGGTTCCTACCTACGAACTGCCAGAAGGAAGACCAAAATCTGTACCCGTACATGGAAATTATACTCCGTGATCCCTTTGCTGTTTAACTCCCTCTGGTACTGCAAAGCCAAGTACCCCACCAACCCCTTGAAAACCACACCAGGAATTCCTTAGTTCCCTTCATCGCATTTTATTCATATACTGTGGATAAGTAATGCCTCCTTCTCCACATCTTTTCTCTGCTTAAACTGTACATTGTCTTGGGGAAGGGACTGGCCTTTCTACATGTGGCAGTTCAGATCTGCTAAGTACTCTTGCAATTCAAATGACAAGAACTTAAAAGCCGTTAAAAAATGAATGAATGGCAAGTCTAACCCACAGTTTATGAGCTGTACATGGCTAATGGAGCACGTTGCTGGGGCTCACAAGTGCTCCCAGAAGGGGTGATTTATAAATTAAATCCAAAACATTAATAACTCCAGAGCAAGCACAGCACAGTCATAGCCTATGCAGTGCCCAAACAGTCCTTCTGGCAGGAGCCTGCTCCTCCAGGTTGGCTACTCCAGTCGATTCCCACACCTCATCTTTTAGGTTGAAAATGATAACCGACTTCCTCTTAAGGGAAGGTCGCATGCTGTTAAACTTAACATATCAAATCCCTTCCATGCCAAGAGAAACTGCTTACTACAAGAGCAGCTGAGGGCACGCAGCACCTTGCAGGTAGGTCTAGTTCTTGCTGCACCTCCGCCCTAGCTGTGTCCGACTGAGGCAGAAGATCCGTCTTTCTGCAGCTCTGCCTACCACCACTTCCATAACACAGGAATATTTCTGCGAAGAGGGGTGAAAAGGTTAGATTTTGACACACCAGATCAAAGACTCTGATAATTGAAAGCAGCAAATTAAATTCATTTGATACACTTTTATGCAGCTGGTGAACAAAATTTTCTTTCAAACACAATCTGGACAGTAAGTCTTAAAAATAAATTCCGCTGCTTTGTGTGCTGGTACAAGAGGAAGGGCCTGTTCTTTTTCCAAAGCCTCTCTCAATCCTCCTTTTTATTGCTATGCATTGCTAATGCCAAAAGGCACGTTCAGAATCTCCAGTTAACATATGCAGAAAAAAAGGAGAAATAATTTTTACTAAGCAGACATCAGTTATGCAAAGGAGCAAACAAGATCCTTCCGATGGAGATTTTTCTGTAACCAGGTCCAACACCTCAGAAAGCTCAGAATTACAGAGCATCCCAAACAACCACTGGCACGTTAAGGGCAAGACTTTGTGATCCAAGCAAACAATTTTTTAAGAGACCTGCAGAACTGGAGCAGTACAAGATACTTTTGCAAATTACATCCTGCTACAGCCATTGTGCATGAAGTATGTTACAAGGAAATATTTGTCTCTGCTGAGGACCTTTTACTCAGTGTGGCTTTGATTTTCCCCTACACACGTTAATAGAGCCTGAAAAATACAAATCAGCTTCTCCCTAGCTTATTTGAGTGTTACGTATTTCAAGCTCTACATACCTCAAAACTTTAAATACAGCCAAACTAATTGAGTGCTGTCATCTCACTTAACTTGCTGACTGCAGAAAAATATCCTAGAAACCAGTTTCCTCACTCAGCCAATTCATCTTCCCCACATGGCCGTACAACAGCAGAACAGCGTGCCAGTGACAGGCACTGATGCACTGGCTTTTAGTGTTGATTTCAATATATCTTGTTGGAGTGAAGCCATGACAGAGGCGTTTGTTATTCCTTCTCCTCCCAGCTTGTACCGAAACACAAACAAACAAGGTCTTCACCGTAAGACCAGTAAAAAGCAGATAGTTTATTTCCTTAAAGCAACATAAAGTATCTTTACTTAATTCTTATTTTTAGAATGCAAACCTAGTTTTAAATTTAAAAGGATTTTTTAAAAGGAATTATGTTACAGCCTAATTCTTCCATATTGTACTTAGGACATTCAAATAACCTTTCAAGTATTCCAGAGAACAATGCCCACCCCAAATTTCAGTGCTAGAAGGTTCTTTTTAAAGTTGCACACATAATACAGCTTTGACATTTGAGGTTAACTCAAGCTTTATAAATATAGCACAGTGTCAAGAACTGCTTTCAGTAAGTACTAAAGAGGTGAATGCTCCTATTTGCATTTTCCCCAAATGTCAATACTTCACTTGAAAAATAGAGAGGTGAAAAAATCAGGACAGTTTTTTTCTCTTTCCCGCTCTACAGCTACAAACAAGGTGGAAAAGTCAGAAATCTACTTGTTCTAGAAGCCTAAGTGTCACAGGACCTGCCTTTTCTTTAAATTAGTGCCTAGCTGCATCTTTTAGTGTCAAAATATTTTTTGTAAGTCAAGCTCCCAGTGACCAGAAACAACCACCTAGTAATGGCTCCATTTAAAAATGTAGTTAATATTATATGCAGGACACATTATGACAAATGAATCTTCCTCCCAGCCCCCTTTTCTTAACCTGCACTCAAAATATGAAGGGGGGGGTGGGGAGGAGGGGCCACGCACAGGGAAAATAAGTTAAAGTGAAACTGAAATTAAAGTTCTGTATGGGTGTCATTTCAGTCTCTATTCAAATGTATTCAGATCACCAGTAATAAATTCTGCTATAGCAACCGGTGACAAAGCTAACTGAAAAAACCATGTAACACAGGATTTAAAGGGGTTATTGAAGTTTTCTATTTGCCAACACAGATCACAGTCACCGCCAGGGATCCGTGTCTCTGGCTTGAATCGTTATCCTCAGCTCCACACTACAGCCACATGTTTCACATTAGAACAAAGGACAACCAAGGGTCCTTGAAGGATCGGACACAGTTATCTTTTTAAAATCACACGCTCATCCCGTGGTTGCGTAACGAGGCACAAATGGACCTCTGCTTCCCTGTCATCTCCCTGCTGCTGCTAACATCTGACAGCGTTCCCAAGCTGGACACCGAGATGAGGAAACAAATGCAACATCTCAAAACAATGGGGAGCAAGTGTCATCTCCAAGTCTCCAAGACCGGCAATACAGAGGACTACGATAGGTGAACTGGCTCCCACCCCGCAAGCAGTTTGGCTTTGTCAGACACAGATTTGGCAATCTCTCTTAGTTACCACAGACCTCCATCGGTTCGGGATTGTTGTTGACCTATTGAGAAACACTTAATGAGCACCACATGCTCCCCAAGCGTTCTGGGATGTAACCTAGCACAACAGAAAAACAAGAGAGCTACACAGACAGCTTAATAAACGGCAATACAAGCATTTTGGCTTTTATGTGTGTCTTGTGGTAAAACATGCAGTGACCCACGCTCTCTGCCAGCTTTGGAGAGCCTCTGCCACGAATGTGACTGATAGCATTGCCAACAGTAAATCTGTCGCCCCAGCTGGGATGAAACACTCCCATCTTTACAGCTGGAGCCCTGATCTGCAGCTGGATTAAGATATAAAAATCTCTCTCTGGTGTTGCAGGCCACATGCAGAATTTCTGACCATACTATGAACATATTATGCAGCCGCATCTAAAGACTTATCATTAACATGAAGATAGGTAGCGTAAGAGGAACACTATCAGAGGGCTCGATTTTCAAAATGTATTTAGAGACTTAAAAAAAAAAAAACACACCAAACAACAAAACCCGACTCCGATTTAAGAGTTTTCAAATCAGGCCTTAAAAAAAATTTTACATTCAAAGAGAGCAAGCATCCTACACTTGTTCACAGAGCAAGTTAGCAGCAGAGCTCAAAGTCTCCTCAGCCCCACAAACCACCATTCTAACTGCTACAGCTGCAGTTATGCTGAAGATATACACAGCCATATGTATTTACAGCATTACACAATAAACCAACATAAAAATCAGTGCTAGGTTATATTGTGGGAAGTGTCATCCAGATGGCAGGCAGATCTCGAGTTATTGCTGCAGGTGGCCAAGAAAAAGACCCTGGCTGGGGGGACGCTGCACTGGCAGGCAGATGAACTAGAACAGCAGCTCTCAATCAGCACGACCAGCCTCGTCAGCGCGGTGCTGATGTAGTGGAGATGAGGTACTGGAGACAGCCTGCAGCATCCCAGAGTCGTACTCCTGGCACCAGGATGTGGAGTCATGGCATCTCTGCAGAATAGCGCAAGGTAGAAGGAAGTGGATCCCACCAAGGTGTGTCAGGGGGTGGGAAATAAAATAAAATTAAAAAAAAGAAAATCACCCTTTTTCACCAGAAAGGCTACAGGAAACCATTGGGCAGAAGGATGTGAACAGTTCTCCTCTACGCAGGAGTGAGCTCCCAGAGAAGGTAACACCTTTGCACACGCACCAGAGCAACCTGCTTATCTATGTCTCACGGACAGCAATATCCACAAGCAACCTGACACTATGCAGAAATCAGCTGAGATTTCATTGAAATACCACATCACCCTTACGATACAAATACCCACTCAAAATCCACAGATCCGACTGAGCCGTTTCAACATTCCCACAGCCTCTTTCCCTCCCTCCACTGACCCACATTTACTGCCCCTTGCAATCAGACAGGCGTTTTTCCAGCCGGGTTCCTCGCCGCACTGTTGAGCAGTCGCTTGGCTTCGCAGTTAAGGGTAACACAGCTCCCAAGACCTAGCTGAGGCAGCACAGGTCTAAGTGGCACAGTCCTCTCAGTGCCAGGATTTAATCCCGCCTTGCACAGCGATTTAGGAACTAGTACAGCAGTCCCACCACCGGCCCCTTCCAGGGCCTAATGCAAAGCTCAGCGGAGGCAGGGGCACTGGAAAGTTCCAGCTGGTTCAGGCACTTTCATCTTTTTTTTTTCAAAGCTGTCAAAATAAACTGTCACCGACTCCCAAAAAGTCCCAGTGTCGGCTACGAGAGATAAGAACTGTTACGCAATAATGGAAGTGGAGAAATGAGTGCACTGCTTTATCTCAGAGAACGAGAGAGACCGAGAACTTCAGAAGTAAAATAGGCTACAGCATCACTAAATTCAGCCACCAAAGGTCCCTCCTTTAATCATCTAGTGCATACTCTAGACAAGGAATGCATTATTTTTTACTGCTAGCTGGCTGAGGGTAATTTCATTTTCTATAAGGAGCACCCATAAGACATGATGAAGCAAGTGTCAGGAACAAAATAAGTAGTAGTAGTTGGTACAAATTTCAGAGGCAATTATTTCCCAGCAATCATTTCATCATTTGCGAAGTTTTATTGCATTGGGTTAATAGTCATTTTTTTAATTACATAAACAGAGCACTGTAAAATGCAAAAAGAAAAAAATAATCACTTGGAAAAAGTAACAACCTGACTGGTTCTCAAAACAAAACTTAATTGGCAGATCAGCTTTCTCAAGGAGCTTTCTCAGCACACACTGCTTCCATTTGACACTGAAGTCCTTAGCATTTCCACTTAAAAATAAAAATTCACACTGCAGACTACAAGTAGAAATCCTTTACCCTATTTACTAAATCGGTAAGTTTGGTAAAATTTCCTCCATGATCCCAAGTGACATCATCCTCACACTCATTTACCAAAGGACGAAAAAAATAATCCAGCAATCAGAAACACTGGAGACAGCTTCTAACACGAGATCAGCTTCCTTAAAGCAACGGACCAGTTCCCAGCTATCACACCAAACCTCATTACACTCACTGTTTGGCATGCAGTATTTCTTGCATATTTATTCTGGCAATCTCTTCCAAAGCTTACTGGAGCTAATGGGCTTTAAAATCAGGTTCTAAAATGGAGTCGGGTCCTAAAATGAGCAGCCCAAACACAAGTTATTCAAACCGAACACATTGTGGGAAAGAAATCCATCAACGTTTTGTTCTGCCTGAAACTTAAGAGCTCCTTCCCTCTACCACTGAGCTATCACCGCAACAGGACTGATTTCAGCTCTGAACCACGGAGGAACATTTCTGAGTAATACCAGTGTGTGTGCTGGATTTCAAGGATAAAATAATGAACTTTTTTTGCACTAGCTCTGCCATCCACCTCCACTGTAAGTTACTCAGTTAGCAGGCAAGAAACAGAGAGATACAAACACTAAAGTGAATCCCTCCCCCTAAAATACGCGTTTGTTTGCAATCATGTTTCCATTGGCAGGAGAAAGTGAGGTTGTAATTGTATGCAAGCTGTATGATGCTAAAAATCAGTGTAAGTATATTTTAACATTCGAGTAACCTCTCTTTTATAGAAACTTTATTTGAAGAAGGGACTTTCTCAAAGAATTAGAGCAGAATCCCCTCTTTGCAACAGGAAGGATGCCGATTACAAAATGCACAAGCCCTCTGTGTCTAAAACAATTATTCCGAGAACATCATAGACCTGCATTATCGAGGGTCAGATTATAAACTGGGACCCATTGCATTTACACAGTTACAGTCAGCATGCAAGGCTCCCAGCTGCAGCAAATATACCTACAGAAATATGGACAGAAGGAAGAGGCTCCAGACCTAGTTCAAGTCCTGAATGCTGAACAACAGCCTCTAAGGATTTGCAAATTTATTGAGGAGATTAAAGGCACACAGACACCTAAAGGGATTTTCAAAAGCACCTAAGCAAGTTAAAAGCCTTTGAAAATTTTACTAAGCATCTGTTCACATCTTTAGAAACTTAAATACATTTGAAATCCAACCCCAAGAGCATATTAAAGGCAAATTCAATCTGGGGAACTTAACAAGCATATTAGACCTCATATTCTCCAAAAATTGTGTTTATTCACACTTGTGTTAATTGAGGAAAGCTTTTTAGACGTGTCTCTTCTAGACTGCCTGGCAAGAGAGAAGGAAAAAAAAAAGGAAAACGCACAGGAAAAATTGTGCCTGTGAATGAGTGATGAATCTAAGAACAAGACAAGACAGGTCGGTCCAGGGGACAGCACGCGGAGCAGGGGTTCAGAAGAACTGCAGCCATGCAATGTGACCTGGGCAGTCATTTTCCCACTCTGAGCCGCAGTCTTCCCAACATTTTTCAGCCTAGTGTGTTTACATGCTTTCTGGGTCAGAGAATCTCTCTTACTATATACCTGCAGAGGGCCTAGTCCGTAGCCATCGTGACCTCTCTCGATGCCTCTAAGCACTGCGATAACTCAGATACATACGACCTGATTTCTACACGGTGGCCCTCAAACCTCTCCAGCTCCAGACCCATTTTCTGATGGGAATCTGGTTAACCACATAACATTTAGAACAACCTGAGCCTACCACGGGCTACAGTTTTTCCATGTATGTCTGTATATAACACCACTGTTCAAATTAAAGGGTCCTTAAATACTCAAAACATGTTTAAACATGTTTTAATGTGCCTTTCTTCACGTACATATATACACTTTTTTTTTTTAATATATATAGATACAGAAGAATGCAAGCAGCAGGCTCTTGGGTATGTAATTGGCATTTTATAAAGGTCACCTTTCCATGCAGAAGAAAGACTGCTGAAGGTTAAGTAAGTTAAATTCTACATTTATCCAAACTCTCCAAAGCAAGGACATTAATAACATTCTTAATAACAGTCATCATTTTTAAAAGAACTTTGAGGACACGATGATCAGATAAGTCTTGGAGCAAGATGGAGAAAAACAGCTGCATTGTACATGTTTTACTTCTCAATTCTTTTAGAGAAATTTGTTGGTTTGTTTGGGGTTTTTTTTTAATATGTTTTTTTTTAAAAAAAGTTGGGAGTAGTTTACTGCTTCTGATCTTCTGCTGTTACCATTCCAAAACTTGTGTGTAACCGTTCACAATTTAGCCTACACAGGCCCTCTGATGGCAATGACAGCATTTCAGTCAGGACCTTCGTGCTGACACGTGTTAGGACAAAACCCAGCAGAAGAAATCCTGTAGTAATAAAACAGTCAAAATCCTGTCAAAAGCCAAAGTAATTTCAACCATTACATTTCCGGGTGCTTGCTGCGAGCATGCAACAAACTACAAACAGGGTGAAGCATGCGAGAGCTTATCGCTGTCTTGAATTCAAGAGGATGCACAACACGTGCATCCCAACTGCACTGGGATACTCCATCCTGCACACGCCTGCTTAGGCCCCAGGGTTGTCCCGCACTCTGGACAGGGTGCTCTTATTCCTCTGAACTCACATGAAGAAGAGAAGAAAGAATGGCTGGGAAAGAAGCCCTGCCGTGGCATCTGCTTCCACCAGGCAGGCGGAGCAGGAGGATCAGCTCTCATGGTACTAATGACAATGGTTACAGTTCCCAGCTGGAAAGGTTAGAAGACATTGGCACTTCCCCCTATAAACCCTATAAATCACGTGCTACAAGTTAACACTGGACAGCTATAATTTTTAGTCAAGCTTTGTTACACAGCACTAAGTCTAATGCATTTGCTATCACCAGATCTGCAAAATGACACAAGACGACGGTGCCCTGCACTGACACCAGGACAAGAAGAGAATCTACAAACGTGGCTTTTCAACCTCGCAATTTAAACACGTTATTCACAGAAACAGAATGAAAGGAAGGTAACAGCCCTGTGCAAAGGACAACTAGCACAGCAGAGAACTCATCATTCTTCAGGAAATAATGTTTTAAAGTTCCTTGCTCTGGGCAAACCTGACAGATAACCTACAAACAGAAGAGTGAGCAATAAGCAGCCACCTGCTTCAGGGCATCCTCTCCAACCACAATGCCGGTCAACCTGCAAAGAAGCAATGGCCAAGATGGCTAGCGAGCCAGAAGAACAACGTTCCCCTCCCCAGATTTCCTTATGAATAGCATACAACAGCATCTGGTTTCATAACAAACTTCAGAGGAGTCAGGGGGAACTGCCGCAGCCTTCTACCACCCAGAGAAACCTGGTAACAAATTGTGTTCTCAGATACCCAGCTGTCCCCATCTAATAAAACGCGCACAAAAAGCCCATCAGGGTCTATGCTCTGTACATAGGGCTCAGAGCATTTAAACTATTGTTACAGCAGGACTGTTAAAAATAGGCTACTTATAAATAATGATTCCCTACCACAGATTTCATTAGCAGCAGACTTGCTAGTAGAATCAGGTATCTACTGTCCAGACCTATTAAAGCAATTAAAACCTCTGTTTCTGCAAGGATTCTACAGAATCTCTAGGAGGCATACCACCCTCTGTGCATAGATCCAGTGTAGGCCAGATCCTATTATATGAATTATTGGGGGGTTACTGATTTCATTGGGAATCTGCCAGTATACACCAAAATGACAGCAGGGGAAGTCTCTTATTTCCCATGCTGCTGCAAACACTTCCGTCCTCCCACTAGCTCTACGCATTTAATTAGATCCCTCAGCGTAGTGAAGGGATTCACTGCAATTCATTGAACTGTATGTAGCGAAGACACCAACACCTGCTCCTGTTCTCAACAGGAGACAACAGTCACTTCCAAAATTTGTTCCCTAGGACCTGCCCTTCCTCAAATGCTGCAATGTTCTTTTCAATCTGGTGTGATCCATCAGAGAGTTTTTTGGCATATGACAGATTCCTTGCAAATGAGGAAGTGGCGGGGGGGGATTAGAAATAATCTGCCTATCTCCCAACATACCACATGTAGACATGTAAATCTTCACGAATACCTTGTGATTTGCAAGGAGTGGAAGATGATTCATCATGCTAGTTGGTCAGATCGGGTAGAGAAGGGAACAGCTCAGAGAGAGGGAGTCTCTGTGCTCTGCCCAGCTCCAAGTCAGCTATGGGTCAGTATGGCTGACCAAACTACGAAATTTCATTATCAGGCATTGACTCCTGAAAGTATAAATATTTCCCACAGTTTACAAAAGGTGAAAATATAGTCTCCTTTAACTAGAGGCTCAATTAGTTCATTAGATGGGGCTGCATTTCATATAAATTTGTACAGGTTTATTTTTATATAACAAAAAAAGAGTATTTGTGAAGAAATAGAAATCCTCCCCCAGTATTTACTAATACATACGTATCAGTAATAAAATATAATACATACATTCATAAGTTTACATTTGTATTACCTTTCACATCCCTGTGCACATTTGTCAGTCTCTTTACTTGCCTGGAAAAGTTAACTTCAGACTTTTCTCTCCTGAAGAAAGAAAATTATCTCGGAGGATCCTTGTCAGAAGTTAAGGATGAGAATCCTTGTTATTCCTACTAATTCCCCTTGTGCTTCTCTTCTTGGAAGCTCTCTCCAGAGAAGTACAGAGACAGCATAACCTCTCAAGTTTTAGGTAAACAATGTTTCCACCCAAATAAAGTGGTGAAAAACCACCTAACTAACCCAAAACTATTGATGCATTTAGGTTAAATTTGCCAGGTTTTGTTGGCTTAGAAAAAACAAGCCCTGGGCAACAGAGCCTCCCTCTCTGTCCCCGTTGTGCCTCAAGGTTCGATTCTCAAGCGTCTCAAAGACTGAACTCAAGCTGATGCTTTTCCCACAGCCCGGACAGTCGTAACATCTAGGTCAAATCCTTCCCATGTCAACACAGAGCAGGGATGTGAGCCAGAGTCTCCCACAATTTAGGAGAGTACATTAACAACTGGGCAGTTTGGAGCAAGCCTCACAATTGCTCCCAGAGAAATTGTGCTCTTTGGCGTAAACAACTCCACACTTGGTGGCCAGAGGAGACAGGAGAGAAAGAAGAACACGAGCACATGGCCAGCCATCAGGATGTTCACTTGCAAGGTAAGAATCCATGTGGCAATCTTTGCCATGAATGACCACTCTGCTGCGGAGGCAGATGTCATTTATGCAGCTCTAGTCATGCTCCCGTTAGAATTTAAATTGAATTTGCAGTGCCAGATCCTCACATACAAAAAAAAAAAAAAAAAAAATTGAAGCACACTCGCTTGAACCAATAGGGCAATATAAACACTTAAAACAAAATTTGTAGTTATCTGCTTGGCTAAACCAAGAGCATCTCTGTCTTCTCTGGAGCTCTGAGTGTTTACACCACTTAAGCAGCTGACCCTCATTTTCTTCTTAAGTCAAAAAAAAAGATCTCTTAAATGTGTCAGCTGGAATAAAGCCACATTAGTCTTAGACACAAAAGAGAAAAAACAATATGATGTCTGATGTTTACTATTTATCTACATGACCTAAGATACACCCCCGTATTTCTGCTCCTTATTGCGAGTCCTAATATCACTCCCCTGAGAGCCCTGCTTCACTGGTAGCAACTGCTTCCCAATGAGTTGCGAGAAGACAGTTTGATTTCAGAGGGATTGCCAACCACTGGCATTTGGCGTAAGATCAGTTTTTGCTTGTTTGTTGTTAACTAAAACACACACAGAGGAAAAAGGGAACAAACCGCACCAAGCTGCATGTTAAATCATGTCACTTAACATGCTAGTGGGCGCTCAGATACTATCCTGACATGGAAGAGATGCCAAACAATAATGCAATTTTGGGGTTTTTTTTTATTACTTTAATTGTACATTACTTTAAATGTACAATTATAGGGGAAATCCCAGAAACACAAACTTCAGCAGAGCTGGAGACATTTCATCCGATGTCTTCATTTTCTTCAAATACATCTGCCCTTAATATAAAAAGCAACCTTTTCTCCGTTATCACATACTCAAGACTTCAGTAAAACTCAATAGCTAGCACAGTACTCCAATTAAGCTCCAAATCAGTAAAAGACATTTAGTTCCCCCTTTAAACACACATTTAATCACTCTTCTTTCTATACACAAATGAAATAAATTCTTGTGGTGTTTTATAGAGGTTTTTTTGAGTGCGATTTTTTTTTTTAATGCAGTTATAAGAGTTACACCATTACTGGAAGAGCAAATATCTTTGTGTAGTGCAGCAAAGCTATGAAATAATAACAGGGGGGAGAAAAGGGGGACACACAGGGGTCGGAGGGATCATGGAGAACATTATGTGGCCAAACATGGTTTAATTGTCTGAAGAGAGAAAAATATAGAAGTAAACAACAGAATAGTTCTAAAAAGGTTTTCAAATAACAGAAAGACAGCCTGTAAGCACTAATGAGTTCAAATGCTTCAAAAGATATGAGTCAT
This sequence comes from Calonectris borealis, assembly GCF_964195595.1. Lineage (NCBI taxonomy): Eukaryota > Metazoa > Chordata > Aves > Procellariiformes > Procellariidae > Calonectris > Calonectris borealis. The sequence continues at coordinate 1,722,383 of NC_134325.1, read as the reverse complement.
TGGGGGCAGACTCTCAATACACCGCTTTTAATTTTGACAGTATCTTGTTAAGCTCATAGCCTGACATTGTGCCTGCTATAGTATGGTTTCCAAGCTTTTAACTTCTACTGCAAACCTAACTATGAAACGGCATCTGATATTTAGCAATGTTACTTATGAAATTATTTTTTAAAAATCTAACTACAACAACTTTAGTATGGTTTCATTCATATTCTCATCTAGTTAATATCAGAGCACACAGTAAGAGAGAAAACTAACAAAGCACGCACCTTGTTCTCAAATTAAGATAATCTAGAAAATACACTACACAGTTATTTAGTTCATCTTCTCAATACCATTCATTTCAAATAGCAGATTATAATAATAGCCTTGATACACACCACAGTGTTCAATGCCGAGGCTTCACTGGCAAGGAAACATGTACGTGGTGAACGGTTGGACAGGAAGGAAGTAAATTTTCTAGCATTGTATCATTTAATTTATGTCTAGACTATAAGTCTTTGAAAGCATAGTATTGTTCTTAAAAAGAAGGGCTATTTATATGGTGAATAATACTTGGGGGAAGGGGAGGAAAATAACCCCCAAAAAATCTCACCCAGTGCAATCATATGTACTCCTCCCACCTATCTTTCTCATACTAAAGAGAAAAAAAACCCCACTTGGTAGTACCGCAAGCCACACATGGAAGTTTTCTCAATGTATCCAAAATATCAAGTGATCTACTACCTGAAAAAGCAGCCTATCAAAGCAGTTCCCGCGTGTCTATAGTCAAAAAGCAGAATCTAATATTCTCAGTTCTACTCATAGCTCAGCCATCGACTCACCTTGACCCTGGGGAAGTCACCTGGAACAAACGAGCAAAACACTCTGCGGCAGCTCGCAGCACAGCTTGTGAGGCCCAGGAAGAATCAGTTTTCAGAAATTCGTATGGGCAAAGGCACTTAGAAAACTAGGCCAAAAGAAAGCACAGTAGCAGCACTGTCACGTGCGCCAATTCTGATTGCAGAAAGAGCACAAGTCCATTAGAAAGGGTTTCAGCTCTTCTGTGCTGTCACCTCCCACATGTCTCCAGGTGTCAGTTTATCTCTACTTCTATTGATCAGGTAAAAAGATATCAAAAGCATGAAGGGTCACGAGGCATCTTGCCACCTAAGCACGAATGGATTTAATAAACAAATCCATAAAGAGATAAAAATTGGGAGGTCAGTATTAATTACACAGCTACTAAAAGTGCAAGTCCCAGAAAAGCAGAGATGCATCTCTGCCATTTCAAAAAGCCTCTCCTTACAGCGACGTTTTTCTTTCTACCACCCACACAGCACTTCTGGACCCCTTCACTGCTGGGCAGCTACATAAGACTTCAGGCTGAACCAGCCCGAGGTGCAGAGTAACGACAGCCTCTGCAGAAAGGCAGATGGTCTCAGAGAAACCTGCGGCTGCGTTGTCCATTGATGGCATCGCACGTGCCACCTGATGACAGCAGGGAGAAGAGCCCAGGGGGACTTACTGGGTGTTAGAGCAACAGATAAGACAGAGTCAAGGACAAAGTACTAGTTCTGTCATGAGTTTTAAAGCTATTAGTTTAAATAGATGCTCATTATCACTAAACTGAATGATATATCTGAGAGGGCAACCAGCAGCTTTTTAAGCAAAGGTAATAGATTAATTTTACAATAGCTATTATATAGATCCTACTTTCATTTAATATTCACAGGGTACACGAACTCTGTTCCTTTCATTTTTACAGTTCCATTGCTAACAGTAAACACAGCAGATAAACAATACTTCATGATCCTTCTCTCACACAAAAAAACCCTGTCTTCCTTCTAGGTGCTACACAGAAAAGAGTAAGCTCCAAGAAGAGATACTCCATTTTGCTGTATTCTTTAGGTTTATTACATTTTAGACGTACAGATTAAATCTGTCTTTACAAAGACCTTAGAAATAGCTGCATTCCTTCAAAGGCAAATGCATGGATAACTTTCTCCTCTCCCCATTTCTATGAATGGCATCTTGTGGTGATATAATACATTTATTCTTAACTTTAATGGACAGCCACACCAACTTGTTCCAGCTGAAAATACATTACCTAACATTGTACAGCGAAGAAGCCTGAAAAATGACATCTGCAGGAACAAGGCGTAGAAAAAGCCTGCTTCTGTACAGAACAAGCTCCCGGGGGTTGAAAAGGTAAGAGCGATGCACTGTTCACACACTTTTCTATCAGGGGAAATTGATGGCATTTGGTTGACCTGGAGTACCAGTCAACCAAAAGTCAGTAGAGAAGAAGCAGAGGGAGCGGGGGAGAAATTAAGCTTGAACTGCAGCAATCATTTGCAGAGAGAATTATGGCTGAGAAGATGGTGAGATCTTTTGGGGATGCCTGCCACAAGGTGGCTTGGGGCAGTGCTGTGAGCCATCCTCTGTTCCATGTCACAGAAATCTTTCCTTCTTAAAGGAAAAGGCAGCAGCTCATAGGCAAAGCATCAACATGTGCATGTGTATGCAAGAAAAACAGAACAGGACTGGCCTGCAGGCCAGATCTGGCCCAGCTGCTGACAGTTGAACCTCTGAATTACATCGCTAGTTCATGCCTATCTCTACCCGATTCCCTGGTCTTCGCATTACAATATTCATTTTAAAAAATATTACAAAATATTACCAAATTACAACTCATCTCAGAGTTAAAGATATTAATCTTTTCTCTCTGAATGCTTGTTGCTAAAGTTCTGCTGTATTATCTGGAGCTGTGTGCTTCGTTATGAACTGCTATCACATGCACCATGGCCAGACGTTCGAGGTTGAAATGTGCGGAAAGATGAGATGACAGGATCACAAGGATAAAAGAAGCAGCTGATAAATATCTGGTCAGCGTGCTTCCCCTTGCCCTCCCTCACCATGATAGTTTGCTGCGTTTGAACAGCTGATGAAGACCTGCAAAACCCCTACCACGCGGACAGCTGAACACCACGGCAGTAAGTCAGGTACCAGAGCCTGAAATCCACTGAAATCTAATGACTGATCACCACCGACTCCAGTAAGCCTTGGAAAAAACCCAACCTCCAAGTCTCATTAAACTCATTTTTATATAAAAATCAATAGCCCTTTTGCCCTCTCCCTCAGCTGGGAGGGAAACAACAGAAGCACTTCCACAATCAGACTTACATCTTACGCAGGCTAAAAGAGTGAAGAGCTCCACAATGAGATTAATCAAAGAGAAGGAGTTATAATAGGCTTAAAAATGAGAGCACATTAATAACTGCTCCCATGTGGTAAACAGAGCTGGTAATCAAGTGCAGGTTTAGCAGAACTCCTTATCCATCGCTGAAGCAGAATTAGCTCTGAATGAGCAAGTGATTGGCCTGGACAGTCACAGGCCAGGGTGGAAAGGCTCTGTAGAAATTCAATTCATCCATCAAAAACCCAGGAGAAGAGAAAGACACTCTTCTCTTAGAAAAGAGATCACGTTTGTTGGTCATTTCAGCGCAAAGCTCCGGTTTCTCTGTCTGCCATCAAGGCGTTGTGCACTGCCGGCACCTAGCACGGCAAGGATGAGATGACAGTCCCTGAAAGCAATCCTTTCTCCACTATTACTTCAGGACCAGCACAGGACCCCGGGCTCCAGCTGGAATGAGCCATGCTTCTCCAGAACAACTCATTTGTGAAGACCAATTGATAGGTGTCCAGTTTTCTTCTTCTGTTCCTGTGAGAAAAATGTATCCTGACAGTTCTTTGCTGCCTTTGTCTTGGGTCAGGAAATTTGCCTGGAGAAACTCGCTCTCCTACTGATCTTTCTTTTGTCAGCTTAGCAGCCTACGATGCTGTGATGCTCTTTGAAATTTAACAGAAAAAGCAAAACAAATGAAGTCTCATCTCTATTCAAAGTTATAATTTGTCAGTGAAGTGTTTTCAGAACTTTCAAGTTAAAACACTGAAGTGGGAGAGGAGAAAAGAAAGCAAGGCTGGCTGCATGTGACTTTTCACTAGATGGTCTGGTTATGCAGGAACATGCAATAGCTTCCCCTTCTCCATCCTCCTGTGGGCACTCAGTATATGAAGTCAAAATCCTGACGGTACTCACCCCTTCAGAAGCCCCTTGGAGATAGCTATCTTCATTTCACAGACGGGTAAGTGGTCTGACAGACAAGCTGGCTTAATCAAAGTCAAACAGCGAGTCTGCAGCTCAGCACTGAACTGCATGAGGTTGAGTTTTGCTTTTATTTATCTACCAGTTTTAGCATTTTTAAATTCATTTGAGGAAAAAAGAGATGCATGAGAAGAAAGGAAAACCACACCATTATGGAAGAAGAAAAAGCCCACACATGAGAGGCTAAAAAAACAACCTTCTGAACTTGCTGGTCTTTACAGCAGGGCCCCTCATGCACTCTCTAACCAGCTCCAGGACACGAGACTTGAAGCGACAATATACCCACGTTGACAAAAAGTGGAAGAACAGCTAGATAACCACTCACTCCCATAGCTGATGAATGACAAGCTACCAGGAGGAATGCCAGCTGGACCCTGAAAGGTCGGTAAAACTGGGACAATTGTAGAATTACTCAGTGAATTCAGGGGAGGAAAACACACTCCAAGACCCAAAGAGTTGACTCCCAGCTCCAAAACTTTTGATTTTACATAACATAAGCTCCTATTTCAAAAAGCCCTTTTTTAACTTAAGATATGTTCCCTCTGTTTTTTATGAAAATTTTGTTGTACCATGCTGACAAAATCTACCCTTCTTCATCATTACTACAGTAAGCAGTTAACTGTCCAAGCAAACAGTCTGAGCTTCTTCCAAGCATGTTGTGAAGTCTTTGCAAATAGACTCTGCCCAACAGGAGAAGCAGGTTCTGAAGCTAGGTCTCCTTTATACAATTACCATCACACTCAACTAAATACATGTAAGCTACCAGCACGAGAACCCCACAAACTGAGCATCAGCCTCCAAAGTAAAATGTCTCTGGCTGCAAACGCTGCATGATCTCAAGGCACGCCCTCTGTCACAAAGTCAGTTGTTGCTCTAAGGACTATGCTTGGGATTCAAATTGCACATACAAACACCTGTATACAACTCGAGCCGTTTAACTGCCATATGCAGTCTCGGACATCTTGGCTCCCTGTACAGCCGAAGGAAAGGAACAGCAACTCCAATACAGCCCAACTTCAGGAAAGCCCCGTTTGAGGTGGGATGAATCTCCCTCTCCAAGTTCCCTTTCTCTTTCTTTCCCCCAGTCATCTGCAGAAGGAAGCCCTAAATGACTGATTAGATGTTGAATTCTTAGACAGCTTTAGATACACAGAATTAACATAAATTGAAGGTTTTACTCTTGACCAGAAAAAAATTGCTCCACAGCTGGAGCAGTCCCCGTAGCAGCCAAGCATCTCCTTTGCAGGAAAAGCAACTTGTTGATTTGAAAAAAAAAAAAAACTGGATAATAAGCAAAATACAGTTTTAGGTTCTAAACAGAAAGAGATTTTGCTCTTAATAACCAGACTACTCCTTCCGTCCTCCCCCACAATGCAGTTTTCAGACTTAGATTCAGAACATTAAAATAAAGGTCTGGGCCAATTATAAATATGATGTAAAGCATGCAGTCTCCTTGATCTTCAGAGATTTTACTTATTACCTGAATTGCCTTATTTGCCTGATTCACATAATGACAGTTTTCAAAACACCACTTTGTTCTTAAGTGATAAAAAAAAGCAATCACTACGAACAACATCCTCAAGTGTTGTTTCACCGACTGACTAAGATTAGATGCCAATTTAGATCACAGGAAGCTGTAACACTTCAATTTCTGTGTAGTATGATATTTTTACTAGGTTGCAAAGATTACCTACATAATTCTCTCTTCATTTTTTAAACCATAAAACTATCTTCTGTCATATTTATGTGATACCTTGAACAAAGCTTTTCAAAACTAAGCTACTGGAGCCTGTTCACATTGCACTTCATCTCGTTGCTTCTGTCATTTTTATGTTGCCCTTCCAGCACAGCACAGAAGATCATATGGTGTCCCAATTCAAATGCATGATTCCGACCCTTGAAGAAGGGTTTCCATAAAACAGGGTCAAACAAAACAGAAAGCAGATAAGAATTATACTGCTGCCTTGTTTCTGCACACAGGACAGGAAAATAACGCTAGAGGAATTTATCCAAGAAAAAACATCTCCAGGTAATTGTCAGTTTGAAGACATTATCATATTTTATGACAGTACTGGCTTCAGGCCTCAAAAAGAAGTAAAAGTCTCTTTGAACAGGGTATCGGGAGAAGCCTATCTTTGACAAGAAATCAGCACAGGAACGTGCCCGAAGTGCTAACATACAGTGCCCATGCAGACAGAGCATTTTTAAAGATCAAGTTTCTTAAATTAAAACACTGCTTCTAAAGCTCAGTCTTTCATGACTAGGAATATAAAGTTCTCTGTAGGAAACCCTTTTAGAAATGAAATCAAAAATCAAAAGCCCAGATTGAACAGAGTAGCTTTGTTATGGCAAAAAATAAAGAGATGGAAAAGCCATAGTCTTCTAACATCTTTCCTGCTGTCCAAAAAACTAGATAACTACAGTTGATTTCAGAGTAAGCATGTGAATTTTACATAAAAATACTGACCAAGAACCTGGTATATAAAGCACGTACTCTCCGACACCAGTACCCCTTGCAATATCAACGTTCTTTCTTCAGTTGGCAGCACTTTCCACGGCAAGTCCCAAACCCTTGCTATTGTCTACTCTGTAGGCATTGTGGAGACAGCCTTTCCCCCTCCATAGATACACAGTTGATACATAAGCAAACCATTTCTCTCCCTTGCCTGTTAAGGCCTCATTAATTGCTTATACAGCATTGCCAGCACCTTCAGAAGGACGCTGTAATAGCATCCAGACACTCTCCAGGTAGTCTCAGAGAATCAGTGCTCATGCCCCAAAGAAAGTTAGTAACAAGTAGGCTCCTAAATCCCAAAGAAAGTTTTGGAAAAATCCTGTCCATAAAAATCAATCAAGAAATTGTATTGTATTAGTTCATGGATTCATGCTTTCTTTGATCAGCAAACAGCACAAGGATGGCAGGAGCTTGCCAGCTATGCTGAGATGAGTTTTCCTGGCTGAGATGGCTTGCCTCAATCTTAAAAAGAGGTACCTCCCTACTTTCTTGCATTTTACTGGAGCCACAAAGTGCTCTAGCTGTATTTAGCTGTATTAGAGTAGTTGGGGGCTGTGGAGCAAAAATGCTTTTGGCTTAGGTGCTTACATATAGCTGTGCTCTAGAGAAACACTGTAGTGAACATCAAACACATAATCTGCTGTCACAGACACTTTCTCTTCTGTGCTGCATCGCTTCTGACACTGCCTATATCGCTGTCGTATCCTAGTGCCTCCCAGCAGCGCACCAAGTGCTGCAGCTAATATCTCATGTTCAGTTTTTTCTCTCTTCCCTGAGGAAGAATCATATGCATCACAGTATGAATTGTTTTGAAAGAATATAGGTTTTAAACAGGTACAAACAGCTTCTTTTTGAAGCTGAAAGCACGTGCCCTGAATGAAAGGTGCTCAGGCACATCATGCACAATAGCAGTTCGTTTCACAGACTCAGGCCAATATCCTTCTCTTCCTTCCATTAAAACAGTCTCTTCTGCAAAGAATGGCTTTATCCTTTTGGAACAATGTCCTACCGAACCAAAAGCCAAATCATCAACCACTGTCCTACCATAAACACCCATGGAAGTTTTTATGACACATACTAGTGCTGAAGTACACTACGACTGTACAACCGACTGCATTCACTGATGCTCGTAAAGTATTTTGGAATCCCTGAATAGGAGGAACTATCAGTTTATTATCCGATATGGGATACCAGCCTTTGCTTCCTCTCTGTTTTGCAGACTCTCTCATTTTCATGTCACCTGCACCAAATGCTTATACTCTCCTTGAACTAGAACAACTCTTTTCCTGTTCCTTGGCAATACTCTACTTCTCACTCTAATTTGGCTTCCTCAGCTGTGCACATCTTTATCCTTACACCCGGTTCCTCAAACAGGCCTGCCTAGAATATTTGATAAAATCTGAACAAAATTGCCTGACTAGTAATGTTGTTATGAAATGCCGCATCTCTAGGGAATTACACAGTTAAGTTTTCTTAATAGCTCGTGCACTTGATGGACAGAAAACACTTCCTCCTTAGAAATGAGCAAAACTGATTAAAAAATTCCAGTAACACTGGAACAAAGAATTACATTTTTCAATGCAGAACTGCCGCATAGGACAAGAATGGTTTCCAGAGGTGTTTGAGGATTTTGTTATTGTTTTTTGACAAGCCATCAAAATCTACAGGCCTTAATACTAAAAATGCTTGTTCATAGACTAGAATTTTTTCTGTATTGAGAGAAAGACAAAAAACCAAGAACAATTAAAAAAGATTCCTACAGAGAGGACATAAGAAAAAACTAATCAGTTCTGCTCAGAAAGAGCTTTCCTGTAATTCCCCAGCAGACCTACAAACAGCAACCAATATAACAGTACCTAACTCTCCACCTGTTGATGTAGCTTTCTTCTCCATGAAGAATTAGAGTCCACACTACCAGCAGAAAAGGAAAAAAAAAAAAAAGTTACAAGAAAAGAGACAACAGCATCCCTGTACCCTTAATGCTATTTCAGATTTCCAACAATAAAAAGTCTTCTAAGAGCCAGAAAGTCACATTTGAGTCCCATATGTAGGTCAGAGACAAACTGTTCTTTCTAAAAGAAATTAGCAATTAAAATTTAGAGATTTGATTTAACTTCACACACAAAAGTTTCCAAAGCAGCACATCTGCCATCTCCGCTGTGCTGGTGGACTGAGATACTGTGAGTGCTAGAAGCCCTGGCAGCACAGGAACCTAGAGATCCTGGAGGTCTAGAGCTCAGCCCCCAAGCTCTTAAGTCCAAACTCACTGAACAAGTTCTGGTGACAAGCAGACTGTAGGGGTCTGTAGGGGTCCAGCATGAATAACCATCCAATTTTCATGGATGAAAAAACAAGTCCGAGGTGCACAGCACATTGCTCTTATCACAGTGGTCTCCTCTAGAACAAGCACCTCCAAGTCTCAGCTGAGGACTTTTCGAGTATTGCGGCAGGTGAAAGTGTGAGCCAACACAAACAGGGCAGTGGAAAGGATACAGATACAAATATATAAGGAAAAAAGGTTCTTCCTGGATTTTGATGAGTGCACTACATGAATGGGATCAAGGTAACTTAAAAACACTATAACCAAACAGAACAACAATTCCCAGGGGAAACTTGTATCCCAAGTTAAAATTCTTCTACCTGTACCCACTTCTGGCTGGCTGACTTGTTTTGCCCTGCTGTCCTCTCTACCACAGAACCAGTTTGATTTCAGAAATGCTTGCACACAAAACAGTTTATATCCCCATGTAAATAATAGAAATACTTTTCTTGCAAGAAATATTCAAAATCCCAAACCTCTGCAAAATGCTACAACAGAATTTGCACATATCTTCTAGTTCTGATGGCATGACAATCCACTTTGAATTGGCTCCCATGGTAACCGCAACATTAAGGTCCCCAGAGAGCCATCTCACACAAGATTGAAGGGATGTGTCTGTAGCTTTGCAGTTGAAGAGACAGAACACAAACTTTATTCAATGCAGGGAGTCTCTCCACAACAGTATCCTCCTTTCAGCTAACAGGATTCAGAAAGACACCATTTCTTTCCTTTAGGAATGGGATTCAGCTCTCACGTCATCTCCAAGACTAGAGCACGCACTTCTCTTTAGGAACTGACCCTTGCTGCCCTCTTCCCTCACACCCCAATGCAGCCTAACTGTAACACATGTACTTACATCATTTCACGAGGAGCTTTTTGTTCCTCAGCAAGACCCTGCTTTGTAATTTTTCTAGTTGGGTTGGTGGAAGCCGAAGGATGCCAAGAAACAAAGCTCTGCATATTTTTCAGTCAACTGGAGAGCTAGCTGCTCTAGAGAAACACTGCGGTGTAGTCAGCCCAGAGATGCAGCCCAGGGAAAGTCCCCTCCCCTCCTTCCTTTGCCACACGGATGACTCCAACACTCCTGAAAGCAAAGGCATCCTTTGCGCACTCGTATCTTATCAAATTCCCCTTTCCAAGGGCACGCCTCATCTCACAGTTTCGGCTCCCTCACTAATGATTTTTTCTTAATTGGCCAGTCTAAGCTGCTGCAGGATGACACAACACACTCCAATTCAGGAGCAAGGGAATGAAACACATCTCTCCTACTTCATCAGAGAAGATGGAGCAGTAATGATAATACTGCAAGCAATGAGGCAGCGCTTACTGTTCCGCCACATCACTGTGCTGTTCACTGCCACTCGCACAAAAAAGTCCGTGTCTTTCTCATTTCCACCTGCTAGCAACTGCACTTCATGCAGGACTTGGTCTAATCAGAACTCAGAGATCCCCAAGAAAGGGAGCCGATTAAAAACACAACAAAACACAATACTTATGTTGCCAGTACCTTTCTGACCTCTAGCTTGTTGTGGGGTACACACTGTGACAGGCATCACAGATTTTTAATGCAAAAAGATCTCTTTATGTAATATTTATCATCCTTTTCATGGAACACCCCTTAGAAATTCAGATAGACAGCCTTAGAAGAGGCACTTTCACAACATCCCACTGACAGACACAACCATTAGTGTCCCTCCTTTCCAGCCCACTGTAATTCATTACAGTGTCATAATTTGCAAACTCGGACCCTAGCAAGACAGAAAGAGGCAGGAAAATAGTTGGAGCGAGACCGATAGCAGTGAGAAGGAACTGTTTTTCAGGAGAAAGACGAGAAAGTGAAGGTTCATTCTTTGCCCAAAAAGAGGTTATGTCTCTCAGCAAATCAAACCCTTTTGTTCATCTTCCAAACACTTTTTGGCTGAGCTTCCAACTTCTAGAAAAGAGGCAGGAAATAGCAAACGAATTATAATATCATTAAAACGATAGTAGCCTAGAAGTTTATACAGCTTTTATTTAAGGCTTCTGTTGAAAATAAGGGGGCTTTTCTATTACTTTTCTTCAGTTACTTGTAGATAAACAACAATGCACACTACCTAATGAAGATTACTATGTACGCTAGCCTTCCTTTGGGAAAGTATCTTCAAGTAGATGAGCCAGAGATACTTATGCAAGCAACAGGTATTTTTGATTCAGTTTCTGAGAAGTGAGAAACAGAAGAGAATTTAAAATTCCTGCCCATTTGGCAGAGCACAGGGCTCTTTCTGCCTCCCTCTCTCTCTGAGCCATGACATGGTAATTCACAAAGTGAATTCAAGTCCTGAACGTATCTGCTATTTTACATCTGGTTCCTGTTATTTTAACCTCAGAAGCAAATTAAAAAAAAAAAAAAAATCCCGATTTCTGCTGATTGCTTATACTTTCCTCAAGTTCCCTTCCTTTGTTCTATCAGCCAGGTTATTTAGAGGACATTACCCTAATCCAACAAAGAATTTAAGAATATGAATGTTTCCAGTGAAGGCAAAGGCTCTAATGGATCAAAATGCTTTATTTATTAGAGTTCATCAGCTCCTGCTTCATATCCTAACTACTCCACTGAAATACCCTTACAGTTTCATTATTATGCCCGCAGTATTAGTGATAAGTCAGGCATAGAGCACGGACGCTCAGCTTGGGAGGTTCAGTTCTACCTTCCTAGGGGCAACTTTTCATACATCAACTACCAGATTCTTCTTCCTCTAAACTTTTACCACAGCTATAAACAATTGACGCTGGGCCAGTTGCTGCTGAAGAACGAGCGGTCAGAGCGCACACGCAACATCCTGTCTGCCTCAGGGAATAACCAGAAAACCAGCAGGACAACACTGGTACAAAAAACAGCCAGCCTGCTGCTGCTCTCTGTCCTCAGTACAGTCACGGTGGCCCAAAGCAGACCCACCATCAGATAAGGCAGGACCAGGCTCTCCTCAGTTACACCGCAGCAGTCCTACTCGCTTCACTGGGATTTGCTCATTTAAATCAGAATAGCATGCAACTTTGTATGACCACAGACTCATCCGATGCAGGTAGAGAGCAAGATCTGTGAGCAAGTTAATGAGTTTGTAAGGGCATGTTAGTCAGTAAAATAAACACTGCTCAAGGAAATTCCTACTGCTTCATTTGTCATGTCTTGTATTGCCTGACAAATTAGGAACAAATGGCATTAGCATTGCAACATTCAAGAATTCAAGAGAAATGCGTGATAAAACAGAAGGGTTGTTCCTGCATCACTGCTTTGCTTGCTGTGTTTGACACTGTCAGTACTTCCACAGAACCGGCTCAATTCTACTCTTGCTCCATCCCATACCAGTTACCCAGCAGGCAGGCCAGGAAACATCACCTCTGAAACAGGGAAGAGAGAAGGGGGGTGGGGGGAGATACTACATACTCCCCCGGCACCTTCTTTCCCAAAGTCATGCTGCAACACCTCCACAGTAGCTTCTGCTTCTCGCTCTCCTTCTTTAAAAAGAAAAAAGCAAGCATTACCTTTGCCTGTGGGTGTCAAGGAAATAAACAACCTCAAAGCTCAAGAAAAGCAAAATGCACCCTCACGTGGAGCTCCCTGTAGTCAATCCTATAGGAAAGGGACCACGGCTAGCACCAGACAGCTGCTACTACTACTGGAACCTGGACCCCTTCTACCAGCTCCTCACAAGAGACACATCCCACTCAGACATGGCCGTGGGAGGTTGCAGGTACCAACGCAAGCCAGCACTGCCACCCAACGCAGAGACCCTTCCTTCCTTCACTGCGCCTCACTCCTGCTCCCAAACCACTCCCTCGCGTGGCTGTTTGTGTCTTCCTGTTTTGTTAAAATTAGCATCTTCCCCAAAATAAAACTCCACAAAAAAGGGCCTTGGTAAAGAAACAGCCATTAGCATGGGACAACCTGACGGGGGGGGAGGGGAGGATACACCTCCCCCATGGAGCATCTTCTAAAGCCAAACTGCAAGTCCACAAGTCAGCAGCAACACAGATATCCCCAAAGCTAACAAACATCTGCCTCTTCTCATAGTTCTCAGGTTCCCCTACATTTTCCCATTACAAAACTGTACAAAGGATCTTGTTTTCTCACAAGGGAAAGGAAGAGGAGCCCAGAAATTGAAGGAACATATCAGTGCAAAAAAATTTCAATGGGTTTCTTTGGATGACTGCTGCAGAATTCATTTATTGGTGATGGAGTGACAAGGTACCAAAATATATCAGTGCTCTTCAGAAAGCAGGGAGACAGCACTTACCCTCTTTATTCCAGCTTGTTCATTTAAACCTAGGCAAACAGGAACTTTAGACATTGTTCAAGTATTTCATAAAGTAATAGCAATAAAATATCTAGGTAAGGAAGCTGTTTTACATTAAATGGGGAAAAAAAAACCCAACAGCCTAGCAAAAAGATTAAAGTATGCAAGTAAGGGGGTGGGGGGAGGGCAAGAAATGGGATGTCACATACTGCAAAGAAGAAAAACTATTGCATATTTAATGGAATACAAGATTTTTATTTGTAAACCCATCAGATTCTGAAATCCTAGCCATCTTCTTTCCCTTCCTTCCTAACCATTCCCCTCTGTGATCCAAGGGGGGGGGGGCCCACACTACAACACCCCACCACCCCTAGAAAGGCTGCATTTCCTTTTCCAGGGGGGCTGTATCCCAATTCTACAATAACACGCCCTGCAGTTTATTAGGCTCTTCTCATCCCAAAACACCAAAACCAAACCAAAACCCCGCACTTTGCCAAAGCAAAGAATAAAAGAATCCCGTCTTAGAGTCTGTACTCCTGTGTGTCCCATGAAGCTTGCAAGGGAGCAGACCTGTCTGCATTAGGAAACATGTGGATCCTGCAATTCCTGAGCTGTTTGATTGGCCTCACTGATCCGGCCTCAGTGTTGGACTTACACATGTTGTCTGTTGTTCCGTGGCCACACCGCCAGTAGTCTGGAAGGAAGGAAAGTGGTGGTTGACATCCACGAAAATCAGAGAACATTCTTTATCTCAAGGAAAAAGGGAGAACTTCATTCAAGGCGGTGCAAGAGAGTCATTGTCACTCACCAAAATAATTTACAAACTTCATCGATTAAGGCACACAGTCTGATCTTGGTGTGAGTTTTGAACAAGAAAATGTTTTCCCTCCTTTTATGCCAGACCACGGTCTAAAATTACTCATCTTTACCATAGCAGAAAGAAAACAAAGTTAAAATGCTGACAAAAATGTTGCTTGAGAGCTTCAAGTAACTGCAGCCTCAGATCTCTTCCTTACAGCCAGGACTATATTTTGAAAAGGGGAAGAAGAGGAGGGGGGAAAAAAGTCACACCAGACATTCACAGAACATGACTCTGATCTGTCCGAAGGAGAGGCCAAACTTTGGGTCTCTCCTGTCCACAGCAGACAAGGACCTACTGGGTTTCCTATGCTAGCACCACTGCACTAAAGTCAGCTCTTCCACAAAGCTAAAGGACACAAGAAGGGTACTTGGGTGGGAAGGTGGGACCTCTGCCTTCTGACAAATTTGATTAAAATTGGCCGACAGAGTCAAACATTATCAGCATGGGGTGACGGTCTGCGCGTACCTGACAACTCGCACACAGCATGATCATATAAGCTCATTTTTTCAAGGGTAGTTTCCTAAGGAAATACGGGAGGGAAAGGCATTTTCACTGGCACTCCAAGAAAAAACAGAGTTTAATCTGGCATCCTTCACAGGTGCTCAATTAGCTTCCAATTCAAGAACAGAAAAGAACAAATTAATTGACCAGCAAAGTCTTAGAACAAGCCTGGTACTGTGCCATCGAATGGAAATGAGGGGAATCAGGCTACAAACAGCCCTGCTGCAGGCATCCAAAGTCCTCCTCTGCCAACTTTCCCCACAGGACACCTTTGGCTCTCATCAAAAGAGCCAACATAGTAATTGCAAGAAAGACAGTAGATTTGAATGCGTGTACCAAGAGAATTTCCAGCAGTCAAAATCCACACACACAAAACCAGTGAGCTGACATACAGACATACGCACGCAGATCAGACTACCAAGTGGTCTAGCCTACACAAACGTTAATCAAAGCACAAATCAGTACTGTAATATGCTAAACAAAAGTGGATGGATGAAAGCCACCAAAAAGCTGCATTCTGAAATCCATCTTTACACAGGAGGTTAATCAGAATGAGTAAGCGAGTGAACGTTTTCACTTCTGTGTGTGCAATATTCCCCAGTGGTTTAGTCATCACAGCGAGAACCCAAGCCTTTAAAGATAGATCTGCCTAAGCAGCTGATCACTTCAGAGAGCAAAATTAACTTGGTGGTTAGCTTCCCCTCCTAAAGAATTGTATTAGACAATTATCTACAGAAGTCAAAATCAGGCCGACATTTAAGGGCCACAAGAGGAATACTACAACGATTGCAAAGGAAAAAAGCAAACAATGGCTAGGTGCCCATATTTGTCAGAGTCATCTACACAGTGGCATTCGTAATGAATACTGATTTTGAGTTCTGCTTTATAAGGCATATTCCTAAAAGGAACTTATTTTCTAATTATGAGCTCCAGTGACCATGCACATTAAACAATGAAAACAAACGGCAGTAGATATTAACATTGTGACAGTCCCATTATCTCTCAAGCAATGCATGAGGATAAAGCTGTTAGCCATCCTCATAGGCAAAATTTACTTGAAATGTCACTTCTATCCAAGTTCCTACAGCTGTCAGTTTACTCTCCCTCTATCCATATCAAAAGGAGGCAATTAGAGAACACTGAATTAAAGCTTAAAATTCTTACCTACTAAGAATGTCTACAGTTTAGAGATCACAGCCTTAAAGTGTTCTTACTAGCTTTTTAAAAGCAAAAACCCGAAACAATCACCCTCAAAAGAGACTGGGAAATGACTGGAATTTTTTCCTTCATGATGTTAAACTTCTAGGCGATTCCCTGCTCATTGTCCTCCTTAAAAACGCTGGGGCAGCAAAGACCTGATCTTCTAGGTTACATGTTCTTCAGGCACGAGGCATTGCTATTTTGCCACAGAGCACTTAAGGCATCTAAGTCCTTCATTGCCTCCCTAAGAGCCTTCACTGGCAAACACAGCAGTACTGTATTTCTCAGCTGAAAGGCTTTAAGAAGTATCTTCTAGATGTCACCTCAAGGCTCAGCTGAGTCCAACAAGTCCATCCAAGTTTGATGCTCAAGAGCCCCAGCATACACAGCTTCCTAGACAGGGTTTTATTTCCTATTTTACTAGATGCATTAAGCAAGAACGAGAGGCATGACGGTTTCCGAAGAGATTCACTTACAGCTTCAGCCTTGCAGCAGCTGAATTTCATAAGCCAAGCAATATTACTGAGAGCAAGAAAACACCACCTCATTTAGAAGCAGCAGGAAAGTAAAAGATGTGCAGCTTATAGTAAAGTTAAAACACCCCCTTGCAAGACAAAACCATGTTACTTAGTAGTTTTGTGCCTGCTGCATTACTGCTCTCCCAGCACCACAAGTGATTCCAGACAGACATCAAGCCCATAAACAGAACAAAAGCCCAGAAGTCTCAGAGGAGGTAAAAGCTACTGTTTTATCAGTGGCATAACCTATAGGTATTTCCTAATGCGGCTTTTAGCCTAAACATGCAATAACTGGCACAATACCATCATCACAGGGCTGAAACTAAAAATAAAAAAGCTACAAGACCGCACAGAGAAATAACAGGCTTCTCCCAGGACATCACCCAGGACAGACACATGGAAAATGAAGATTTATGTTTGGAAGACATTCAAGTTATGCCCACACAGTGCAACCAAGAGACTTGCACTGAGAGAACAGCAGCTCATTTCAATTGGGGTAGCAGGACTGCTCAGTTACTCCTCAATATCCCAAATGTTAAAGATTAACCTCTAGCAAGTCTTCCAGTGATTACACAGAACAGACTTTCAAGGACAATAGCATGTGATGAAAGAATATTCAGACACAAGACTGTGTAAGCCTTTTTGCCTTCTATGCACTGTTGCATCTTCTCGCCAGAGGTAAAGGATGCAAGCTGGCCCTTGCCTTAGCCTGAGTTCCTGAATAGAGACACAAATAGCAGTAATACAGGCATACGCTTAAAAACAGGATTTTTATGCTGATTCATATTGAAGCTAGGACAGAGAATGACACATGTTCTATATAGCACATTTCAAAAGTTTTGAACAAGACATCCAATTTACATTTTTTTTAATAATAGATCTGCTTTATTCAGAATTGCTGCTATTCCTATTGTAGTTCGTAAGAAATGCAAATTCCCTGAAGAAAAATGCATTATTCACTTCCAGTGTGCGAATCAAGAAAGATTTGCATATATTAGATTGACTCGAAGGTGAGTTCAACTAATGCCAATCACATGAAAAATTAACCATAGGATCTACTCATTACACAATAGCAGTGACTGACATGCAGCAAGAGAAATATTTTGACCTATCATATGACACTCCAAACATATAAGGGTTTATTTTTCTATGTGAGCACATAAGTGTAACCTAGCAACAGCCAGAGTCTGTACCCTCTTTCACATGCATCTGACCCCAATAAAGCACATCTTTTGTCCCAAACCCTAACAGGTTTTTCTGGCAGAAAGTAGTAAAAGTGTTCCCAAGAAAATAATGATCTACACACAAATACGAACATATTAAAAAGGAGGAATATATTCCAGTAGATTAAAGGTTTTGCCAATTTAGTTTCTAGTCTAATGTTCTCCAAGTGCTCAATATATATAACCAAAACCCTGCTTAGCTGGGGTTTACTGGCACGTCATTTCAGTCCAGGATGGTGATCCTGCTTTTTGTCCTGTTTCCTCCACTCAGGATCCTGAGCTCCATCTCATGGTCACTGCGGCCAAGGCTGTACCCAGCCTTCATATCCCCAACCTTCCTTGTTTTTAAGTATGTATGTAAGCAGAATGTCTTCCACTTTTGCTTTACGCACTGCTTGTCCACAGCGCTTTCTTTCCCCTCACCTAGCCCCTCACACGCGCAGCCCAGATGAGCACCACTAGCCTTACCCAAGTTATTCCCACCAACCAGAAGTAGCTGCAAGCTGTCCAAATGCAGTCCGATAGGAACAAACCTGTAAAGCAAATAAGCTGTTCCCAAGGGCCCCCATCACGCACATCATTAGCATTTTGGGATGGGGTACTTTGGACTAGACTATGAGCGTCATATGTACTCCCGGAACACAGCTTCCAGTTTAGTTTTATCCAAAAAGGAATCAAATACACACTCTGAAGCTACTCCATTATTCAAATTTAAGTGCACTAAGGTGGGACAATCAGGAGAATTAGCTTCAAAAAATGCACTCCTAATACAAATTAACTGTCCAACATCAGTGCACACACAGAAGCCTGTGGTCCGATTTACACTGCATTTGTTGCAAAGGGCCAGTACTACACACTTGGAAGGTGCAAGATGCTCTGCAGAAAGCAATGTGGGCCAACCTGAACCCAAGGAAATCTTGTCCTAATTCCCAGAAGTTAGGTATCTGTTCAAAACGCCCAAAACACAAAAGGCTTGGTATCTCTTCCAAAATTCTTGTTTAAAAGTGACTGAAAGAAATTATACCAAGTAGTATATTTTAATTGTTCTACCTCAGTGGCACCTGAATTATTTTCATTGTTACGACATAGAAGTACTGGTTTTTTAAACACATTAAAGGGACACAATCAGGTTAGAAATAAGCAGGTGCATTAAGTGGAAGTCAGGCTCAATAAAGATAAATCTTTGGCCACCAGTCCAGTGTTTTACTTGCAGCATTAGGCAACACTTCGGCAAACACTAAGATGTATATGCTAATATACAATGCCCTGTCCTCCAACCAGATATATTGCTTGGGTTCTTTACAGGAAATTCTGCCAAAAAGGGCTTTAAGGCAAATGCTAGTGTTTTCTGTGTGCATTTTGACTAGAGAAAAAAATGAACATTAACATACACCTTCCTAACTATCCAAAGCTTAAGGTTAGTAGGAAAAATATTTTTTTATATATATATATATATGGGGGTGGTGTTTGTGCTGACATGTATAGCATTGGGTGTTAAACAATTAACTGAAAATCAGGTACCTATTTCCATGCTCACAGGTGAGGTCTTCAAGGGTCCTCACTGTCTACTGGACAGACTTTGTACAACAGTTAGATCCAGCATACGGAGTGCTGCTTAAGTTACACACTTGAGTAAGAACATCCATCTTTGAAAATCTAAGTGCCTCAAAAAAGCAAGTGGTTGGTTTTATGTATGTATTTTTAGAGGAGAAAAATAAGAATGACTGAAAAGCCTCATCTAATAGTATAGTTCTGTTTATCCAGAAGTCAAGTTTAGCTCCTATCTATGGATACACGCATACCTTTGAGAGGCAGTGGGAAATCCCAATTGCAAGAGTAATGAAGGAGCATCTATTCTTAATGACTTGGGCTAGCTTTTGCAATGCCTTGACCCAGTGCCTTGAGAAGTGGTCAGTAAACCTACATAGTTTAAGAAATGAGTTGTTGGTACTTTTCAAAACAAGCTGTTGTAAGCCAAAAGGGCAAGTAAAATCCTTTATGAGGTCTTCCTCACTCTACTCTTTTCTGGTTTTCCCTATTAAATGGCATAAGGAAAATAGATGTCAGCTGCATTAATGGCCCCTCTGTATGGGAATTCAATACTGAAATACATTTTTTTAAAAACAGTCAAGTCTGCAGCCTGAGGCAATTTTGGAAACCTAAGCAAGACATTTGTAAACCTTCCTCCTCCAGACTCCATGTCAATCCACAGGCATCCACAAACATCAGGAAGAGAATCCCACCTTGTACTAGGAACCTGGGGTTTTACTTGTTTTCACTCCATTTATTTGCACACCCAAGTTCAAAAATTCTCCAGCTGAATAGCCACAACAGAACAGCTATTTCCAGAGAGCAGCAGCTAAAATATATAACACACCAAAGATCAAAAATCAGCAGGCCAGCAAAGAGTACCACACAAGCCTGTGCACCCATCAGCAGCTGGGAGGGTGGACGAAGTGCTCAGGAGACCCGGGCTCCGTTCCCAGCTCCAGGTATGCTAGAGACACTCCCTGCCCATCGTCCTCCATTCAGAGGACCCGCTCCAAGAACAGGAGCTCTCCTTCCTTGTGCAGCGCCTTAATAATCAGCAGAGCAAAGACTAATTCCCTCCTCTTCATGCCTGCAACAGGAACAGGCTGACACAGAACTGCAAGCCATCAGTAACTGTAAATAAGAGAGAAAAATACATAATTGAGGCAAATTAGATTTGGAAGAAAACATTGAAGGGAAAGGAATTAAACAGCACTCTTCATCAGCCGAGACATCACTTAGTCATGATCTGGAGTGTTCGCACCTGCTCCGCTCTGTCGCGGACTCCCACAGCTCTGAAACGCGCTGCAGCAGCGCCCCGACACCTCTGCTTCTGCCAAGCCCAAGCAGTGCAACAGCATCACTTTGCCAGTCAAGCTCCCATCGAGTTAATCACTGTAACACCTTCAAACCTCTACAGCGTATTTCACGCAGAACATCTGCGCAAAGTAAAGCAGCCTCGTGGGTCTGCCTCCACCAGCCCGCTGCAAGCCCCTGAGCTGCAGAACACGGGGGCCGTCCTGCCACCAGGCAGCAGCGGGCTTGGGCTGCTGGCACGGCGGGCATCCTTATTTATCTGCGTGCTTACGCAGCCATTTGGGCCTACTAACAACCCTGTTCTGGTCACCATTTCCCATCATCCTTTTTTTGATCTGTTATATCTTAAAGGCCTCGGTTCAGAGAAATACTTTGACATGAGCTGCTCTGCCGCGGGTAAGCCAGACTGAAGCCAGACAGGTCTCAGAGCCAAGGTGTTCAAGGAAAGAGACGAGCAAGGACCTAGGAGGAGATTCTCCACAGACGCTGTAGGTTCAGGGCATCTATAACACACACATTTTGAAAGCCTTTCGAAGTGCTGGTCTCTGTGACTTCATAGACTTTAAACCCTTTGGAAATGCACCTCTGAATACTTAGCTGAATAGGCATATGTCAGTACTTTGCTGAATACGGACCCAGATTACAGGAGAATAAACGACACAGGATCTTTATTTTGTGTACCTTGAAAATTCCCTCCAAGTTCCCCTTTCTTTAACCCCCTCAGCAGTGGCTATTTATCACGTTACACCCATGCGGACCTGTTCAGTTCCGCTCCTACTCCATTACCATGAGGTTTGGCAGGTGATACAAGGAATGTTTTTTTGTTGTGATAAACATTCTTTATCATGATGTGGTATTTTCAACTACCTAAACAAGGAAGTTTATATTGCACCTTCCAACAGCCAAATCAGTCCTTTATTTGAGACACAGTGGTGACAAGAAAATTCAGCAGCGTACGCCTTTCTTCCCAATTACAGCTGCAGCCAGCCGCATGGGTTGGTTCTAGTAAAATGTAAGCTTCTGCCTCCACGGAAGTGAAATAACCTCTATAGACTGAAAATGGAGGAGGAATAAACAGAAACCAACGTCAGGTCTTGTAACTCGTATTAGTGCCTGTATGTGGTTAAGTGTTGAAAGTTTCCCAGGCAAGACAAGGAGCAGAGTTAAAAACATCTTTTTGAAACTGCAATACAATTGCCAGATTCATGGTTTTCAACCCTAACTGTTCCAAAAGTCCCGGGTTCCCCATCTTTCTTGGTCAGACATCCTCTTCTGACTCTATAGTATGGAAATGACAGCATTGTCATGATTCCCAGCTCCTGGTCTGCTGCCACAGACTGTGAACCTCTATCCTACCTCCAAGTGGTCTGGGCAAGCACAGAACCACCCCTCCCACCCATCCAGAACTGGGGTGTTTATCCAAGCCGCACACTATGGCTGTCTCTACATATCAACTCGTAACCACGTTTGTAATGAATCTTTGGCAGGGCCAGCTATGAACATGACATTTGTCCACCCATCACAGCTAAGTGCTTAATTTATGAACAGAGCTCCAGCTTACATCGCTACAAGCCGAAGCCCTGTACGCAAGCCACCAAGCAGCTGACCAGAATTATTTTATGTCTGTAGAGTGAGACAACTTTCAGCTCCCATACAATTGTAAAGCTTGCTACCCTGCACGGTATAGCAAGTTATTACCCAGCAGCTGATTTGCAGTGTGTTTTTTCTATCCATTGCAGTAGTTGAGTGTTGCCATCCAACCAATTCGGAAAAAAAAAAACTGACTACTGTTATTCAGTCTTGAACATGACATACCCACCTTTGCTCATCATACTACAATCACTGCCAGAAATCTATAAAATCAGTTAATCCCAGGTCTGGGGCTTGTTCCACCAGACGTCCCTCAGCAAAGCACGGAGTGAGTAATATCCTGACCACCCCCAAAACTTACCAATACCTCCTCAGGTAGGCTCAAATCCCAGCTGCAGTCCAGCAAAATCCTACCTCACCATTTATGCACCATAAAGGTGCGCTGAAGTCTGTGACAAATAGCACAGAAGCAAGCGATGGGACCAACCAATGTGCCCAGCTGCTGCCGAGTTTACCTATTTAATGACAAAACACCCTTCAGCATAACCAGGTACCCACTCAAAGCCAAGTCAGCAGCAAAGAGCTCCTGGTACAAGTCAGCTGTTTCACCAGCTATTACACTGCAGATCTTCCATCAGGTAAGTTAATAACAGCAAAGAAAGACGCAACATGGATACTATCACCTATGAACCGCTGAGATGTCAACACTCCTAAATGGTTGTAAGATGGAAAGAAGGGGAGAACTACCCAACAGCAACAGCCATTCATATTTTGTTTTTTTTTTTTTCTGGTCTAAATCTATGAAGGAAATAATTCAATCATTTTTCTATACTACCGATTAACTACTGAAAATACTACTGATTAACCATCCAAACACAAAATGCTAGCTATTACAGCTATGGTCTTCCTTTCTCTCTCAAAAGATATTAGCCACAGTTCAGATACTTAAGTGTATAAATTCAGCCAGGCATGTTTAATGAAAGCTTTACCTTCTATCACGGCATTTTTATAGTAGAGAATAGGCTGCCTTTCACCCTTCCAGCATCATAATGAAAAAGTAACTCTCTCCATGGAATTGAAGAAAGTACTGTGGCTAGCAGAGCCCTGTTGAGAGACAGATTAATTACCTACTTGAGCGTGCATGCAAGAGCAAGCTTGTCACAGCTAAGGGAAAAAGAAAAAAGCCAATCAGTTAGGGAAAGGTAGCAAAGCTGCTATGCTAACGTTCTCCTCGCTTAGACCTTCTGCACAGCTCAGTGTTCAGAAGGTGTTCAGAAACAGCAATAAAGCAAAATCAGACTGGGGAATTCACTGCCCTTTGAACGGGACAAGACAGGTACTACGTGCAACCCACCATACAGCCTTACCATACAGTGCCACCCCACTCCATTTTCAAGAGCGGGGAAGCCACGTTCTGAGTGGCCAACCAAGAAGGGAACACAATGCCCTTCAAAACAAGAACAAAACTGCAGCGACAAACTGTGGCCTAGAACAAGCATAACCAGAGTACCAGCAGTCTAGGGACTAGACGTTGCCCGGAGCCCTGCATAGCCCAGAGGCACCCAGTGCTTGAACTGCACATCACAAGCACATACAATAAACGGGAAGGTCAGGGAGAACGTCCTCCCGGTTCGTTTATTTAGTACAATCTCAGTTTGACATGATGCTTCTCTGCCCACCTCCAGCTCTCAGACTGGGGGTGGGAATGGATAGGGAGGACAGCAAGTGAATGAGTGACAAACAGCAAGAAAGTTCAGAGAAAGGAGGAATCTGCAAGGTTTCACGCCAAGCTTTATCTTGTGCCTGTAGGTGTTACCGACATCCTCTGGCCCTTCCTGTGCTCTGCCATGCCTGAGGAAGTCCCTGCAGGCAAGGCGCTGCCTTCTTTGAGGTCTCTGGCTGAGTCTGAGTAACCATTACCTGCGGTCTGAGATAGGGGCAAGTGCTGTGCCACACTGAAGGTCAAATGGCAGCTAAATGCTCCTTGTTGAGCTGCTACACTTCTGGGCTTAAAGAGACTTAATGACCTACAACAACTAGTCAAGATACATGTGCAAAACAGAAGTAAGGCATCCCCTTCACATTACTAGCAGCATAGGACCAGACTCTATATAGAAAAAGAGAAAAGGAAAATAGATCCAACTTGAAACAAGCTTTTAGCAGCTCCACAAAAGTATAGGCAGAGTTTCCTTCAACCCAAGTAGCAGCAAAGCTGCAAAAGGTGGCATGCACAATGGGTCTCCCGTGCATTGCGTGGGCTCTCCAACACTAGGCTTGACTCCGTCCGACCCAGCTTTAGGCACTCGTGAAATACCCAAGGTAGGCGGATCATCGTAGTCAGCCTCCTCTAAGGTCAATGGAGACAGATGGACACCTCTTCCCACTAGGATGGAAGTCATCATCTAGACACAAGCATCTCTCCACCTCTTATTTTAGACCCGTCAATTAAGTGGCATGAATCCAAGCCAAAGTGTATTAGGAACCGCTGGATTACACAGGGCCAACGAAACAGGATTAATATTATGCTCCCTTGCTTGGCCTGCACTACTAAATCTGAGTAGCAATGCTCATTTCAGATGAAAGTAAATGGTGAAAGCACAGTAATCTCCAGAGAGACACAGAAATGCATATTTTAAGCTTCTTTGTGACTCCTTCTGGAAAACAGCAGGGCAAACTTTGTTTACAACCCATACCGCATGCACAAAGACAAATGCAACCTTCAGCCAAGTTCCAGCAAAGACAATTCTGTTTTTTCTAGAATTGAATTCTCATTTTTCTAAGGAAACAGTGCTTTTTGGAAATACAACTATACTGTAGCAAGGGACAAACATCAGGGAAAAGTAATAGGTGCATGAATGGGTGACCTTACTGTGATCATTCTACCATAAGAGACTTAAGAATAGTTTCGTTCCCTGACAGAAAGCTCAGAAATGCAGAAGCACCAGTAACCCAGAAACACTACGGTGACTCACTTGTGTTCAACCAAGTATCAACTCAGATGCTCAGGGGAAACAAGGAAGGCATCAAACAGGACACAGGCTAGCCAAGTGGATGCAATACGGCAGCACAACCTGGACTCGAGCCATAGCTCCTGTCACTGACTTGCTGGGCACCTCACTTTCTGCCTCACTTCTCACATCCCATAAAATAAGCCCTCTTTTAGCAGAGGTTTGACCTACAGGTGAACATTACTGATAACCAGTAAGTGTTCTCAGAATACAAGCTGATCATGGCATACTGATGACAAAGAAAACAGCACAAGGAGATTTCATGTTCCAACACCCCCGACCCTCATACACATACTGAACGCAGAGAGGAAGTGAGGGAAACACCCCCAGTATGGCAGGAAAACTCACAGACAGAGCAGCTGAATAAACCTGAGAAGACAGAGAGCAGGCAAGGCTGACCACTGAGAACAGCACATGACTAGTGTGAAATGAGAGAGCACAAACAAGCTTGGAAGGCTTGAAGTCTCCTCGCAAGCAGAGGGCAGCATTCAGGATCCTGCCAGCCTCCTTAAATCACGCTATCTGCTCTTGTGCTCTGCTATCAGAATTGGCAAAAAATAAGTTAAGAAAAGAAACAGGTAGGGGCCAGAGCTAGGTCAGCTGCAGCCCCCTTCTCTCAGCTGCTCAGAGCTTCACTATTTGCCTCTCTTCTCCAGCCCTGTCCATGCAATCCCCTTTCAGCTATCCCCCATGTGACTCAAATTTGAGGCACTTGCTCTGCACCACTGTGCGTACAGAGACACTGACACTCACACCATGTTCTACTTCGTCAGTGACACATATAAGCAGCAAAAAAATAAGAGCAAAGGTTCCTTCTCCCTCCCTCTTCCTGCATCATTACAGCCTCATCTTTTGCTCTGTGAAGCTTTTAAAGAGAGAAAACAGATCTGAAATGAAACGGGAGGGGTGTAAAAAGTGCCTGGAACAAAATACCATATGTGCAATGCCTCTTCTCCTGTTCTGTGAGCTGCAAAAGAAAACAGCACCTTTCCTGATAGAAGCAACAGGGCTGTCTTAAGTAAGTGGGGGATGGGGGGAGAGGAAAGGGGCAAGAAAAACACATATTGTCCACAGTTCCAAGAAAAGCCCCGTTCAGCAGCCACGAGTAAGAAAGTTGCAGAAGCGACAGCTTCGCTGCCTCCCTGCCCAGCTGGCTCTCCGACCTGCCTAGAAGCCGCATCCAACACCACGGGAAGGGCTGGCTTTGTTTTCGACACTGTTGGCCAGTGGCCTTATACAGGATTACAGAAGACTGCTTTCCTCACAAGTTATGATGGGGCAATTTATTTTCATTGGCATAAGCAGAGAAGGAGAGCCAGTCTGATCCACTCTGCAGCAGCAGGACACTGTGAAAGGCAGTTTTACATGTGTACATCATACAGTCATAACACAGCATGCACATTAGGCACACCCTGTCTTAGAAGGAAACCTTCCAAGAGAGACCTTTGACTTCTGAAGATAAACCGAAGCATCTACAGTCAGAATCTTCAACCTTCAATCCCCATCATCCATGTGCGGCTACATCAAAGTAAAACCCTGTTTTGACTTCATTCATGACTTTCAACTCCCCATTCTCTTGTATTTCCACAGCAGCCTGCCCTATGAAGTCACGAGAGGATTCTCCCACCCTGTTGACATCATCTCCTCCTTGTTACACCCAGTCCAGTCCACGCCACTTGGCACAAGCTGCAGGCTGAGTGTGGGGTAAACAGTACCAGACCCATCGCGCTCCAGTGACCCTTGCTGACATTAAGGCTCACAGGCAGCTATTACAAGTCAAGGCCAGACTAGCGAGCAGCAACTTTCTGTTGTGGAGCAGCATCTGTGATGATGCAAACTGTTCCACAGTAAATCTAGAAACTACTACAGTCACACTCTGCTCTCATCATCTGCAACACACACACATGCACTCACACTCACAGGTGCTAAACACCAGCCTGGCTTTCGGCATCCTCTGTGACCTCTTCCCGCCCCGGTCCCTCAAATTTGTTCTGTCCACTCTGATCCTGCAGACTTAATAAACACTAAACACTAAGGCAGCTTGGCATAGCAGATTTCAGAAAAGCTGCTTTTTCCCCAATACTTCCAGCTTTCAGTCAGTCCCTTACGCCACAGCTTTTCTGTGGCTCAAACACATCCCCCGACTTGTTTGCCCGTGTCCATGCAGCTGACCAAATGCTTAGCTCTGCTGTAGGGCTATCTTATGTAAATCTTCAAATGTTTCAAATCAAAATGGGAAGTTTCAAATTAAAACAAACAAACAAACACCACCACCACACACAAACAACTTGAATGACTGCTAAAATCATCAATATATCAGCTGCTATAGCAGCATTTTGGAGAGGATTTTTCTGGGGCTTTTGATTATTACTATTATTATATCCGCAGAAGGCAAGCTAAGAAAAGAGAGGAATAGACAGAACCAAGCCCTGCATCCGAGCAAGCTCTCTGCGAGCAAATGCAGACACGTTTCAAGGCTGGCAGAACACTTTGCTGAAATTAACTGGTGTGGGTTCTGACGGAAACACAATTTTTCAGATCTGATATGGAATCTGTAATGCATACCACTAAATAAAAGCTTCCATAGGCTGTACAGCAGCACCTAAATATTTGTCCTACTACTGTTCATCCATAGCTAGCACACATTCAGAGACTGCAAAGACAAAGCCAAACCAAAGCTCAGACTGACTTTTCTACCTCCAATTTGCATTGCACTTTTCCCTCCAGGGATCTCACATGGTTTGCCTTGGATTCCATCCCAGCTCAGTCCCAGAGAGATGTATCAAACAATTTCAATGCACCACCACATTTCATTTTAAATTTAAGTATTTGAAATGACTTTGAATGCTCATTCTCAACATTTCAATACTATTCTGGATAACTTCGTAATCCACCCATATTTTACTAAGTGGTTAGAGTGTAGGGCAATTGGACTAAACTAAAAACAGAAGAAGATTGCACCAAGACAGACATCCACAGAATGAAAGCTGTTCGGGCGGAGTACCACCTTCCCGTGGGAAATGAAAACTTCGTCACTAGCTATTCAAAATTCAGTTGTACCAAACATTGTCCACCATGAAGCAGGACAAAGCCATGAGCTAGCAGCAAAACGAGGAAACTCCATTAGGCAAATAAGGTAGTTCTGACTTTCACCCCTTTCACTGCAGAGGCAGATAAGGGAACAAACTGCCAAATGCCTTGAAGATGTGGGGTGAATACGCAGGGTCAGAGCCAACTCTGCAACTTAGACAAAAGCCTGCCCAACAGAACTAGTCACCAACAGGCAAAGGCAGGGTTAACACATACACTGTGTGCGTGTATGCACGTATATAGTTATACATACACTAAGGCAATTCCATGAGGAGGTCATCAAAACCATTTTCCTCACTGTAGCAAATAACTTAGGCAGCAGTAAAGGACAGTTGGCTTGTCCACAGCAGCACTTGCCATCAGAATTGGTACTGCACGTGGTAAATGGGGCTTCCAGTTGCCAAAAGCCACAGGGCGCAAAAGCAGTCTGACTTCGGATGAATCATTGCTAGGACTGAACCTGCAACAGGCAAACTGGGTGCATGGAGAAAGAACCCTAGGGGAAAAAAAAAAAACCACCCAGAAAACAAGGCTTATTAAATTGTAAATGCTTTGATACAGAGAATCTTGTGTGTTCTTACATTGGCCAAAACAATGGCCCGGAACTGGTTCTCCTTTCATAACACAGTACAAAGGAACCTGAAACCATTATTGTCTAGCAATGGCTCATCATGGGTCCCATGAATAAAGGACTTGGCAATAACCCAGCAGCCGCAAGGCTTATGACAGCTTTCTCAGGAACTTATGAGAATTTGACTTCTTTCCAATAACTCCCTTAGGCTCCCAGAGGAATCCCCAAACAGCTTTTCAAGCCCCAGGAGTCGGGCCAGTTGACAGCAAAGAGGATACCCAAAAGGCACTGCAATGACAATCCCGCAGCAGAGCAGGAATGCAGGCAAGCAATAAAACTGATGCTAAACAGGTCCACAATAAACTGGCTCTAACCATAATTTAAACAGTAAGGCACTGCCAAAATGAAATGGTCATTTACTGACAGAGAGAGCAAAGAAACATAAAACCTCAATAGAAGAGTAAGAGATCACAGACAACTTTCAGAAAACAAATGCTTCCCAAGCCTACCACTGCATCTAGATGAAGAAATCTCCTCTTCTACTTCTGAGCGTAGCTCTCTGTGTCCTCACCTCTAGCAGGGGAGCAGGATCTTCTGGGCAGTTCTTGCTTTCTGGTATAAAGGCATTGTATTATCCATTCTCCAAGTAAGAAATTTTCTTGTGTGTGTGACAGAAAAGTCCTAGTCATCCCACGGTCCCTTTCCTCCAGATGTCCTGATTCACTCTGACAAAGGCAGAATGCCTAAGCAGCAGTAGCAGTACAGGCAGAGCCACTGCAGCACAGCCCTAGCCCACTACCACGGTGGCTGAAGCTAGGAATGCTTGAAAGAGGGCATCGAACTGGCACTTTTCTACGCAGCAATAGCTCTTCTGTGCTCCACAAACCCTCCCTCGATCCATAAAGTGGCTGGACACGTGCTGGGGGGAAAGTCTTTCTTTCACCCACATACCGTTTTATTCTGCAGGATAGAAGGGGAAGTGTATTTGTTCAGCATGCATTTTAAGAAGATAGAGCATCTCTGCTTTGAACTGACCCCACACACTGGGGATGTAGCTCAATAGGGAAGCAGAAAAATACATCTCCTTTGCAGAAATGCAAATACACCCAAATACACCTCTGGCCCAGGTGCAGACAGGCAGCATCCTCTGTGTAACACTGCGCATGGCTAACATTCACCCACATTACAGATAAAGCACTGCACAATGCAGTTATTACAGAGCTAAGCAGAATACACACACACACACTCATCTTCAGAGGTTTCTCAATCCAAACAGAAAAAGCTATCTTTCACAGAATACAAACACTTTCTTAATATTAAGCTTTTTAGCTTCTCTACTGAGAATGGCAAATGTCATAAATCAAAAAAAGAAGTGAAGCAGCTTGACAAGGTCATAGGCCTGCGGGGAAGAAGCCCTGGCTGGTGGGACGTCCCAGGGAAGAGAACCCGTGTCCATCCACTCAGCATGCCGCTCATCAGGCCAGGGGGGTGCAAGGGTGCAAGGTGGAAAGATGTCTTTGTTTTATGCCTACTTGGGAGAGAGCCAATTTAAGGAATCGAAATAATTTGGGGGTCCTCAAAATACTCTGCATATCTTAAAGGAGACGGGAAAAGTGCTCTCCAAATAGCTTTGGGGAGAGCAGAAGTATATACAGTTAAGTATATACAGAAGTATATACATTTTAGATGAGGCAGGGATTTGAAGGCAAGCTGCAAACAAAACTGCAACCTTGATCTCGCTGTTCTTTTTACCTAGGCCAAAAATGAATGCAAAACCCCAACCAAACCCATCAGTCTCTGGGCACAGCTCAAGCAGCCTATTGTTCCGAGAGGACTTATCAATCACTACAGACAACCCTCTCTGATCAGGTCATATGATTGAAGGCTTTACTTTATTATTCCCTCACACCACCACCAAGCAAAGCAGCAGCAGCATATCAGATCAGACAAAGGAACTGCTGCCCTTCAGAGCAGACTCCTGAATAACTGCTCCCTGATGTGCACGTGTGTGTGATTTAGCTGTGCGCAGTGGGAGTGCAAGAGTAACACGCCACGTGTGCCATTACTTACTGTGTTTAAAGAGCCAACACAACCAAAAACAACCAGGACATTCAGAAGTCAAGTTGGTCTTGTATCTCGAGTTTATTAAATAAACTTCATAACTATTTAATCTGGTGTGTTGCAGCATTCCCAAGTACTACACACTGAAGAGTGCTAGAACTGCTGGGTAGAGGCAAGAGATGATGGAAAACTCAGTGAAAGCTAGGTCTCCACAGCTCCAAAATACCGTGTTTCACCAGCGTGCAGGCCTCAGGGTTTCTCTGCAGCAAGCTGGAGACCCTCCCTCAGCTTTCTAGTGCCAGGGCTACTACACCCCACAGTTTCCCAACCCTCTGCTACTCCAGTGCCACTATGTTGTGATTAAAATGCTGGAACTGGCTCCTGAATGAAAAAGAAATTCACCTGCAAGCAAAACAGCTTCAAAATCCATATTCATAAAGAATGTTTGAGGAATGTAGAGGCTTCTCCCCCTTTACCCACGGAAACATAACAGTTCTTGGTCTTTCATACAAAACATGCCGTAGTTTCTTTCTTTCCTGCAGAGCAGTCACTGTGCATGTGTCTACCATTGTATTACCTCAATATTTTTTTCAAGAAGCACTTCTCTAACAAAAAGGTATTCACTCGTACAAAGCAAACTATATTGCTTCTGCAAAATTTCATTTGAGAATTCACAGTTAAAGTGCAGGACCCCTACGGTTACCAGTTCTGCAGTGTGATAGCTTCAGCATCCCTTGTGAGATGAAGCATGTCACCTTAATGCATCCTTAAGGTGAGAGAACGACCAAGCTGATTGGCTTCATCACCCTAAGGACACACAAAGTGACATACTTAATCTGATGAGAGACACTAAAGCGCTGCCTCTTAATATTTTATGAAACATTCAGCTGTTTTTAATTTTAAAAACAGCAGCTCAATAAACAAAGCAATGGAATGTTCCCTGTGGATGGCACAATGATAGGTGCACAGCAGCCCGCTCATCTGAGTGATAACATGATATCCTAGGCATCAACTCTGTCCTCCTCCCCACGTCCATGCTGGAAGCCCCGTACACTGGGAGGTCTCAGGCTTTGCACACCAACAGGGACTTTTCCAGAAATAGTTGTCTTTCACCAGAATGCAGCACATAGCAGGGGCAGCTTTGGAGCTGATTTAGGACATCCAGCTTCCATACAGCATCTTAATCCGGACACGACAGGCTTACATGCCCAAGCTGAATAAGTGGCTTTAGTCAGAAAAACTGCATTTTCTTCCCTTCCTTGGTCAGTTCTGGAACAAGACTACAGTTACAGACTTTCATGGAACATAAAATGCAAGCATCCCACTGTATTACTACTGCATGCTTGCTTTAAGCTTACCTGCTTCCTTAAGTAGCCACTACTGGCCACTGTCAGAGACAAGGTACTCAGCAAGATGAATCTTTGCTCCTACTTACAACAACCATCTTTTATTCCCACTCCCATGAAGGCTTGCAAGACACAAGACCAGCCAGAAGACAGATGGAAGGAAAAGCCCAAGCATCAAGTTTAAATACAGAGATAAGCATCCCCAAAAGGCCCAAAGGATAGCCTTCAGCAGAGCCTGCTCTTCAATTCTTTGTTCCAAATACATCCATCAACACTTATGAGAGCCTCAAAGACTTCAGAAATAAGTTAGAAAATCCCCCCAATTCCTTTTCATTGGAGTTCAGAGACTCTCAGATGCCAGGGCAAACTACTGCAAAAGGACTGGCTTGCTGCAGTCTCTTTAAATAGAGATAAATCTTGGTGGCAGAGGACCTGCTTATACACTCAGAGAAGAAGTTCCCGGCCAAAGACAGGAAGTACATCAGAGACAAAAGCACATCCTTGGGCTTGGGGCTCCTTCCTTCAAGCATTAATAATGGACAAGTCCTGGCCTCACCTCAACTTCACAGTCCATCCTTTACTCTGGAAGGAAAGATTCTGCAGAAATGAAAAGCATTATCCCAAGAAAGGGAATTATTTTGTCATCTGAGGACACTTGCATGGAAGAGCAGAGCTGATGGGCAGCTCCTATGATCTTTCTGATTAAAATGCTGCCTCAGGATATTACTCTCCCCCACACGCCATGAAACAGTCAATTAGGCTGTGATATATTCATGTAATAAAGGCTTTTTCTTATAAAACGTGTCAGTCCAAGACTGGCAAACATTATACTCTTGCCTTGAAGTGACCTTACTGAGAACAAACATGACAGATAAAACCAGTCCTAAACTAGTTAAATACTGACATCTGAGGAAGCAGAGAAGTGAGGGAGTTTTTTCCAATGCCATTTCAGTGCTTTAAAAAAAAAAAAAAAGGGAGGGGGGGGTAGGGGGAGTTAAGGATGATAAGCCATTTCCATGAAGGGCTATCTTACCTTCTCATTATTAATTTTGTATACATGTACATATATACACATATCTATGTACACATACACACACAAAACTACACTCACCTGCCACCTACAGCAATCTCTACAGGTGCAATAGCATACTAAACCGAACAGTGCAAAATTCTGTTCATGCCATCACACACAATGGTATCGGATGATCATCATGATGACCATCACAGACAATTCTTAGACAAGTCTGCTACACTAAGGAACCTTACACCACATTAAAAAAGTCATTATTAAAACAAGAACTGCCTTTGAGGAGCACCCATCCCTAGCCAGAAGAACACCTCAGCTCTCACTTCTAAACACAACTGGGATCACCCTGAAGATACAGATGGTCCAGCTATGCTTCCCCATAGCAGTGCCCTGCCTCGAAGGGCCCAGTGCGAATGGGGGGACACCTGAAATAGCACTAACATACCCAAGCAGCAGGGAAGGCTCCATAAATCTTAGAAAGCTGCTAAACACCTCCACTGCTCACCATCTCCTCCCAGTTCGTTAGCAGGAGCAATCGCTAGATATGCCACAGAAATCATTGAAGATATCTTTATGAATACATGTATGCTGTCAGAGTCCCAAGTACAGAGCACCATCCCAGCAGCCTAACTCCTGTCCCGTGAAGCAGAACAAAGTCTCTGCCCCACAAAAATAGCAAGATAAAGTCTCTGCTCCCTTCTCAAGTAATAGGCAGTGATCTTTACATCTAACACAAGGACACCTTAAATTGTTTTATGGAAAAACATTTGCATTTTTGCATGCATCTATGGGACTTCCTCACACACTCTATTTAGCAGAGACATCTGTTACTCAATATAGATATATTTCACATAAATCCCACCCTCCAAATCCTTTCCATCGGTTGTCACTAATGAAGCTTTGTGTGCAAAACCAAGTGCATTCTGCCCCCATTAGGAAGCCAATTACAGCAGGAAAAACAAGCAATTAACAAGGTGTAAAATAAACATCCTGCCACCTGCCTTTTAATAGCAACCCCACTTCAAACAAGTCACAGTCTCAGCACAGCTTTCAGAATTGGCAACTGATACTATATATGTATTTATGCAGCAGCTGCTCTTCATTGCAACAAATATTACAGGCTTACCAGATAAGGTCAGCATATTTAAAAAAATATATAGCAAGTTTAAACCCTGCTTTGAGGCCCCAAATGTTGCTTTTAATGAAATCAGCAACATCAGGCTTGTCTGGTACTACAGTGAAGCTGCAGTCACATCCCCAGCTTAGAGAGGTTTCTCTTCATTTCTACTTGCTTAGCAGCTTCTGTATTTGTTTCACTAAACCCAGGGTCCTGAGCAGCTATAAAACAGCATGCAGGGCAACTTAATAGTGCAAAGCTCTACAGAGTAGACAAGTCTTTCCTTCTTCCATCACCCCTGCCTCTCCTTCTTAGCTTTCTCCAGCTCCCTACCATCACATGCAAAGCTATAAGCAATTGCGGGGGGGGGGAGGACGGAGACATAATGGGGCAGAAAGCCACCCACTCAAAAAAATCAAGGGGAAAACAAATGAAGATTCCAGCTTAGTCTTTGCTCCTTGAGCCTGCAAGCTGTAGAGGGAAAGGAGGGAAGTCCTTCCAAAGTCACACTAGCTAGCTCCAGAAGGAGCCAGTTTTCTTCCCCTTTTGTGGGACGGGATGAATGACACACTTCTGAGTAGTTAGCCAGGACTAGAGAAAGCCCAACAGTAAATCTGTAGGATTTAATAGACTTGGAGTGGAGAATGTGCCTGAGAAAACAGCAGCCAAGCTTCGTCTTGCATGGTTGTTTTTTTATCTTCCCTTCTCGCTCTGGCTCTCTACTGCTACATATTTATTCGTTTCGTTAAGTTTTCCATGTCACATTTCAGTTCCTGATTAATTTCCTATTTAATCACTCATTTCAAGATTCACGCAAGTCTTGTTCTCTTAGGGTTCTTCTCTCTCTGGCTTTGTT
The DNA here is from genome assembly GCF_964195595.1 of Calonectris borealis. NCBI lineage: Eukaryota > Metazoa > Chordata > Aves > Procellariiformes > Procellariidae > Calonectris > Calonectris borealis. The sequence goes on along the minus strand of NC_134325.1, from coordinate 1,687,310 downwards.
GAGTTCTGAGGAGTACAACACTGAATATGGTACCATGAACTTTTGCAATCATGATGATTCTGAGGTGTTAGTCAGAGATGGAGTGAAAACTGGTAACATTCTTTCTCTAAATGGCCAAGGAAGCAACAGGAAACAGAGCTTTTAACTCCAAACAGAGCCAACAGGGCTATCCCCTGGTTTATAGAAGTCATGATCAATAGTACCAAAACAATCCTTCACTGAAAGTTCTTCTAAAAAGACCTGAATTTAAATAACAATTTACCACCCTTGAACACAACTGCTACCTAACTGGCAAATCAGATCCTAAAAGACCCAAGTCTTCAGTCCTAGTGATTATCTACATGTACGCAGAAACAAGCAAAGTCAGAAGAAGGGGAACAACCACAGAAGGTGAAAAGCAGTGAAAGGTGAAAAGTTTCCAGACTCCTGAGGGTGCACACCTAAACTTGACCTACTGCAACCCACAAAATAAAAATAAAAAAATAAAATTAAAAAAAAAAAATTCTCAGCCACTGGTTTCTCACGCTACCAGTACAAGTGCAGAGATCCCACGACTTCTTCCTACAGCCTTAATTACAGAGACAAGGTCACAAAAGACACAATCTGCCAACATGAGCTGCAGGAGGTCATATGGCCACTCAAGCTATAAAAGTATTTTAAGAGTAGTTCATCAGTCAGGTCACTTAACTGACTTTTTTTGGGTTTGTTTTTTAAACAAGCAGCAATACTTTCCCTTACATTTTGTGGATGGGAGAATAGGAAGCAGGATCTACTCCTTAGTCACCAGTCTAGGATTTCTGTACTCATCACTAACAATGCCATGGAGCCGTCATGCCTAGCTGCATCTCATAGGTCTAAATCCACAAAAAATTACCAAGAACGAGCCTCAACCCAACAGTGATGGTGGGACAGAACACTGTCAGCTTTCAAAAGCTGTTCAAATCACAGGAAGAACTCCTGTAGTGCATTAACCAAGAAGTGGCATATATTATCTGCAATGCCCCACAACAAAGCCTCACATAACAGAAGCTGCTCCAGAAGCGCATCAGAAAGGCAGTCCACAGTTCTCAAACTTACTTCAACCCGATTAGTTCCAGGGAAGTCTCTTCTGCTCAATGCTGAGGAGGGCTCTGATGGGTTTCCTGACCACGAGGCTGTCTGAAGGCCCAAAGAATCAGCAGTTTGGGGACTGCTGTTGAAGGTGGCAAAAGACCAGAAGTGGGACGAGAATTTACTGTGAGAAAGACCCATGCAGTTCTAGGATTAGTTCTAGGCCATAGGACTCCAATTCTTGCAATTCCTCTTCAAAGGATGCTTAAAGAGACCTAATCCTCCAATTCTTCCAGTCCTCATCCCTCTTCAGAAGGATGGTTGAGGAGACCAAATTTGACTAAATACTAAACTGCAACAGCTGAGAGTCAGCAGTACCCAGCTCACCTGAAAAAGAGTTGAAAGGTGGCATGCCACAAACGGCTCACTCTGCAGAGTCACCCTAACCAGCGTGAGCCCATAAAACACTGACTGATTCCTGTGTGCACATCCCCCCCCAACTCTTTTAAACAGGCTTCTGCGGTTTGGCAAACAGTGACATTAAGATGAGGATACATGAAGTTGATAGAGAACGTTCTCAGTACGTAGCAGTCTCTCCAGGTTATAGATCATAAAAATCCTTACGTTTTCTAGGATCAAAGAAGCTACAGCCATAAAAGACCTATTAGTTCATTAAGCCCATCACCCAGCCAAAGCAGGTTATCCAGAAAAGACATGACAAAGTAATACTGTGAGAATTAGCCGAGTAAATTTTTCTTTGAAAAAAGATGCTAAGCAAAGTCAGATATGAGAACTAGGTCTGAAAGTTACAATTCAGTTTTGTTTTTAAGAAATAAGCAAACACATTTCTACGAGGCAGCGATAAGACGCTGAACTACATCTAATGATGTGGCTCTGCCACGAAGCCCCTGTGACAGCCCCTCTTTCTCACTCCCAATTGCAAATTTCCATCTCCAAACACAAATGCCTTTCATTGCGCAGTTCAGTAAGAAAATTACTTTGGAGCCCTGGTGCTGAAAATGCAAAGCACAATCTCCAAATTCTCAACCACACCACACACACCCCCCAAAAAAAAAAAAAGAAATCAGAGGAGAAAAAGAAAAGATACAGTTTGGCTCCCGCTGGCCTACAATAACAATAATGGTAATAATCTAGAGATCGCAGGAGGTTCATCTACCCTCCATGCCAAGTCAATTCGCTCCATTCGCAACTGTGTGTAATTGTTCCTGGGACTGCAAAAATTACTGTCTTTTCACTAGCAATCAGAATTGTAAAACAACCTCAAACCCTTATTTGTTAAAATAAAACTATTTGCTCTTTTACGGTTCAAGTTAGGTCTGGCATTTCTGTGCAGAGGGTCAATAATCCAGTCGTTCAAAAAATAGTCACGAAAGACGTATTAACATAAGCTGTGCATTAAGACACAATTATTTATATGCCTGACAGTAATGGCTCTGTGCTGTGCACTGTATCAACTCACAGATACTTTAGCAGGAAAATAAAACACTTTTGGAGAATTTCTGCTCTGCCCAAGGACAATTAGCGTAATGCTAATGCTGTAAAAAGAGAACAATAAGGACTGGCAGCGTTCAGACTAACGCTTCATCCCAGTCTCCAGAAGAGCAGTGTCTGTCCCTGAAGTTTGTAGCCATCACAGCATGTGATGCTAAGCACGCGTAGGCTGTGCCTAATGCTTCCCCAATCCTTAGATTAATGAAACACAAGTAAACAGTTTCAAGATGCATTATCCTCTGCTACCAAACCTCCCCGGCTTGGGGTACCCAATAAAACCGGTTGCTTCGCCTGCAACCAGGCACTGCCTCCCGAGCAAGGGGAACGTCCCTTGTCCCTCAGAGGCCGGGGAAAACGCTCCTATTCACGCAGGCTGCCGCCACGGCACTGCCCCTGAGCAGCAGGCAACACCTCAAGGGCAGCGTACACCTCCGTTGAACCGCTTCATTTTTATTTTAGCCACGCACAAACTGAAGACGGAGCAACGTGAAAAGTTAAACGGGACAGCGCCAAGCCCAATCTGACCCCCGGGTGTAAAAACTCCGGGCAAACCTGCAGCCACGACTCGGCTGGGACTGGAGGGCGGGTTTGCCTTCAGGGAAATAAACACTGTCCGGGCTGTGCAGAGCGACGAAAAAAAACAACCGTCCCTGGGGACGGGCGGCGGGAGAGCGGAGCGGGTTACATCGGCGGGCGGCACCGTCCTGCCCCCTCCCGCCTGAGGGAGCGGGAAGAAAAGCGGAGGAGCAGCCCGCAGGGGCCGCGGCGCCGCGCTCCCAGGGACGCCGCACGGCGACCAGCGACGCCGCCAGCCGGCCGTTGGGGGGTGCCCGCCGCCCCCCCCCTCCCCACGGATCCCCTCACGCCCTCCCCCGGCCGGCCGCTCCTCAGCCGCGGCGGCGGGGGGCTCTGCCCGCAGCGGGGACAGGCTCTCCAGCCGCGGAGCCACCGCCACACCGGCGCCCCTGCCCCTGAGGGAGCGGACCGGCGGGGCGGGCTGCCGCGGGGTGCCCCGGCTCCGTCCCACAGCCCTGCCCGCCGGGGTCCCCATCACGCCCGCCACTCCCCTTCCCGCGCCGGACAGGGCTGGCGGGTGCCGGGCTGCAGCCACCAGTTGCGCTTCCCGCCCCGGACGGCTCCGGTACCTCAGCCAGGATGGGATGAGAAGTCTCGTCGCTGCAGAAGCCCTCTCGCAATGCAACAAGTGCCCACCGCCCTGGGAGCGAGGAGGAGGAGGAGGAGGAGCAGCAGGGGCGGGCGGGCGCCGCGCTCGGTCGCTCGCACCGCCGGTGTCGCCGCTCTGCGCTCCCGGCGCCCCAGCTGCCACTCAGCGCGCCACACGCGAAACGCGAAAACGAGCCCGCCCCGCGCGCGCACTCTCTTGAGCCGTCCGGGACGCCGTACGCTCGGCCGCCTCCATCCCGCCGCTCGGCGCAGAAAGAGGGGTGCGCGGCATCGCCTCCCGCCCGCCCGCCGCGTCGGCCCGCCCGGCAGCGGCGCGCCTTCCCCCGCCTCGCCGCACTGGTAGCGCCCTGGCAGCCGTTAGGGGGGCGCGGAGGAGCCGTCAGGTAGGAGTCGCCTCACGGGGCCGCGGTCCCCTCAGCGCCTCACGGGGCTGGGAGCTTCCTCGCCGCCTTAGCGTGGGGTTCGCGGGCGAACTGGGACCGCTCTCCTCCGGGGAGGGCTGGCCCGGCGAGCGAGGCCTCAGCCTCCCCCGCCCCTACGGCCGCCTCTTAGGCCACTTTAGGCCTGTTTCTGCCGGCCGCGGGGCAGGGGTAGCCCGCTGCCGGGCTCGGGCGCTGGCCGGTTTTCCCGGGGTCTCTAGCTCCCGGCAGAGCGCTGCTGCCCACTGCCCTGCTCGGAGCTGCCTGGCCTGGGAGGCGGCGGCCGTGAAGCGGCCTTGTGCCGCTGTAATTCAGCACCTCCGTAACGGGGCCTCTTCCCTTGCTTACCGTCACGTCTGCTGAGCTGCCGTTTGAGGCCTGTACCAGTTCTGGATTTCCTTTCTCGTATTTGAATATGGTATTTAGTCGTTCCGCAGTGGTGTGATGCTGTGTTTTTTAATGTTACAGCTACAGTGCAAGAATGATCATCCCAGTCAGATGTTTCACGTGCGGCAAAATAGTTGGAAACAAGTGGGAAGCCTATCTCGGCCTTCTGCAAGCAGAATATACAGAAGGGTGGGTATTATTTCTGTATGTTCTTTGACGCAGATTTTAGATGAGATTGCACAGTGCATAAGATATGCAAGTGCAGGATCATGGCATTACAGAGTAGCTGTAAAGAGCCTAAGAACTACAGATACATTCCGAGGCAAACTATTTAACCAGAGGTTAGAAATTATGATAGTTAAGAAAGTACTCGTTTCCCCACTGAATCTTTCTGGGTAGTAGTGTGGAAGCTACCAGGTCATATACCCAAAATAGCCTCAAATATTTAATTCTGTGTGGAACAGGAAGGAAAGAAACAAGCAGTACAGTCAACTTTGACACCAATGTGTTTTTTTTAAAGGGGAGAGAAAGAAGAAGTGACAAGTGTAAGAAGTAGCTAACGTTGTTAACAATGTTAACAATGTTAAAACCCTTTTAGGTTTTCTTAAAAGCATTTCATATTTGCTACCAGAATTGCTAACCCTGTTTGAAAGCACTGGTTTGCTGGGGGGAAGGGGAACTTTAACTGTTCTAGATACCTGACTGATAGTCCTAACAATTCTATTTTAAGCCGTCTATGCATGCTTTGCCTAGCCAGAATTGTCTTTTAATAGTTCAAGGAAGGTCTAGCTGTGGTGGAACTACTTCAGAAGAGTTTGAGAAGGTAACTCTTGAGAAATATTTACATTGTCATCAAGTTTAAGTATGAAGAAAAAAAACCACAGATGTTTGCAATTCAAAGGAGTGAAAGAAAAATGTTAGAAGACAGAGACACTCCCCGAAGTGATGTTGAAACTGTTAAGTAGACAAAAAAGAGTATTTGCTCTGCATTCAAATGGTTAGGGTTACTAATAGGCTTTTAAATGGACTTATGTCTATGAACTATCAGAAAAATGTATATTAACAACACATGTTTCACTGCCTTTTCTCTAAAGTAAATCTGAAAACATTCTTATGGTTTAGGGTACTATTTTGTCAAATGTTAAACCCTGGAGCACAGAACAAACAGAAGGAAAGCTTTGTTTTTTGAGCCTCATCTAAACTTGTAGGAAGTTGTGATTATTCTCTGTGCTTCTCACTGCTTGATGTGGAGTTTGCAGGGGAAAGATGTCATGTCCCCCCGACATTTATCAGTTTCATTAAAAACTGTCCAGTGAAAATCATTCAGTACTTTTCCTAAATCTCATTACTTCTGAGAGTGGCCTTTTTAGAGTGCATTTACCGCCCAGAACCTGTCAAACATAGCTGAGTAGAATATTGCAGCTGCTAAACTAAAGATATTTGGAAAGTTCCTACAAAAATAATTTTTTTTCCTTTCATTTATGGAGTTAGAAGCATTAAAATAGTACAGGCTGCTAATCATTTCTCACTCATACTGAAATATATCAGAGCTATTCTGGTAGCACTTCTGACTTATTTTCCAAGTATTATCTTTTAATATTTTTCCTGTCTTCATTATTCCTCTGCTTTGGTATGGAACAGGAAAACGTACGTTGTTATTGATAAATGCTCACTTGAAAACGATTGCTATGGTCACTGGTGTGATTCTGGGATGCCTGTTCGAACTAATGCAGTTATGGTATTGTAAGATCAGAAGCAGAGTTTACAGATATCGAACAGTTAAAATCTTATAGTGCAATGTCAGAATCACTATTAATGGTGGCTTAAGAAATGGGTGGACAAAATGGAAGAAATGAACTTGTCTAAGCAATTTGTGGTTAGAGACCCACACCTTTCTGTTTGTCCCTTAAAATTGCTCTTTTTCCACAAGTTCTTGGAAGCTAGAGGAAAAGGGAAATACAACTGAAGTTGTTTTAGCTGAAATGTATAGTATGACTTACAAAGTTGTGATTAATGTTAGTATTTTGCATCTCTGATAACTGCATTTGAGAGTTCAGAACTTTCCAGATAGCTCTTAAAACTTACATATCAACAGACATCGGATGCTTTTGTTCTCAAGTGTTTTGGAAAGTTTAGATATCATGTGATATTATTTATAAACATTCTTTTTAAAAAAGTACAGTGTTCATATACTTCTCTTAAATTACTTTTGCAAATGCTAGTCCTAAAATGAATGGCCCTGCTATTTAAGCCCTTGAAGAACTGTTGATAGGTACAAGGACTAATTGACGTCATCAGAGAAGCTGCTGGAGTTTGACTCCATGCAGTTAGACTGTACCGCTTGAAGCCAAACAACCTCTTACCGTGGTCCAGCTTATGCAGAGGCTTCCTTTCAGTCATTTGTACTTTAGAAAAGTAACTATCAGCTTCTTCCTACAGGAGAATTACAGGTCTCAGGAAATGACGTTTGTTTTAAGCAAATGCTGGATTGTTGCACTTCATCATGTAGATCTAAAGACCTGAGATCAGTCGTATTTCATGAATGTCAAATTCTGAAGGAGTATCAGACTGGCTTTATGGTTAATAGGTTGGTGCTAAAGAGCTTGGATAGTGTCGCTGATCTTTAAGAGGTCTGGTAGCGGTAGCCATTGAAGACACATGCAGTAGTTTAGGCTAGGATGACTCATGCGTTCTCTGCCCAACCCTATGAATCTCGAGCAGTCACTCAGAAGGAATTAAGTGGAAAGACTGTAAAACACAAATTTCTTGTTGAGCAGTCTGCACATCCTTATTTCTCTATTTGTGGGGAACAAGCTGTATAACTGAATGCCTTCTTATATGGGAACTGGAAAGGATTTTAGCCTTCCTCAGAATTAGCATCCCGTCCATATGTGGGGTAGTTTGCATTTTGAGTTATTTTAGTTTCTATATATCTCACCCTTTTAATGTGGCTGAGATCACAAATTTATCTTGTGAAGTGGGCAAGTATCCTCAGTTTACAGAAACACTGTGTTATAACGGTGCTTAGAGATGCTAACAATAGCACAGATAACAATGCTTAGAGATGCCATTCCTTATTCCTGTGTCAGGAGACTGTCTAGTGCCTTCGTGCTGCCTTCCACCATACAGCTAGCAGGAGCTGTAGCCAGCACAAGTAATTACGGACTGTCCAGCATTTTAAGAGTGGAAATGACTTCCCATGTTTCAGAACTCTGTTCCTGTTACTACATTCACACCTCTCGATTAATCAGATTTTTAACCAGATCAGCTCCTCTCTTTTCTACAGACTGGTGTTTGTACAAGGAAGACTGAGTTGCTGTAACTAAATAATTGAGGTTAGAAATGTACCATATTTCAAGTCTCTTTCCAGCTGTGAAGACTAAAATTTTATTTCCAAAACCAAAATACTTGCACCTCACTTAACCTTGCTGTTTCATGACCAAATATGCCCTCATGAGTGGGGTAATTCAGAAGAGGAAATTTGTAAGAGTTAGTCTGTTACAGTTCTGTTCCCGTGGGCGTTCTGCAGACCTACCTCTGCAAGTTCGGTAGTTGTGTCAGCTGGACGCCATCTGCAACAGGAGATCGTGTGCTCTTGCAGGCCAGAGAACAGGCAAACGCCCTGTCAAAAGCAGTAAATGGAAAAGAGCATTAACAGCACACGCGAAATGTCTATGTCTTAATTTGAACTGCAAACAAGTTTTCTTCTATGACTAAGCTCAGTAATCAGAGTAATCAGTATATTGCTTAGGAACACTTAGATCACTTCATCCTTTTTTTTTTTTTTTAATGTTCATTAATAGAGACGCCCTGGATGCCCTTGGTTTGAAGAGATACTGCTGCCGCAGAATGCTCCTAGCCCATGTGGATCTGATTGAGAAGCTTTTGAATTATGCACCCCTGGAGAAATGAGATGAAAAAAGTACCACGCTGCAAGCCATGTGGAACGTGTCTCTAATTCTAAACTTGAAACTGGACTTCAAGCAGTAAAGGATGAAAGCCACCTGTAGTGCAACCATTGGGAGATGTTTACCTTCTGGAGAAAATACTGCCCCGAGCCACTAACCTCTTTCAAGGGAATAAAGGAAAGATGGAGTCCACTTAACCAAGATTTGGAGATTAAATTAAAAGTTTGGATGCTTATTTTTAAATCTGTATTTGGAGTTGTTTTGTGAACTTTTAGATGCTTCTGCCAGCAAAAATAAATATTTGTTTGTGTAGAAAAATTATTATTTCATAAAAATGTTGAAATAAAGGAGGTCTTTCCCTGTAGCCTTCCTACAGTTTCTGGATAGAGTTAAGGATCTCGCCATTTGCTTGTTCTGGTTACTTTGAGGTTAGGAGTACTGTTAAGTAATGAGTTCAGTGTTCTGTGCTAGGCAGGCAAGGGGGTTAGAAACACGGGACTGAAGCTCAGGGTTCCAGCGACAGGGAAGTGGGTAAGTTAGTTTGGTAAGAATGGGGCGCTACTCCTGAAAGCTTCTGGAGCTCGTAGGGTGCGCTTTCCACTGCAATTAAAGCCCGTTCCTATAAAACACTGGGGCTGCTGTATTATAAAAAACAGTGAATCAGATGGCGCAGTGCCCTTCATTTAGGTAAAACACGTATGAGTGTTCCCATGGAAAGCACTGGATGTGAGGATTCACGCATGCTGGTGTGAACAGGATCAAAGTCTTGATCTTGCCAAGCACCTGCACCGCTCTGTAGCTGGTACGCATGCAAGCTTTCCACTTGTTAGTCGCGTCATTGGCGTCACGTTGTGCTGCACGCGTGGTGTGGTACTGCCTGGCCAGACGGAGAGGGCTCTGTGCTCTCCTGGTGGAACCAAACACGGAGAGGTCAGCTGTACACGCAGGGCTTGTGAAGGTTACCTACCCTGGGAGACGGGCAGTGACCCCGCCAAAAGGTGTCACCTTCCTGCCACACTATCGGCGTGAAAGCTGGGCCACGTTTCACGCTGTTCTCTGACATCCAGAAAATGCATCATTCCGGGTGGTGTGTGCACAGGCAGAAACACCCACCTTACCTGAAAGTGGAGGCGGCCAGGTCCTACATTTGTGCATGCTGAGGGTTCTGTTCAAATGCAGCGTTAGTCCGTGTGCAAATACAGGGCAAATCATCGTTACAGCAGCCGTGTAGAAAAGGGGCTGGAACAGACGATAATCCCTTAGCTTGCAGTCTGTTATTCCTTGGTACAGTTAAACTTTTGGCACTCGCGTTTTGGCTGCCGGATAAAAAGTATCTCTGTGGATTCTCTTCCGTAGTTGAAGAACTACAAAGAAGTTGGTTTGAACAAAACCTGCGTTTCCAGAGATGGTAGTTATTTAATGCGCTTACTGGGTCAAACTTGTATGCGCAAACCTTAAAACTAGATTGTCTCACAAAATAAATTGCAGGACAGCTTGCCTTTGGCTATCACCCCACCAATCTTTACACTTGAACTTGCTTTTCAATTTAGTACAAGGCAATAGTAGATGTTTCCCATATTCAGCAGTTCTTCACTGAAGACATTTTTAAACCACATGCTTTATCCTAACGCAAGAGAATTAAGCAATTAATTCTAGCATTTGTTTCATAGTTGGTTGAATAGCTTGTGTTCTGCATGCCTGCTGATTTAGTCAGCTAAATGCATTTTAAAAAAAAACCAAACCCTTCACTTCTCTTTCAGGCTATTTTTTAAAAGGGACACTATGAAATATAGGACGACCTTTCCAAACTGAACTCCTGTAGGACACTTTGCCGTGTTACAGCGGAGCGTTACATGGAGATACGTGCCAGCTTGTTCGCAGAAAGATCAAAACGCCGGGCCCAGCACTCGTTCCGTGAGCCGTACTGAGAAAGCGCAGCAGCCCAGGCTGGTACGTCTGGCAGAGGCAGCCGTGCATTATGCCGTGCGGAAAGCTGTCCTGCATCAGTGCCAAAGAACTGGATTAGACGAGCCGACAGGACTTTGTTTCTATCTGCAAAAGCAATTTTCTAATCTAGTTTTCTGCTTTAGAATAATATGTTTCATTTCAAAGATGATGCCAACTTGTCTGATGTGAAAAGCTATGGCTCTTAAATACTTATAATGAAGATGCAATTTGCAGAAACACAGCAGGCCTCATTCAAAAATTCAAAGGAAAAAGAAAAACCGCCTTGGTTGCTCTCATTACTGTTTCTCAGACGGAAAACAGGGTGCAGTGGAAGCCAGTGACAGTCTGCTATCGCTCTGTCAGACAGATGTTACACAAGGAGCAGCAAAAAAACCCGAGTAGCAAGACTAAGTCACAGCAGGCATTAATATTAGTTCATGCAGCACATGACAACCTGTCTGCATCGCAGCTTTTCCTCGGAGTTTGCGAACACAGCATTGACCAAAAAAGCCGTTTCTGTAATGTGGCGAAGCAAACGGCTTATCGTGTTCATATGAAAGGTTGTCTCAAGAGTTTTGTCCTTGAGAGGGTTAGGAGCAGAAGCAGAGCTTAAATCCTGTTCCGTAAAGAGTCAGTGAATTTTTCAATGGATTTCTATAAATACCAGCTTTCACCCCTCCTCTTCGGTAACTAGGAAAGTAATTCCTTTTTCGCTGTCATTTCTCCTGTGCTTGCTTCTGCAGCTGTTAATACCATAAGCGTGTTGGATCTGCTTTCTAACCTGCCAGATCTCTTTGAGAAGAGCCATTAAATATGCTCACAACAACCGTACTTTTTAAAGCCAATGTAAAAGACACATGCGTATACGCAGGAAAAAAAAAAAAAAAGCCTTGGTTTTCCCTGAATCTTAATAAAAAGGAGCCCTTAGGAGAATCAACAGATAGGCAGAAGTGGCCAAAAAAGAGAAGTTGTACTGAATATGCAGCCCTTAATTACATGCAGAAATCTGTCAGTTGGAAGATCGCTGAAAAAACGAAAATCCCACCACTCCTCTGCAGTCGTTTATTCACGTTATATATAAAGCATTTTGGAAATTTTTCAAGTCTGTTTTGAAGACTGTTGCAGGGATCTTGCTAACCTGGTATTAGAAAAGCCAGCAAGCACAATCAGAAGTGTAAGAGAAGAACCGCCGTCACCCAGGCTGCAGCCTCCGGGGCCAGGGCGGCCTCAGGCAGGGCTTTCGCACATCACTGTCATATAAAAATAATGAAGTAGTGCCTGAGAAGCACATGGTGGGAGTTGAGAAGCACATAGTTGAAAGTAGAGAGGAATCTGCTTGTGGAATCCAGCGTCCTGCTCCTGTCCAGAGCATCAGCACCAAGGTATGTGTGTGCTTGAAAGCTTTACGTTTCTTGAAATGACAGTTTTAAACAAAAAAAACCCTCTTGATCACGATTCTGTGTCCATCTGCAGGAAGGAAGTGAAGTGCTTTCGTGCCTATCTGTAACGAGCCTCAAGCTTTATATTTCAAAAGGAGTTTTGCTCTGAAAAACAACTTCTTGTGAGGGTCTCACCCCAGGGTGATTTACTGAGAGATGTGTGCTGCGTTTTTGTTCTTCCCATGACCTTTCCCCAAATGCAGCCTGGAACTGGATCTAAAGTCTGACTTCTTGTATATGCTTCTTGTCTACGTGAAGAAAAATGAACACTCTGAAAACCCTGATTACAACCAGAGCACAAACCCCGTAGCTGTACGTTTCCATAGAGATGCCTAACTAGCCCTGTGGCTACGAATCTGTATTTCACTGGTAATAAACTATGAGGATCTAGAACACGAGCTACCTCTTTCCCTGCAAATAGCAAATAGCTCTACAGTGAAAAACAATTTCCCCCCCGTTGTGGTTTAACCCGGCAGGCAGCCAAACACCACACAGCCGCTCGGTCACTCTCCCCGCTTCCCCCCCCGCAGCGGGATGGGGGAGAGAATCAGAAAAAAAAAAAAAAAATCGTAGATTGAGATAAAGACAGTTTAATAGAACAGAAAAGGAAGGGAAAATAATAACAACAACAATGATAGAATATACAAAATGAGTGATGCACAATGCAATTGCTCACCACCCGCCGACCAATGCCCGAACAGCGATCACTACTTCTTGGACCACGCCTCCTATTTATATGCTGAGCATGACGTCATATGGTATGGAATACCCCGTTGGTCAGTTGGGTCAGCTGTCCTGGCTGTGTCCCCTCCCTTCTTGTGCACCTGGCAGAGCATGGGAAGCTGAAAAGTCCTTGACTGCGGTAAGCACCACTTAGCAACAGCTAAAACATCAGGATGTTATCAACATTCTTCTCCTACTAAATCCAAAACACAGCACTAGGAAGAAATTTAACTCTATCCCAGCCGAAACCAGGACACCCCCCAGCTAGAAAAAAACCCACCAAAACCAAATAGCCCATTTGCCTCTAAAAGCAGTTTAATTTCAAATAGTTTCTAACTTCAGTACTGATCCTAGTCAGAAAATAGCACTTCTACTTAGTCCTTTCTCTGAGCAGACCCATGTACATCCATTTGAGCTTAATTAGCCAGCGAGATTTTCTTACTCCTGGAACTTCTCCGTTGAGACATCTACAAAATAATATTCTTTCCACTTGGCTCTGACTGCCCAGGTGATGAACACAACTTTGATTTTCCCTTCAGCGCATTTGCGCCATGATTTACATCGTGGCTTTGTTTTCAGATCCAATCTTTATTCAATTCCTCCAGCCAGTGAGAAAGCATTCTTAATTGTTCAATGGGGAGAGCACAATAGAGATGTTTGAAAACCAAGGACGGGAAGAACGTGGCTGAGACTTCGGCTTTGCCGTGCTGCAGGGTTTGATGTGTCGCCCACTGAAGTCTGTGGGAGTCTTTTCATTAACTTCAATGTGACTTAAAACGGCCCGGTAGCGTGTGGTGCCTTACACCACTCGAGTGTCCAGGATTAATTCGTTTTGTTAAGTTCTGCTAAGAAGAGCTGTTTGAGGTGCCCAAGCCTTAGATACTCAAAGAGCTTTCAGTTCTTGCTGCAGACCTCTGCCGTGCACACGTCCAGCACATAAGGCCATTAAAAAGAATAAAAGGTAAGAAGTAATCTTTGGCTTCAGCGACTCCAGCCCCCCGGGGGGAGCTGCAAGGCAACCGGCTTCGCTTTGGGCTAGCGCCTGGCGGCAGCACAATATTTACATGGGAGCAGGTCTCATTTAAACCCTCATCTCTTTCTCCTTGACGCCCCCTTACAGAAATACATAGGGGATGTAGAGCCAAGACATGCAGGGAGTGTTAGGTTTCGCACCCCCAATCTTATTTCTCTTTCTCCACAAATGCACGTCTTCCAGATTTTGTCAGTCACCCGTTTTGGTGATCTACACCTTGTCTTGTGCTTGTAGGTCACGCGTAGCTGGGGTGAAGACATGGAGCTCCCAAGCACCACACAAGTTTCCACGCAATTCCATTCCTGATGCATCTGCTCCCATAGAAGAGGAGGCTGAGGGGAGACCTCGTCGCGCTCTACAACTCCCTGAAAGGAGGTTGTAGCGAGGTGGGGGTCGGTCTCTTCTCCCAAGTAACAGCGATAGGACGAGAGGAGATGGCCTCAAGTTGCACCAAGGGAGGTTTAGATTGGACATTAGGAGAAATTTCTTTACTGAAAGAGTGGTCAAGCCTTGGAACAGGCTGCCCAGGGAAGTGGTGGAGTCACCATCCCTGGAGGGATTTAAAAGACGTGTAGATGAGGCGCTTAGGGACATGGTGTAGTGGGCATGGGGGTGTTGGGTTGACGGTTGGACTTGATGATCTTAGAGGTCTTTTCCAACCTTAAGGATTCTATGATTCTATATCAAACATTGTGTCTTTTAACAGCCAAGCTAGAAAATTCACGCAGGAAAGTCCTTCATTTATCCCTCCCAAATACGAAGCAAGTATTTAATAAAATGGGTTCATTATTTCTCGCTTTCGGGAGCTTAACAAATAGTGATCAAAGAAAGGCGTGGAAGAGCAGACAAAAAGCTAAAAGCCCATATGCTTCGGGGAGCGCAAGAAACCGGCAGCTAACAGCAAACTTCAAAGCAAGCGGCAAAGGCTGTGGTCAAGCCTTTCCGTAGGCACCGATGATTTTGAATTAACCCACGCCCCACCCCACGGGCTGGGTTTGGAGCTAGTAAGAATGAATACTGAATATCCGCTCTTTGGGAATCAGACCTCCTTCTTTTAAAAGCAGGTCTACTTGGAGCCCTCCAAGAAATTAACTGCTTTTAAAAAAAAAAAATGCAATAAATCAGTGCCAGCAGTAGGACAGCTGTGCTCAGCACCCACCTTTGGGTGCTGACTTTTCTTGAGCTGCTGCTTTCCACATTTTCTAGTGGTTCACTACAGGGGTATCTACAAACTTTGAATTACTTCAGAGATTCACATAAATGTCCCTGTCCTTACCAACATCTCTCCAGAGACCCGGCCCAAGTGCATGAAGCTCAATGGGAATCTTTCCTCCAACACTGGTGTACTTTGGGTCCATCCCATTCCACCCTCTCTTTGCTTTCTCCAGACTGGTCACATCAGCAACGGAGACTCCCTTTGCCCCTCTCCATGTAGCGTCGTTGCTCCTGTCTTTCAAAGACAGAAAAATGCCTCACCTTAAGGAGTGCATTTGGGGACAGGCCTTGACAAGAACAAATGGGCTCGTTACGCAAGCCGTGGGCAAGCCACCGGTGCGGTGCCTCAGATTCCCTGCTTGTACCTCTGAGGTGGCACTCTCCCACTCTTCAGAAACCATCAGAGGTGGGCAACAAGGAGAAGCCTAATCTCACCCCACCTCTGGGGTCTTCTTGCCTCCCTCTTATCAAGGGCCGCTATCAGATACTGCCCTCAAATCCTAATGGAATATCTTTCAATAGATATAAAAAGTGCTTTTTGACTGTGGGCAGAGTCCGGTCCAGGAACTGCTGATGGAAAGCTGCTGCCCTGAGCTTATGCAGCAATTCAGAGGTGGGCAGCATCACTGTCCCCGGCAAGCCATGAGGTACAGAACACAGCTAAAGCCCAATTCCCTCCGGCTATTTACTCAAAGCTGCCTTAAAGTGCTTCCCCCCGCTTTTCTTCTTAACTAGGTCTTCCCTACGGTAGTGTGCGTGAGAGCGTGCTCCTTCCCAGTGCTAGGAGAGGGAAGGGAGAAGACGTCCGTGGAACAACGGGGTAAATGGGAACCAGGGCAGTGTCAGCTAGCGGCGGTTAAGGGCTGCGCTGACGAGGCAGGATGGGCTCCTACCGATGCTCACCAGCTGGCGGGCTCTGCCCAGCTCCTCCTCAACACAGTAGCAGTTTGCGATACAGCCAAGCCCTCAAGCCTCCTGTTTCCAAAGAAAGTGGAAATGCAGAACTTTTATAATTGAGTTTATAAATTTATACGCAGCAATGGAATAGCGAACGCTTGGGCTGGAGGTATAACAAGAGGTTTTGCTGAAATTCCCCCCGAAAATTTAAAAACAAAGCCAAGAAGATGAGTGCTTGCTTATGAGGCAAGCTGTAGGCCTTGCCTCATAATGAGATGTGCAGCTGAAGCAATTACTAACTTTAGTTTTTTAAAGGAGCAATAGCACTTTGACTAGGAGGTCTTCCTCCAGGAACGAGCTAGTAAATGAAAGCATTAAGTTAATAAGGGCTTGAGTGCTTCAGATCATTACAGAGACAGCCTGCAGCTCCACACTTCACCAACTTGATTTTTTTTTGTGTTATTATTATTGTCAAAACAGCTTGAAGAAAACCCGCTTTGGATCCACTCAGCATTAAATGCAGCCTAGACAAATGGCTGCTTTCCTCCATTAAGCAGTTTTAAAAAGGCAAAAAAGTAATGATTAAATTCCATTGATGAAGAATTACTTCTAATAAATAAAGAGAAACAAATGCCATTGGCCTCAGGTGCTTTCACATCAGCTATCCGAGCTGCCGCCAAACCAGATGAACATTGTGTGCTGCGATAGCTGGGAGCAGCAACATGGGGACACTCCCGTTTCAGCTACAGCAGGAAACATCTCGAGACACGGCTCTTGATGGTTGAGCAACAACGGGAGCAGCCGGTGGTTCCTGACAGCCTGGCATCCCCCCTCCACCCCGCAGCGCCATCCTGAGCACAGTTAAACCCCTTTTATCCTGCCCTTGTCTCAAACCGCAGATGGGCAAACCTGCTTTGGGCCAGGTCCGGGACATAGATCTGCATTGTCCAGAGCAAAGCTGGAGCCTCCACCCAGTATCAAGGTGGTCATGCACTGCCTGAGTGAAGGTCCTTCATGGAGGCTGTGGCCATACCCACCAAGACAGCGGTGTTTACCCTCGCTCCGTGCCAGCGCAGCGTGCCCGGGAGGCCAGCAAACTCCAACTGCTTCCACATCTCAACCCGGGGCAGGTTTTCACAAAAGAAGGTGACTCTTCCAGGGGATGAGCTCTTCCTTCTATTGGAGGCTTCTTATAAATTATCCTCACCCCTTTTGCCTCCCAACCCACCTCGCCCAGGCTGTTCCCAACTCAAAACACCTGAAACTTATTCTAAACTCTGAACGTGGTCAGCTGAACGTAACCAGAGAGAGCTTCAGGCCTCCGCTCCCTTCTGCACGTCCGCTTCCAGGGGGCTCCGCCGGCAGGAGTGGGGAAGTCTCATATTGCATGTGAGGTTACCGCAATATCACAAACTCAAGCTGGTTATTTCTTTCGCTTTTCTTTTAAAAGCTACAATATTCAGGTAGCTCAAGGAAAAACAACCTTTGGATTTTGTCTGCTCATAAATCCATCACAACAGCTTGGGGGAAAACAGTAAATAAGATATTGGAAGAAGAGCACAAGAGGCCAAAAGAAGAGTATCTGCCTCTGGATGTGCTGTTTGCAACTGAAGCCAGGTACCAGGCTGTGATATTAGTATGTGGTATTGATTTGTTCTTAATCCAGAGAAATGCCCCTGTAATGAACTCTGCTGTGCCCTTAATGATTTCATATCGAAGGACGTTAGGTGCCTTGCTCATAACAGAGTAACAGCAATTCCAAAAATAGCAAGCCTCATAATAAAATGTTATTGAGGAGCCTGAATTTCAATATAAAAGGGACTCTGCTGTACTCAAGGGCTTACAAGATACAAATGCATACTTTAAAAAGTTGTATTAAAGTCACGTTGGCGCCTGAGTTACAGAGGCGATGTGAGATGCTACTCCAGGGAGCAGCTGAGCCCCAGGTCCCCAGGAAACTTTTAGGCAGATGTGATACAGGCTGGATTTAATCCCGCCAGATGACTGGGGCCGGATGCCTAGAAAGCGCCGAGATGCTTTTGAGAGCTGCCTGCGAAGGAGGGAGAGAGCAGCCACGGTGCTCCTCAGCGACAAAGAGGGACAGGACATGAACGTGCCTGGTCCTGGCTCCGCGGCTCCCCCCCAGCCTCGGGCAGGAGCCTCCCGGAGGGCCACCAGCGAGCTGCCACTGCAACTGGTGCACGGGGGCTTGCGAGAGAGGGCAGCCACCGCCCGCTTACTGGTGGGAAGAGGCCAGCATCCCCACCAAGCTCAGGGCCGCCGCAAAGAGCTCAGTGTTGGGAGCACCAGGGCTAAGGTTGACCTCACTCGCAGGTGATTCCTCATCCTTAGCTTCATCAGTGCAGCAAAGAGCAGCCCCACATTAAACCTGCCGACCAGGCTCCCTGGCCTCTATCAGCACGGACCTCAGCCTGCAGGCTGGGCCCATCGGCAGGACCCCAGCGGCTGGGGAGGGTGGTGGTTGCCCATCTCCCACCACGTGCTGAGGCAGCAGGGAGCAACGGCTGATGTACAACCTGGTGTTGAGATGTGCAGTTGGCAGTGGGCGTGAGTTACGGGGTGTACGCGTGTATAAAATCAACACGCCAGCACCTGTGGTGAGGAAGAAGGCATCTTCCCAGCTTCAGGAGGTCGGGTGGCCTCTCCAAAGCAAGGGGTGGATGATCTCTGGGCTCTTGGCTCAAAACACAGAGATGTCTGTCTGCACCTAACTACACGCCTGGCCTTGGGGAGGTCTTCTGGCTTAGAAGAGGACAGAGATATGGAGCGTGCCACCCAACTTTATACCCAACTGTGCCGAAGGGCACTACCAGGACCCATTTGCACCTTAAGCCTTGCTCACACTCCTGCTACTTGGATACCACCTCTTTCTGCTGGCTTATTCCTGCCCATAATTTTGGGCCGCTGCAGCCCAGGGTGCAGAGCAAGTGGTCCCCAAGGTATCCCAGCAGTGACAGGAGGGAAACAGAGGGAGGGGGCAGTTCTGCTCCCCTTCAGGAGGAGACCCCCACTCTCACCCCAGCACGGCCACCCCTTTGCAGCCCACTTTTTCCATTTGCCCTTTTCCAATCCACTTTCCCCAGACCTGTTTGAGGCGGCTTCCCTCACCGCGCGAGAGCAGATCGAGACGAGGTCTCCTCTCTCCAGGAGACATCAGAGATTTTCGCTTCGTCGAATGCGGTGGGAAGAATGAGTCTCGTAAGGAGGCAAATGCTCAACAGCAAGTTCAAGCTGGCTGCAGAAGAGGTCAGCTGCAAAAAGTCATCACAGAGACGGGCACAGCTCTGTGAAACGGCTGAAGCAAAAAGCATCTCCGTGTTTCCTCCCCCTTCATTTCTGTGCCACTTGCCCAGCGGGAGCCGTTTACTCTGGCCCTGGGACCATCTCTTGCTCCCTTCACTCTGCTGTCGGAGACGTCCAAATTAGCACTTACCTGCGTAACAGTGGGGCTGGGTTTGCTCTTGGAAATAAAAACTGGAGCAAGCCACAGCTGAGAGGACGCGACATTTGTTTTGTTCACTGCAGGGTTTATTTAACCCTTGCTCCCAGCACGCAGGATGCATCCCCCATCCCTGGCTGGTCCCGCAGCTCCTGCGAAGGGAAGAGCTCGTTGCAGAGCTGCTGGAGCTCAAGCCAGTGGTGCGGCCATCCCAGCGCTGCTCCTTAGCCTCTGCAGTGTTGCAGCCCCCAAAACCTAAATCCCCCCCAAAAGGGGCTGTGGCAGCTGCTGCTTCCCCCCCCCCGGCAGGGCCAGGGATGCTGCGACGGTTGGGATGTGCCAGGCAGGGCCGGACACGCCAGGGCAGGGCAGCGGGGAGGAGGCTGCTCTGCCCTCGGCCGTGTGAGCCGGCCGATGGTGGTGGCACATCGGGGACACGTCGCTGGCTTTCCGCTATCGCTTCTGCAGTGCGGGGGGGGCTACAACGAGAACAAAACACGCAGCTTCATTGCTCTCATCCCTT
Source organism: Calonectris borealis (assembly GCF_964195595.1). NCBI lineage: Eukaryota > Metazoa > Chordata > Aves > Procellariiformes > Procellariidae > Calonectris > Calonectris borealis. The sequence continues at coordinate 1,667,612 of NC_134325.1, read as the reverse complement.
TCCTTCAGCACGCAGCCCTGCACCCAGCCCTCCGTCTGGACTGCTCTCGGGTCGAAGCGTCTCTATTTGGGCTGGTGCCGGAGCCCCTCTCCTGGGCTAGAGGTGCAGAGGGGAAGACCCAGCCCTGCAAAGAGCTGGGAGCCCCGTCAGGCCTTCAAATAACCCTCATGCACCAACTGGCTTCATTAAGAGCAACTGGGGGCATCTCCTGCCACCTCTAGTGGGACTGGGGACATCTCCTGCCACCTCTAGTGGGACTGGGGACAGGATTAACCAGCTGGGGGAAACAAGGGGTGAACATTTGCCTCCAACAAGCTCTACAAGGGAGCTCAGAGCTTGGCTCATAGGTTACCCAGGAGAGGGGATGTAGACTGGAAAAAAAGCCATTAGCTCAATTATGCCTAATTAAGGGCATAATTGCCTTAATTATAGCCCGTTGTTTCTGACCCGTGCCCAGGAGCTGCTGTCAGCGGGGATGCAGGTGGAAGCGCCCGAGGGGGCTGTGGCTCTCTGCCTCCTCCCTCCAGGACCCTTTCCTGGGGAAAAGTGGCATTAAAAACTGGGCCAGAAGAGTGAAGCTGTTCCCCTGAGCTGGCTCTAAGCAGGTGAAGCGGGAACTGCCCCCCCCCAGACCCTGAACGCCCTCTCGGCTCTAGCCTAGCTCCCGCTTCTAGTTAACAGGCTGCCAGCACGTGGTCCCCCGGGGAGACGCCAGGCATCCTTGGACCCTGTCTCCGGGAAGGACTCTGAATCCTAAAGCGGTGAAACAAGAGCATCTCTCCAGCGGTGCGTGGAGAGCAGAAGTTATTTGCATTCACGTTCCAGAAACCTCTGCCTGCAAGAGCAGAATCGAGTTTGCTCAAAGCTGCAGGCGATGCAAAACTAGAAAAAATTGGCGATGCTAAACCAGAGGCTGCGTTTGACACCGATCTGCGTTTCCCATCGTTGGTTTCAGAAGAGGAGAGCCACCAGAGTTCAGCACTTTCGTAGGGCCATAACTCCTTTGGAGCAATATCTTTATTGTTACTTCGATTATAGGCAGAACATAAGTGCGCGGCTGCGGCTGCGCGGAGCTTGGCACAGCTGGTACAGACACTAAAAGGAAGTTTTCAATCTAAGGGGACAAGGAAGAGGAAATATGGTTAGAGGGGAAGCAGAAACGGTGATAGGAGTTAATTTGTCCGCCGTGCTTGGGAGGCGCTGGCAGCGGGCTCGCAGGAGCAGAGGAGCTCAGCGCCCACTCAGGCAGGTGCAGGATGGACTCCTGCGGTGCTGTGTGCTCCTCCGCTCCCACCCAGCACCGACAACACCTGAGTATCTGGTCACTTCGCTAAAGGGGTCATTGAGCTCTGCCAAAAACCCGATGCAAGAGGTGCCCTTAAACCTCCAGGCAAACTGGGGACGCAACACCAAGCTCCCGTATTCCCAGCAGCACCTGATCCGCATCCCCGGGGACCCACCGCTCCGCTTGTGAAATGCTGCCTCTTCTCGCCCACGTTCGTTTAAATTCAGTTCACTTCCAGAAGGCAGCGCTGGTTTTTTGGTGAAAAGGGCACCAAGCGCCCACATTTGTTGTGACTGTGATTTTAGTAGCCCCATCCAGTGCCATTAATTATGGTAAGCGAACTGTAAAATATGTTTGAACAACATTTGGGTTTGGTTTTTTTTGCTTGAAAAACATATTTAATACATATGCAGCCTTCTTTGCTGTCCTGTGATTTAGGGCTCCGCTCCCTGCTCTGGGGTCAGGATTGTTCAACTTGGAAGCGTGGACAAACCTCAGGAATGTTTGGAGTAATTCTGCCAGAGCTGCCAGCCAGAGCCCAAACAACTGAATCATTCATGAGCCCATCCGCGGAGCGCCAGGCGTTCAGCAAAGGAGAGAGCAGGTCAGCCTTCAGCCGACTGCTATTAAAAACTTTCATTAAAATCCTGGAAGAGAGCGGTGGGAGAGGGAGAAAGGAGGAAAAGGAAATAAATTATAACATTGATCATGTTTGTGGATCGATGGAGGAGGAGGGATGGATAAACGCAAGGAAGGACAGAATGTGAATTAGCCTGGGATATCCTAGAGGTTTGGGCACGTTTAAATGGGACAAGATTTAATTCAGATAAATATAAAGTAGTACCTGACAATGCTCAGCATATAACGGAGGAATAACACGGGAGAGGAGCCGCAAGAGCTGGCTGTGGGGGGACGTGCCTCCAGATGTCATTTTATAGTGATAGTAGCTGTTATTTGGGTCCGGGGGGAACTGAGCCGACAGCCTCCAGGAGCGGAGGTAGCGGTGCCAAAACCCCAGATGATCAGAGGGGAAGCAGAAACAGCGATAGGAATTAATTTGTCCGCCGTGCTTGGGAGGCGCTGGCAGCGGGCTCGCAGGAGCCCAAAACCCGAGCCTGGTGCCTCACGTCTCCGGCCATCGTTGCTTAACGCTCCATCCCAGAATGGGCGGCAAGAAATCAAAGCGCGTAAAACAACCTGGGCAAACAACTAGGCGGCGAAGACTGCTCGGGAGGGTTAAAAGGTTAAACGGGCAGCTCTCCCGGGAAGGGGAAGCTTGGTCAGTACTTACAGTTTGTGCTACCGAGCGGCGCAGGCAGCTCTCTGCACAGGCACCCCCACGCCGTGGGTCCCCCAGCACCCATCACGTACTCGCCGTATGAGCGTGGATGAAACACTTGCCTCAGTTTCTCCTGTAAAACAAGGGGCTCAAGCTTTTTGGGACTGCCCTGCGGTCCCCCGAGGACGACGGCCGTGCACTGCCGCAGGCACCTGCCCCCTGCCACCAGCGAGGGGCTGTCAGGCAGATGCCATTTATTTACAGGCAGCGGCAGGCAGGAGACACGCAGCCGAACATTAACGGGGCGTCGCTAGGTTAACGAGAAAGCCGTGTGCTGCGTGGTACAACAATTTGTCTTGGTCCCTCGCTAATCCGGGGCTGGGGAGCCCTTTAGCCGAGGGGAGGCTGAGGCTGTGACTGCTGGCGGGTAGGGAGCATCCCTGGCTGCCGGCTGCCGCGCCGGGGGAGAGGACTCTGGAAGGACCGAGCACGTTTCTGTGCTGGCAGGTTTCTGGGGTAAAGGGGTTCCAGCATTTCTGAGCAAAATAAGAAATATAAACCTCACCTGTAAAAGTTCCTGCAGGCAGGAAATCCTCCAGCATGGCAGGAGGGTGTAGCGAGGTGGGGGTCGGTCTCTTCTCCCAAGTAACAGCGATAGGACGAGAGGAAATGGCCTCAAGTTGCGCCAGGGGAGGTTTAGATTGGACATGAGGAGAAATTTCTTTACTGAAAGAGTGGTCAGGCCTTGGACCAGGCTGCCCAGGGAAGTGGTGGAGTCCCCATCCCTGGAGGTATTTAAAAGATGCGTAGATGAGGCGCTTAGGGACATGGTGTAGTGGGCATGGGGGTGTTGGGTTGACGGTTGGACACAATGATCTTGGAGGTCTTCTCCAACCTTGATGATTCTATATAGCTGTATGTACACACACACACGGTCAAAATTGTGAAGCGTCGCTCCACACACCCTGCACCACGGGGTCCGTGCCTGCATTGGGTTGGCCTCTGACCACAGAGGGGTGCGAGGGGCTCGGTGTGACCCTCACGCTGCCAGACGTGCTGCGGCCATCGAAGCCACCTCTGGGACTGCGAGGGGGAGGGTTGGGTTTGCTGTCCCAGTGGGGGGACACAGCAGCCGTTGGCAGGACCTCTCTACACTCTGTGTAGGCAGAAACTGCTCTTCCCTTGTCAGCAAGACAGTTTGCTACTCAAAAAAATGAAGCCTGGAAATGCCTGATGCTCAGCAGGTCCTTTTCTGCAGGCAGGAGCAGTAATCAGAAGAGAGAAAGCTGCTGATCCTGATGGCCTCAGCGCGTGCAGCATCTTTCTGCTAATGCGGACAGCCAAGAAAGCAGGAGGAGCAGCCTCCTTTGCAGGGAGTAAGAGGACTTCAAAACCCCGGTGTGCCTGATGATCCGCTGTGCTGGAATGAGTCACTGAACAAATTTGGTGGGCACCAGCATCCCTGCTGTTGCTGTGATTATAGCTCATTTGAGAGCATCGTGCCCCCCTCCCCGCAAGGAATTTGTCATTTCTGAAGGCACCACATGAATCTGCTCCCCGTTGCCTCCTTGGCCAGCCGGCTGGGGCCACCACCGCGACCGCCACCTCTCCTCCCGACCCGACTTCGGCGCAGAGAAGCGGCAGGCAGACGCGCTCCTCCTGCAGAAGCAGCTCCCCGGGGAGACACGGCGCAGCGCGGCCAGCAGCCCGAAGAGCCGCTCTTTAACAGCACGGGAGCCAGCCCAGGACCCCCACAGCAAAACCAGCCACGCCAGGAGAAGCTGTCGGTCTCTGCTCAGGTGCCCCTGGGCCTCCATTCAGCAATCAGTGCCGCTTGAGGCATCTCTTGCGCTGCTCCATGCCGTGTGGTAAGGAGCAGCAAAGAGCACCCGGCATCTTCTCCCAGGGGTGGATGCACACACGTGCACATACACGTGGAAACCTGGGGAGGTTTCACGGCAGGAAAGGAGAGAGCGTTCCCCTTTGCCATTTCCCAAGCAGGGTGTACTTATCATATCTCACCAGGGAGGAGAGCATCGCTGCCCGCTCCTCGCCTTTCTCTCTCCACCACTGCAGCCCTGCTCAGCCCCAGCCCAGCAGGAAAACCAGGAAATTACAGCCGCCACCGAAGGGAGGCTTTATAAATGGCAAAAGAGAGGGGCACCAAGGCCTCCCTGGGGGGAAAATTCCTCCCAGTTAAGCAGCAGGAGCAGAAAGGGCATGTTTGTGAACTGGTTTGGGGTTAGAAGCAGCCCCGCAGGGGCTTGTTTGAAACTGCAGGAGCAGGGTGACTGCCCCAAAGCTGGACCCTCGCAGAAACTATTTACTGCTACATCTGTTTTCCCTTTTATTCCCGAGCAAATTGTACTGACCACCCGGGCACCCCAAGAGAGCAGACCACCGGCTGAGCTAATTACTGAGAAGGGCAATTAGCACAGCCCAGATCTCCAGGTCCGGAGGGGGAGAAATCCACGCTCCCACCTCGAGAGAGGCGACAGCACCCGGAGCCCTGAGGCTGCGCGGCCCGCGGGGATGCTGTAAGGCGGTAATTGCACCCCGATCACAGACACTGCAGAAGTCGTCAATTCAAACAAGAAGGGAAATTGCTTTTAAGCAATTGCTTTGTGCTGAAAGACACTCTGCTACAGACTTCACCGATGCCACCCCATGAAAGTCTTGCAGAAGGGGGGCTAATTTCCCTTTGGGGGTGGGGAAGGGTGACTGGAGCCACACTGCACCCCGAAGGACACAGAGGGGACCGGGACGAGGAGCGAGGAGGGGGGTTGCGGGCATTTCTCTTTCTGCCGTGGCAGAACAGCCGAGGTGGCCCGGCGGCTTTTTGGGACACACTGTCAACACAGAGCCATCCATGCCACCTTCTGTGCCCCTGCTGCAAGCGTGCGAGCAGGAGCCCAGCCTGCCCTGCTCCTCCAGCCCCACATCGACAAACAGCCCCCCAGGACGAGCCCTCCCCTCTTCGTTCGTGCTGGAGGGAGCGACCTTCCCTTCCAGGCAAGGGAACGCCAGCGTGACCTGTACTGCGCTTCCCTGGGGCTTGGTGACACCGTGGCCCCGCTGCCCACAGGGCCGAGCAGCCTGAATTAGACTCACCGGAATCACAGGAGCTGAATTCACAGCGCAAAACCGCGCCGAGCCCCGAGAGCCACCGAGCGGCCATGCCCGTCAGCTGCAGGCAGGCGTTTCCATCCGCCCGGCGGCACATCTGGAACGGGACATGTGTAATTTCCAACCTTAAATCCCACAGGGGATTAAAAAAGGGCACACACCTGCTCCCTCTTTTTGAGACGTCTGTGATGCAAGGTGGCTACACGCTACTCCACAGCACGTACAGCAAGTTCTCGGCACACACCAGCACGCAGCACCCACGCACCCCTCACCCCGCAGCAGCCGGAAGAGGCAGCCCCGCTGCAGTAGCCCACCTAAGCCCTTATAGTCAAGACGGAAAGGGGAAAGATTTCCACGGTCTTTGGGGTAAGTGGAACCAGGGTGTAGGAGAGCACAATTCGTACCCTCAGCCGGTCTCCTTAAGCAGACCGGATGGTGGTCGCAGGCAGCAGCTGGGCCAGCGGGGTGAACGCAAGTTCTGTCTGCCTGGGCGCTCTGCACGTGGCGAGAAAGCGCAGCCCGTGTGAAAAGGCTGAGAGAGGTCACTGGGCATCCCAGCCAGCGCGCCGCAGACCCCGGAGCAGGGCTGGTGCGCACCTCATGCGCAGACCACGGCCGGCGCGCAGTACCTGGTACCCCGAGGTTCTGCGACTGCAGCCCTCGGGGTGCCACACGCAGCAGTCTGCAGCACCCCGCGGCAGCAGATCGTAACCAGGCTGGCAAGATCAGCGACACCAAGCAGATTCTTCCCCCGCTTCCTTCTCGACCTGGTCCCTCAGACCAGCTTCTTCTTGAGGAACTGGCTCCTCAGCAGCAGGACCTGAGGAATCCCTGTAACCCGCCCGGCTCACGGGACCCCTTCAATTTTGCTACACCGAGTAAGTACAGAACCTTAAGCTTTATTTTTCTATTGGCCAGCAACTTAAACTGGGTTAAAAAAAAAAAAAAGCAATGAATATTATTACACAGAGAAAAAGTATAAAACAACTCAACGGACACAAGCCAACTTACTGTTCGTATCTCATTCTTCCTGGCCTCTCCCAACCCTGTACAATGTATTTGAAGGGAATGGGCAAAGGCAACTACGAAGATATGCTTAAGAAACTAGAAATATTGCTTCAAGCAACATGCTCAATATTTTCCTCTTAGTTAGTAGTCAATACTTGTCAGGAACTTGATTATAAAACAAGAAATAATTTAGAGATTTCTCCTTTAGATCATTACACAATAATTTAGATTTCCTTCCCCTCTTTCCTACGGCTGTAGAACTAAGGATACACCTCAGCTCCTCCACCTCTCTTTCTGCATTAGTTAAGGATTATTTCACGGGGCTGATGTTGATGGGGGAGTTTCAGATTGGCCTGCTCTGAATTTTTAACTTGTCACCCGTTAGCGCCAGTCCAAGATTTCTGCTCTGTGAACTAAAAACCCCACGATGCTGCAAGACCCTTTAGGGGCCTGGGTGATTTTGCTCAGGTTAACTGTCTGCTGCCAAGGGACAGGGCTCAGCTGGCACCACTAAAAGGCCAGGAGAGGGAATAAATTTGTTTGTTTATAAAAGGGCTTGTCTTCACTGCTTAGCAACACCAAAACCCCACAGCCCTTTCTGCTTCATGGGTGTAACAGGCATAGCAGGAAGGTTAGAACAAGGCAAGAGGCACACAAGACCCTATGAATTCAGGCTACGACCTGTTGATATCACGATGGTGCTAAGTCCATGGCAGCTGTGATGTCTATGTCCTGTATGTATCTAGGATCCCAATGCAGAGAGAATATTTAATTAAAACCTATTCCTCTGCAGCAAACAGACAGTTAACCCAGCACTACCAATTTACCAAGTACACTGGGGCACCTGGTTGAAGCTGACTCTCCTGACCTTCTCGGCAGTAACCAGTAAAGTGGGCTTCCAGATCTCATTAAAGCCAGAAAACCCTCAGCTGATTAATGAGCTCTTTGGAGGCTGATAAAACATTTGTATATAGTCATTTGCTGCCCAAGAGAGACAAGCCTGGAGGTTTTAATTAGAAAAATCAAGCCAAGGGCATCTCTCAACGTGTAAGAGATGTTAGAAGGTATTTCCACTAACCGAACAGGTCGAAGGGTAGCACGATATGCCAGCTCCACAAACAGACCAGTTCTTCACCAAACCTCAGCAGGGGATAGGTAGGAGGAAACAAAGTTTTCTCACTCACACTAGAAGCCACTCAATAAAACAGACTAGACCCAAAAGAATTAGAAAGTAGTCCATCGTAATTGCTCCAGAATCGCTAGGAGGCAAAAGGCCTCTTGTGGCTCCTAATGGCACTGTGTTGGGGGAAGCTTCAAGGAGGAGGAGGAAGGATTGCTGAGAAATCCTAAGGCACCCACATCTTGGCAACATCAGAGTCATGACAAGATTTCAGCTGCACCAAGTTGTGCTCCCGATCGGCAGGGAGAGTGGCTCCTGCCCCAAGCACCCAGGCAGGCATCCTCTCAGGTGGAGAACAGCTGTGTTAGGACATCGGTGCACACTTGGGAGGGACAGGAATCTTCCATGTAGGAAAGACTCAGCTCTGGCTCCAGCTCAGCGCAGAAACATCATCTGCCCTCACAGTCAGTGCCTGGTGCTGCTGGGGCACTTCTCAGAGAGCAACCCATGGTTCTTGTATAGCATCCTGATACCTTCATGTTGGCTCAGGAAAAGCCTCGAGAGAAATGGCCCTGGATAAATCTTGCTTTGTAGTTATATCAAGGGACTGTTTCGCTAAAGCTTCTAGCAGAAGATCCACAGATCTTTTGTTTCTTGACAACGAAGAGGACCCGCTGAACTTCTGGCTGCCTTGTGCACAACAAGTAGGGTGACTTTCCCCCAGAGGGGCAGGTAAGGCCGTGCATGGTTCGAAAGGCGTTTAATTACAGAGCCAAGTCCTCAGGTTACAGACACTTCTGTGGTGGTAGTGGAGAGTGGTCAGGTTGGCAGGTGCTAAGGGAAGTGGCAGAGGGGGAGCGACAGAGTTCCCGCAGCTATTAGTATGGTTCTGGCTTTAAACTCCTGTACAAGCAGCAGGTGAAAATCATCCCAAAGATCTACAGGGTGTAAAGAGAAGAGAGAAATGCATGAAAAACCAGAATGGATGCAGTGGAGGCAGCAGCTTGCAAACTAACAGTCTGGACCCAGGCTGCAGTGGCAGCTAGTTCCTGCCTGGGGATACCGTGCTCCAGCTTGCAATAAGCAGCAGAAGAGAACATAATGTCTGCTAATCCTCGTAATTAATCACCAGCAGCTTCTCTGGGGTGTAATTTGCCTACTTGCCAGAACAAAGGGGAAGATGAGGAACTCCCGGAGAGATCTGCATCTGGAAGAAAATAATATCCTGTGCCCTCCCCTCTAAAATGGGAGTTGGGGGCATCCGTAACCTACCCCTTTATTCATCACCCTCTCCCAAATCATTTGCAAACCCACAGCGCCGCTCTTCAATATGACACAGCCGAGGGAGAAATTCTGGATGATGTAAAATAATCCTAATGAACGGGGGTAGGAAACTCCTCCCGAGCGGCTCTTCAGCTGCGTGGGCAATCACGGCACATCCCCACAAGAGGTCTCTCTCAGGCTGCCAATCCGCCTGCCAGGGCCAGCACTGCCTTTCCCGCAGCCCAGGAGCAGGAGCCTCTCCCCCTTGCCCAGCTGGTTGCATTCCTTCACCAGAAGCAAATTTTACAGACCAGCAAAAGAGGCTTTTGCTTTGGAGCTAGTGAATCCTCAGGTCCCCGAAGTACCTGGCAACTTCTCCTTGCCAGGCAGGGAAGAGCCTAAAACATCCGATTTTTTTCCATCCCTCAGCTCTGGGGTTCCTTTTAACTTCTGCCCAGCACCCCCAAAACTCCACTCAGCCCTTTTTACCTGCACGCAAGCAATGCTGATCCCCACTGCCCCGATAATTTTCAGATGCTCTTGAATGAAGTTCTCCAGCTTGGTAATGCAACCGCTCTGCAGGGCGAAAAGAGGGACATGGAAAATCAGCTTCATTTTAACTTCTTGTTCACTTTAATCCAACGGTTGCGACCCTTGAAAGCAACGCTATAAAAAGCAGTGTCTCTGAGTAGTCTCTTCCCCCAACATCACTGGAAACGCTACACAGGTGATGTGAACTGCAGCATGTTTTGTATTGCTCTGGACCTACTGGCTCAGGAACCGCCGAACAAAGCCCGGCTGCTAGCGGGGCAGGAGAAACGCGGGCGAAGAACCGGCCACATCACACAGAGGGAGCGCGTCATTCTTCTCCGAGACACGTGGAGAAAGGTTCCCTCGCTCACCGCCTAGCACACGCCTGGAGAGGGTGTTTACTCCCGTCAGGCCGGAAGGCCAAGGAAATGCTGCTGCGTGGATCCATACCAAACTCTTAACGTGAGAGGAGCCTTCCGAGAGTAAATCCCTCCCACGGCTATTTATGACCGCCATGAGTTCCAGCGTGAACCTGGAAAGCCAGGCTCTGCCTGCTTCTGCCCTGCAGCTGCACCCTTGCCTGGCAGCATGACCCCTCCCTCCCAGGCCCAGTTTTTGTTGTCACAAGGCAAAGGTTCTCTCAGTAAGAAGATCCTCTGTTGGGTTGTTTTTTCCTTTTTGAAAGAGTTCCCTTTAAATAATTGAACTGTTTAATCTGTTGAGGCAGGTTTTCCATGGTAACATCGGGGGGGTTTACCGAGTAGGCCCCGGGGTGCTGGGGGCCCTCCGGCCGCAGGAGCTACCGTGAACACGGACACCTCCACGCAGGCAGGCAGAGGGAAGGGGGGAGCACGCAGCCCTCCAGGGATGGATGGCAAAGGCCTCACTTTTCCCATGCCAGCGTTAGGTTCTAGAGTCAGCCCCAGCCGCCCCGATAGGAAACAGCTACTCCTGATCCCTGATCTGACACCTTCCTAGGTTTTTCTTCCCCAAAGCCACTAAAATCCTTTCTGAACTCTGACTGAGACCTCGTATCTTGATATGCGGCATCTGACTGTGGATCCAAGCCTCCCCTTACAGCTTTCTCTCCTCTAGAGCTACCCAATACATTTGGCAGCCTACAGGGCCCCTCTCCCTGCAGCTGGGCAGCCGCCTCCAGCTTCACGCAGCACAGAGAGAGGATGGGAATTGCCAGCCCTGCCCCTCAAATGGTTGTGGGTTTCCACTCTCAGAAACACCTCATCAGCCCTCTTTTCTGCACTTCCTCGTTGAGTCTTGCCTGAAAGGCACAAACCTTACGGGAAAGCCTTCTTCCTGAAGAGCAAAACCCAGCCAAGCAGCCAGACATAAGAGGGGCTTTGCTAGATCAGAAAGACTGGACTTTTATCTCCCTATTCATTCCACAAAGATAGATGGTTGGTTTCCTTTTAGCTGTTTGAGTTGCTTGGCTTAATGCAGATGTTATTCACACTCCTCTTCGAGTCCTGCTCGACGCACAGGCTGTGAGAAGAAATACCTGCTCTGAGGAGCCACCTCTTCACCCACAGCCCTCCTTAACTGTCAGGGGGACAGGGACAAGGACAAAGCTCCAGTTGCTGCTCCCCAGGCTCAATACAGCCAGCCGAGGTGCTGGTTCCACTGATGAGGAAAAGGACTATGCTACCCCACAGAGAGCGTCACAGTGAGCAAGTTAAAGCCAGGTGACAGGACTGGAGGATGCCAAAATAAATGCAAGAACTTTTACCAGCCTTATGCAAACTGGATGAATAAATGGTCTGGGAGCTACCTGTTTACTTACTCAGCTAGTCTGGGATTCAATTTGCTTCTTCTAGAAAAGAGACAAGCGCCTCTATCTCAACTCCAGCCTTCTTTTCAGCCCAAACTGCAGCCCACTGGAACTGGCCTTATTTGTCTGCTAGGGGGGCCTCTTTCTTCTCCATATGCTGTTTCTTCATGCTGTACGTCAAATCCCACTATCTCAATCAAGGACCAGAAGTATCTCCATTTGCACCTCACTGAGTAACTCCAATGACAGGAAGCTGTGTCAAATACAGCGCTCACATCCAAGTCTCTTGCCAGAACCAACAACCTCTCCCACTTCCCCCTATCGCTAGCATACTCTGTAGTAACAAATATAATTTATTATTTTTCTCTACATCTACATATAAAATAATAGCCTAGATGGCTGAACGTTCAACTAGAGAAATGAATTCTGCTTTCTAAGGAATCCTACTGACTTTGAAGCCTACCGACAGTTTGCAGCAACAACCCAACACCCTCACTCCCTGCCCACCTCCTTTACGTACTTTGTGACAAGTGGCTCTGAAGCCCTTTTGCTCTTTACCTCCTTGTAGATGTTGGAAGGATGGTCTCTTCGGCCACACAGGTCGGTTATTGTCTTACAGCAGCTGTCTGGGACTTTCCGTCCATTGGCCTCTGGAGATTTGATCCACAGGCTGTCAGCCCAGTCTGTGTAGTTGTTGCTCCCACAGCACTTGAACTGCATGCACAGAGAGCAAAGGCTGAGCCTGCAAGCACTGCAACCTCCCTCTCCCTCCAGCCTCCCACACCAAGCCCTGGGCTTCACCCTCCTCTGCAGAGACTCCAGCTATCTCACGGGCTTTTTTTTTTTTTTTAAAAAATGGTTACTATAATTATTAGTGACTTTTGTGTTAAGAGTCCCCAGAATGGCCATTAAAGATCAGCTTCATCCATCTTTCAGCAGCTGTAACTTTTGGTTACTGCTGGGATGAACTGTAACCAGAGCACACCTGCAGCTGCCTCAGCTCTCAACCACCGGACTGGAGAGTGTTAATGGTGATAACAGGGTACGATTAATTACCAGTTACTATCGCAAACGCACCTGCTATGGCACTATGCATATAGTAGGCCCCGTGCTTTGAAAGTGCCTGTGCACAAGGGTCCTTTCTGTGGCAAAGCCTGTCAGAAGTGCGCAGCCCTAACCTGAACCACCCCTGAGCCAGGCACAGCTAGCAACAGCAGCAGCAAGGCTCTTCTTTAATTACATCTTGCTCTCTTGGGTACTGAGAAGCTTAACGAAAAATGTCAGCAATTTCTCCAAAGCTTTGAACTGGGAAGTAGAAACAGCTGTCAGAGTGACTTGGCAGCTCCAGTTCACTCTGGGAGCAGTTCAGATGTTGTTTCCCCAGTGCTACTGGGCACGCAATTCGGAGATCACACCATGCAGTTCTGCCGGTTGCAGGGCCCAGGCCCCGCACCCCACCCAACCTTGTCTTGAATCAGAAGCAGCAGAACATAGACTCAGCATACAAAAGAACCATCTGTACGTTGGATGTCAAGAGCCCACGATGCCTTTTGTGTGTTTGATTTTAAGCCCTGCAATCGCGTTAATTCTCCCTGCCTCCAGAGATACCTACCTCCTGCTGCAGTTTGTCTACTGCACTGGTAACGCTCTCTTCTCCCTCCTTCCGGTACTTCTGGGTCATGGTGTTCTTCAAATTTTGCTTCAGCTCCATGCTCAGCTGAATGGAAGAGACAAGTGGGATAAAATCACAAGGCAAACTCACCCCCGAGAGCGACCCAGAGCCCTGCATACGTTTCATTGCCTTTGCTCCAGGAGAAAAGCAGAGAGCAGAGTGGAAGCTACAGCTTCCTTCAAGATCGTCCTCCAAGGTTGGACTGGACAGGCTTATTTCCGATTCATTACAGATCATGCCTCCATTTTAATAACTGGAAGGAGGTGCTTCAGGACCAAATTTCAGCCTGCGCCATCACCATATGGGTCCTCACCTTGAATATGTAAGATTGCCAAGACATGCCTGCATCAAAAGAGAATACAAAACTGTGCCTGCTTAATTATGAATATGCCTATGAGACTATGCAGTCTTCTCCCTTTGAAGCCTGTGTCAAAATACTAAAAAAACAAATCACTTTGTCCAGGAGCAGAAAGAAATCAGAGTCCAGGGCATGCTGGACTGAAGCCACGTAGTCCGAACAGCTCTTGTATCGGCATCAAAAAGGATGCCACAGGAGGGAATTAAGTGTGCGATTGCAGAAGTACTGCAAGGCCTTTCTTGGTAACAGTGACAGAAAGACAAAGTCTAATTTTGCAAGTACAGAATTTCTGAAAGCATCGTCATAAACCACTGGCATGTTCGGGTGATTGGATTCAAACATTTATTCCTATGGAGGCTCTTTTAATCTAGCTGAATTCTTGTCACCCATCCAGGTGACAGCCAAAAAGTGCCAAAGAGCTATATCTTTTTTTTGTCATCCTGGTTCATACAGCAAAACTGCTTTAGTCCAACACCTGTGAAATTCTAAGTTTCCTATACCAATAAGCAACGTCAACGTGCATTTTAGATGGGGTCAATGAAACAGGTGGGTAGCCTCTCTATACACCTTTTATTCTACACAGTAAGTAGTAAATGAGAGGTCAAACATCTGGTTATGCTGAACTGTGCAAAATACAGTCTGCAGTTTATTCTCCCTTTGAAACACTGCTTTTTCCAACCCCATATCAAATGGGGACAACACCTACCTCACAGAGATGATATGAGGCTTCATTCATAAATATTTGCAAAATGCTTTGAGATCCTGGGCTGAGAAGCTCTACAGAAGTGCAAAGGAGTTAGTGTAATAAAAAGAAAGGAAAAGGTTCAACAGCTGGAAGGCATCAGAGGCAAATAAAGAGGAGAGTCCATTAGCAGAATTATTTCTTGGGAGAAAAGCAGTTACCTGCAGGCTCATGGGGAAGAACTGCAGCATGGAACAGAGATAACAAAAGAAACAGTTTAGACACACACTCGCAAGCCTTAGACACCAAAGCAAGGGCTGAAATAAAAACAGTGGCAAACAGAGCAAGCAGCCTGCAACCAGGAAAGAAGGGGGATTTGGCAGCCAGAGGGCAAGGGGAAGTGCAGCTATTGATCAGAGACACCCTCAAGTGATCTAAAGCACTCAAGGGTACAGCTCTGAATATGTTGTCCCTAATTGCAACCTAAGGATCAGCTCCTCTTCATCTATTGTCATATATGAACCTCGTGCCTTTGCATGGATGGAGGGACAGACCCTGGCTTCCTGCCATGCCTGCCAGGATTGATCTTTCCCTGTTAAATACGTACGCTCATACCACTGATCCCTCCTGGCAGGAGCCAGCATGGTTCTTTGGCTCCTCGCAAACCGCCAGTGCCCATCTTAGTGAGGCAAAGCACAGAAGGCCCAAGAGAAAAAGGAATGGCGAGGAATCCTGGCAGTGAAGCCAACAAGATGGGATGCCCAGCTGCTTTTCAGCCAGCCACTTGACAACAATCCTAATTTGCCATTTCCAATCAACCTCCGGCCATGAGAGCAACTTCGCAGGCTGTTTGTGCCTTGGTGGTTAAACGCCCTTTGAAAACAAAGTGATGACTTAAGCCTCTGCTCTCTGCAACTGCAAAAAGTGCCAAGCTAGAACTGCAGCTGGTGGGAGCCTGTGCTGTTCTCCAGCTGCTCAGCTGGGCTGGTTAAGTAAAGCTCTCAAAAACTTCTTGACCTGAAAGGACCTCTCAGCTGGACCATTCGTTATCTTTACCAGTTCAAAAGTACAGCAGCTAGCTTGCTGGATGGTTTCCTATGTCCTGAACACTAAGTGGCACTAACATGATTTCAGTTGCTTGCATTATGCCTTGAAGGTCATTAGGAGAGTTCCCAAATCTACACAGCCTCAAAAATTGTCTTCTACAAGGCTCTGCAGGAAAAAACCACACAAAGGTGAACCACAGGAAGGAGCTGAGCAGCAAGGCTGAGCAGCCTCCCTGGAGTAACCACCACCACTTTGTCAAAACCAGTAAATAATCCAAGGTCTTCTGTATGGGGAGGGGAGTGAGTACAGACATGTGGAAAGGTGAACCACAACCAGACCTTAGTTCCCAAGCCTCCAAGCCCAATTCTGGCTGGAGAAATGGGATGATAACCAGCTGTTTTCTCTCCCTGGTTTGAGTCTCTAAGGGGTGATGTCCACTCACCTGCTGGTAGTAGATATAGGCCAGGATTCCAGCAATGATTTCCAGGAGAAAGATGCACAGCAACAATATGAAATACTGTAAAATAATGGGAAAAGCAGGACATTAGAACAGAATGTAAGGAGATGCTGGGAGCCAGCTTTTCATTAGCTGGCAAAATGCATGACTCCGTCTTCATCGACGCTTTTCTGCAGCACTGTTAAAAAGCAGTGGCTGGGATTAAGACCTCAACAGGGTAGGAAAGGAACAAACCCACAGGTTAAAAAAACCCCAAACCACAGGATAACTGAAGACAAGCAGCAAACTCACAGAACCGAGGGATGTAGAGAATGGAAAGGTGCAGGCAACTAAGATAAGATCACTGGACAAAAGAAAGTGGCTGCTGGATAACCTGATGACTACACTCAGTATCATAGAAAACATCTGATTCTGACATCAATACAAAAAAATTCAAAACTTCTGCTTGTTTTGATATTGTTTAGGGCATTTCACCAAGTTACTAAGGAGCAATGTATGTTATAATGATGATTCAATTAAGCAGCAAAAGGCCCATTTCACCAAGGATATAACAGACCAGCTAAGCATAAGCATAAACCATAGATTTATGTTCCCAGTGACTTCTGAAGGGCACTGTTGAAGTGGATGGCCTTTAGCACTGATTCACACTGGGACTATATGTTCTGCTGAACTAGGATCTAGAGGGAAAAGCTCAGTATCTCAAAACCAAAGTGAGAAGAGCTCTTAGAAGACTAAGAGGAGAACGTGACTATTTCTTAAAAGGGCTTAATGGCAGTGAAATGGAAAGGGATGTGCCCAGCTTACCAGAAGGAGAATCAAATGGACAGTACAGAAAACTGTTTGGGAGCACTGTTCCTATACACAAACAGGAAGGGAAGCCAAACCTATGAGGAGGAACGTGTACTAGATTAAAAGGACTGGGCAGGCCTGAAGACAGAGGGTGACGTGTCCGCTTCCTCCTTAGGGTCAAAGAGAGCTTTTCAGGGAGAACCCCTGCCCTGACGCACAGCCCCTGCTTTGCTCCTGGGCAGCAATGAACAGTTTCTTTACAGATCCAGGCTGTTCTATGACTGCTATTAAATTCATCTTTCTGTAGATAAAGCTGAAGAGACACCAGTTCCAGCCATAACAAGGACCTCACGCTAAGTCCCTGTAAGAGTTGGCCTCCCCAGGACAGAACAAACAAAGTACCTCCCATTTTCTGTTTTACCCCGACCTTAAGAAACGGCTGTTCCCAAGGGGCGAAGCAAACGCTCCCTACAAATGTAACTGGACATCAAACCATGTCTCCCTGGCACAAAGGACAGTAAAGACCTGGACACAGCAAGCTGACCTACACAGTCTTGCACACTCCCACTGTGCACCCTTCTTTGCTAGGTATTTCCAAGCCCCCTTGCAGGAGTAAAATGACACGGACACAAACACTCAGGCTTCCTCTTTCGCCCCTGTTGGGATTCAGCAGCTGCAAAGGATGGACAGCTGGGTTTTATCTGCAGACCGGGTTTAATCTGAGCACACAATCTCAGGCTTTCACTCCCCAGCCCCACACTCTCCCCCACAGCCGAACACTGACTGTCTCTGCAGACGCCTGTACAAGGTACCCATTCATACCAGGGGAATGAGTCACCCAGTGGAGTGCAGGATAGCTAAAGGCTGGTCCCAACACTCCCTCAACGCAGGAGGTTGAAAGGGGCAAGAAAGGATCGGCATGCCTTGACACAAAGGCTGGCTTTCTTTTGTGGGGACCTAGTTATGCTCTAACTGCTCTGACATCATCCTTCTGCCAAGGAGGGGGCAGGAGGGTGGCAGGGTGCTGAGAACAACCAATGAACCGGAAAGTTTCTTTTATTTATTTTTCCCTGCTCTGTGTCATCATGTCAGAGGCATTCAGGTAGACCTGAGTTGTCACCACAGCTCGGCTCGTTGTACTGGCTTACGGTGGATAGAAACAAACATGTATCCAGCAGACCTTAAAAAATTTGAGTCACAAAGCCCTTGTAAAACTTTTTAAGGGAGGTTAGTGCATCTGCCACCAAGGCATCCAAACTGTCTCTGCTGATCCACTGCACCCTTACCCTTATCTCAGTCTCATCGTTCCCTCAGGGCAGCTTCCAAGTGTCGTGCTGACATAGGGGAGCAGCAGCTTTCGCTCTGGACGCACGCAGAGCACAGGGCTGCTCTCCCTGCTCTTCAGCAGGAGTTGCAGAGCTTTCTTACAGAGCCCTGCTCTGGGAGCAGCAGGCCAGCTCTGGCACGGAGCTGCAGGGACATGCCCTACTCGCTTCCCAAGAGGCTGCGGAACAAGTCAGAAATGTGGGATCACCCAAAGCCCTGTAGTAGACACATGCCTGGACCTGGGTGGGCTCTGGGCAAAATTTACTCTTACTCTGGTTCCAAGCCAGAGTCAGGGCTGTCTGGTGTCTCCTCAGGATCTACAGGGCCCAGATTTCTTCCATCCAGCTTCAAGTGTTTGAGTGAAGCACCAAGCTTTGGTGCGTTTTCTCTGAATAACCCAAAGAATGGTTCAACCCGCCTACAATCCAAATCACTCTCTGGAAAGATCTTTCTACTACCTGAAGAAGACGTATATAGCAACTATACTCCTAAAACTGCAGTCTCACTTCAGCAGGAAGGCTCCAGGCTGAAATGCAGCAGGAACAGAAATCATAACCGATGTGTGTTCCCTTCTCCCTACCCAAGGGAGCTAACTAGAAGTGGCAGTGTGAGGGCCCAAGCCTGAAGAAAGCCACCTTCTTTCATTACATGCAAGGTCTTCTACTTGATGGGTCCTTTCCTGAGACTCCTGCTTGCATACTTTTGTGTATGAAAGCGTGCATCTTGACTGACGTGTAATATAGTAGTGGTTTGTGTGCTTGTAAAGAGCTGGACCGCAGCATCACGGCCAGCCAGGCTGCAGATCCACTGCCGTGCCTGCCCATGGAGCCAGAGAAACTCCACATCTGCTGCCTGAGCCTCAGCACATCACCTGGCTAAGGAGGGACACGAGGAAGGCAAATAAGCAATGACATAAAAAAGGCAGCACAGCTGTGAGCGATGAGCAATGAAATACTATGAAAAGCCTTGAAGTGGGCCCATAAAACTCATAGTTAGGTAGAAAGGTAGCAAAAAAATTCACAGCTTCCTGAGTCTTCCACAGAAAAACTAAAAACCAGCTATGCATTTTACAAACAGCACCCAAAGCTGTCAATAATTGATTCTGAAAAGCACCAAGGAGAGACTGCTGCTTACAGCGCTCCCTCCCACATTTACGCGGGCCTCTGGCACAGCGAGGAATTGGGACAGGCTGGCACAGACCCCGGGGCACGGACTGTGAAGCTGTCAGGATTACTGCCTGAGCTCAGAGCTGGCAAAGGCCCCCGCCAGGCTCACCCAGCCCTGGCGAGCACAGCTCTAACTCTTGTGCAGATTACTCACCGGCAACCAAAGCAGAGCACAAGACAGAAGAGACAATAGGCCTGTCGCGACCAGCCACTCCGAAAGGACGCGTGGTGTAAGGAGACAAAGTGACCTTTTGTTCCCAAGAGACAATTATTAGTTTTCTGTGGCAGAATAACAAAGAAAACCCCACCGGATTTTCATCCGTAGCTTCTGGCTGAGGCAAAAAGACGAAGGGAGATCTCTTTGGCGTGGAGAGTAAGTGAAGCAAGGCTAAAACGGACTGCTGCAGACAAGGAGCCTAAGGAGCAAGCAGCAGCAATGCACTCTCTGTGCCCTCCTCTGTTTTTTATTCTCCCTTCCTGGACCTACTCTGCCTCTCAGAGGGATTACCAGGCCTTCAAAGCAGTGGTACAAGCATCAGGCTTGCTCACGACTCCTGTTTCTGCTCCTCTATCCAAACAAAAGAGGGGAAACGGGACAGTCAGTGAAGGAGGATTTGCAAAGGAAGGAGCTGGTGAAGAGTTGCTGAAGTATCCTTTTCTGTAACTGTGAAAGCAAAGAGCCACTGATTGTTATTTCAGTCACTGCATTCGCCACTGTAGCCCAGGTACTAAAAGGGACCGCTGCCACGCTCCAGGCTGAAAGGGAGATTTGAGAGGGAGGAAGCGGAATAGAAACCCTAGGCCTGGTCAAAAACTTCAGTGTAGGTGGGTGAGCAGGGAGCTCAGGAAGTAACACAGGGAAAGGCATAAAAGCAGCAGCAGATTATCAAAACAGTGTGGCTTTTTTTGTGGAAGCAAAACTAAAATAGTTTTTTTTGCAATTGAAGAAAATATTCATTGGAAATGTTCTGATTTTTGACAACCAAGTGAAAAAACTTGTTAATTTCGCTTGAACCTACTGTCATTAAAAGGCAGTTTTGTTACAGGTCTCTCATCTTTTCCTCTCTCTTCCCATTTTCCAAAGGAGAATATGGGATGGGCAGGGAAGAAGGAAGAGACAAAAGCCACGAGATTTTGTTTTGAATAGTTTCAAACAGACGTTCTCACACAAAGTATAGGTATTACAACTATACTTTGTACTTTTGAACCATGCAGTGGTAAGCACATTCTTTGGGTGGATGAAAGGAAATGCTCTGCAGTAGAACCTGCCCTTAGGACAAGGACAGCACTGCTGTTAGGAGCTGGAGGCCTTAGTAGTATTTGCTCTAGGACAAACAAATAAGGTTGGTGCAGAACATAACCAAGATGTTTCCCTCCCTCCCAGCACGGTTCAAGAGAAAGTGGGGTGAACCCTCCCCCAAACAAAACAAAAAAACTTACCACTCGCAGCAAATTCCGACGCTCTTTGAAGGTGGCACAGCAACCAAGGATGCCAGTAACCATGACAACCACCCCAGCCACCACCAGAATATAAGCAGTTGCCGAATACGTGCTGGAGGAGAGCAGGCTGATGTAGTCGCTCTTCTCAGCTAGGGTCCAGGTGCCCACTGCCATCACGGCCCCGCCAGCCAGCTGAGTAGAGAGAGAAGCAAGCAAATGAAGGGCATCCCATGCGTGAACTTCCTCACCTCCCAGCGCAACTGGATTGGGATACCAGGACGTGCCTCAGCCCCGTAAGCTGAGCCAAAGATGATCCACGCTAAAGGAAGGACTCCCAGAGGTCTCACTGGGACCGAGAGCAGGCCCCAGTGCACTGGGAGGGGCTGGGCTTCCAGGCGGCAAGTTTAGCTAGCACCTGGGGTGCTATCTGAAGCATCTACCTGTGCACAGCAATTCATACTTGGGCCAGAGCCTTCCCAAATGTAGCCACACTGTTATCTGGGCAAATATATGAAAAAATGTCAAATCTATTGGGGTGCTACCTAGCAGCAGAGGGGAAGAAAACAGCTTTACATCAGCAAGCTTTCCACTGTTTGCCAGGGAGCAATACTACCAATAAATGACAACCATGCCCAGTATCTCCTTCCCAGACTATACATCTGGGGAGAAGGCAGTCAAGGAGCTAAACAGCCTCGCTGGTTAAACTTTAACCCTGGCAGCAAATGAACATGGAGAAGCCAACCAGACTCCTAGCAGTCCCTTCTCTCTTTGCAAGCCTTGTGTTTCTGGAGGGTTTTATGCAGATTCTAATAAGCTCAGACAGTTTTCCTTAAAGGTCTGACCTGGACACTCCAATGCTCTGGCCCAGGCAACAAAGGAAAAAACAATCCTTTGGCATCAGTAACTTTCTGGTGGAAAGCATGACTCTAGGAAGCTCTAGTGTGGACCCAGCTGCAAGAAGGTGTTTGTTATCCTTGCTTTAGCTGTCCCACTCTACTGCCAGGACTCCCTCTGCCATTTTGAGAGGAGGAATGGCAAGAGTGGAGTCCTCAGGCTTCCTGAAAAAGCAAGCCAGGTGAAAAAACAAAGCATGTTTTCAGGCTCCCTGTTATTTTCTACACTTGGTAATATGACCTAGAAACAGCCAGAGACTACAGTGTCAAACCATAACTTCTGCAGCCTGGGCAGGCAAGCCCAAGGGATGGGATTTCACCCCACAGGACAAAAATCTGTGTCCTACTGACGTCAGTGCTTTTTGCCAAAGACTTCATCGAGCCCAAGATTTCTGCGCCCCTGACACCAAAACTGCAGTGCCATCTCAGTGCCTTTGAAATAGACTGAAGTTTCTTACCCAGAAAAAGAAGTTGAAGATGAAGAGCAGGTACTTGAGACAGATGGTCCCACATGTTTCCTTCTTTTCTGTATACTCACGCATCTTTCTGGCTCAGCAAGTTCCTGGGGGGGGGCGGGGAGGAAATCAGAAAATCTTGAGTCAGTCAGTCATCACACCCCTTCTCCCAAGAGGCCAGCACTACTACTCTTCTTCTGCAAGAACTCACGCTTCCGACCTCTTGCTGAAACAAGCCAGTGAGCAAGCCATTCAACTGACTTCAGGGACGCCAGACAGTGCTGGCTTAAAGAGCTCTTGTATCCATCTGGGTGACCTACGCAGCACGGGACCTCGCACAGTGTGAAAGGGAGGCAGAGGGTACCAGCATGGGGCCTTCCTGCACTGCCCTCATCCTCCCCTGCCCCCCCCATCCTGCTGTCACTGCTGGAGACTCAGTTTCCTTTAGATCAGTACTTGCAGTGGAGGGATCAGACCTACCGTTGTGCGAGCGGTCAAGCCAAAACGATGAATTGTGATCAACAGTGTGTCCTGGTGAGGACACAGCAGTATAGATCATGCTCACTTCTTCCTATCTGAACTAAAATAAATTAAATCCCAGACCTGTAATCCAAAAAATCCCAGCCTCTGGCTCCTGACTGCAGCCTGTTAACTGCTGCTTCTGAAGGTGGCGACAGAAACCTCTGTCTTTGACTTTTATGGAACAATCTGTCTCCAAAGAATACTCCTTCCTCACTGGCATTAGTTACAACTGCCTTAAATAGATCCCTCTAAGTTTGGGATATTTTTAATCTTTACAGCTGTAACTGGGAGAGTACTTCTTATCCACTCAGACGCCCTATCCTTTTTGAACCCCAGCAATATGTTGGAGTAATTAATTCTCTCTTCACTCTGCTTATTTCTCACGGCCCTTCTCACTGGCCAGCTGTCTCCTAGGGCAGCTGTCCCACTACTAAGAGGAAGAAACATAACCATTGGCTTCAGATGATCTGACAGTGTAAAACGGCACTGGAGATACATAACGAATGGGAGTTCGTTGCGGGTCAGCCCCAGTGCAGTATTACAGATCTGCCACGCTCTTCAGCGGGTGTCTCAGAAGTAAGTCTGCAGCAAGTGCAGCTCCAGGTCACTTCCCTGCCTCCTGTTGATGCCAGGTGGTCTGAACCTCTCGAAAAAAATATTGTCACCACTGCCTGACCAGGCAGGCAGGACAAAGGCACTGCCCAGAGCATCACTGCCAGCATCACCTGTGTGAGGCAGTTTGCAGAAGTGCAACTAAATCCACACCACCTCTCCTGCATTCAATTAAAAAATCAGCCCTTTCCTCCCCTACCAGCCAGCGGAGAACAACGCAAACACCCATATCAGAGCAAAATGCTTTCCTAATGCAGCAAGTTCTCTGGAAGCAGGCAGGCAAACAGCCTCTCCCTTTTTCCAGAGGCATGGAGTTCACGCTCGCTTAGATTACAAAACTTCTTCCCACAAGTGATGCGAGCTTCCTCCGGGGACCCACTGCAGCTGCAACCCAGTCATGCAGTACAGACACTCGTCCACCTTGGCAAGCCCACTGCAAAACATCTGACAGTAAAGAACGCGAGCCGTGGGTACGCAGAGCCAGGCTGCACATCCAGGGGCTAACAGGTTGGGTCAGCCAGTCAGTATTATCTTTGTCACTACATTGCTAACAACCGGCTTTAGAGCCAGACGAACCAAGGCTGGGAACAGCAGCTGCCCATTCTGCAGCATAATTGTATTTCATTTGCAGGGAACTGTTTGCTTTTGCTTCACGCCAGCCCACTGGAAAACGCCAGCCAGACCTGTGCTTTAGAAACTAATAAATGAAGCTAACAGGGAAGGCAAGGGTGAGAACGTGCCAGCGGTCCCACCCATGCCTGTCCCCCATTTCACAAGAAAACATTTTTCTCTAGAATAACATCTGGCAACAACAGTTGGCAGCAGAAGGCTGTTTCACTGGCAAAGGGAGCAGCTCTAAGATGGTGGCATATATCAAGGAGAATAACTCTTCAGAGTTATCTTCAGAAGAGATCAGAACCTCCAGCAACGCTCAGATTAATTACCATGTTGCAGCACAACAAGGCCCGGGGCAGGGAGAGGAATGGATGCTGGTGGTACCGTATGCACTGAACAAACTTGTAAATTCTCAATGAGAAGACGCCCCGTGAATGCAATGTTCATGGAAGGTGACAGATTTACAGCTCCCAGAGGCTTCATTTAGCCACAGAACAGGAATGGCAGCAGCGAGGCAGGCTCCCACAGCCACACACGCCTGCACAACCCCAAACAGGTACCTCAGCCCAGACCCGAGAGATGCCCTCCAGTAACAGACTCTAAGGGCTGTGCTTGGCTTTTTGCCCACCCCTTCTAACATCAGGGCCGTATGCAGAGGAAAAAGCACCGCAGGTTTGCTGAGACGGACCCTGGTTCGTATCACTGATAGCCAGGGGACGGAAACAGTGCTTACTGTCCTCGGGCTGGCTCCTTGGCCCAGTTCCCCCTCTTGCTCCAGAGGATTTCAGGAATCTTCCCCCCTTCCCCTCAAAGTATGTCCTCCGCCAAAGCAAAGCCACTACGGGTATTTCCACGTATCACCCTACAGCAGGTGCTGGGCCCTAGCGAGGGGTGCTAACTTGTCCCGAGAGCTCAGAAATCCCAGGCTGAGCTGCACCTTGTGCCGGGTGAGGACTGGGCAGACGCACAGCCGAGACGCACCCGCACTCGGGTGACACACAGCCTGAAATTCCCCGTAAGGCTGCAGGCCCTGCTCCGCCGAGCGCCGTGTTCGGGCCTTTCAGGCGGCTTGGCTTCGCAGCTGGGAGGAGAGGATCTCTCTGCTTCCAGAAAGCTGGCAGGGAACAGCTGCAGGTTTATAAAGCACGGTGATTCACGCAGGGATGGCAGGCCATGAATCAGAAAGCAATCAGGGCTGTCTCCTGTTTGATCTATCCTTCCTAGCCAGGAGCAGAGCTGATGGCACTGGCTGCCTCCGCGTGCTTTATGACTCACGCAGCAAGCTATTCAGGGAAAGGCAGCTCTCTCCAGACCCTCTTTTTGGAAGTCATGCGTCCGTGCTCCTTGCCTCGCGCAGGGTGGCCTGCAAAGACCGGGTCAGGCTCTAGGGAGCTACGCTGGTCTCCAGGGAAAGCACGCGAGGGCAGGAGGCGCCGGTGAAATGCCTTTCCCAAAGAGCGGAGAGGTGAGCCGCCATCTGCCTCACAGGCTAAGGGCGACTTCGGGCTCCGAGCCTTGTGGTCCCAAAAAGCACAGCGGCGCTGATCTGCGCCACAGCACCGGGATGAACGTGGGGGGCCTCATCCTGAATTCACTGACATGACCAGGGTCTCTTGGCTTCAGTCATCTTTATAACAGACCCTCAGAAGTGACACGAATCGCTCTTGAAACCAGACAAGAAGCAGCAACATTAATTAACGCACACAGTTATATTGCATTTTAAAACACCGAGGCAAAGGTCTGTTCTGAATCACATCGGTAATTACGAATGAGCTCTCCAGAGGACAGAAAATGGCGAGCTGTGCCACAGGGGTGTATTTACAAATGCATAAAAACATATTAATTAGGCATAAGCTTCATAATGGGGAGCGCTTTGCTAACTGAAAAAGTCGTTAGGAGACCAAAAGCACTGCATAATGAAGATCACTTGGTCCAGTCCAATAGACAGTAACTTCATCAACAAGTTAAATTTAAGCAAGCAATCATGGGATACAGGCTGTGAAATTTAGTCATACAATGAAAAGAGGTATTTTTATGTAATTCGCCAGAAATCAATAACAGGTTCCTACTAGGCCCCCCACACACTGCAATGTAAGTGCCAAGGAGAAACAATGCTCTAACTAAAACAAAATGCACAAAGATGGGAGGAAAAAAATAAGAACAAACTCAGTGCGACAGAACCTGCACAGTTTGAAGATTAATTCAAGAAACTGGGAGTTGAACAGCTTGAATCCAATTCTCCACTCTGACATAGATTTTGGGCATGGCCTTGGGCAGGTCCCTTAGTCTGTCCCTGGCCTCTGCTCTTCCTCCCCAGTGCAGGACCCTCATCTTTCTCAAAACCCTGTGATGATGGAAGGATGCGCACTGAGAACTCCTGCTGACAGAAGAACGCCAGCTGCGAGGCATGACAGGCTCCAGGTGACTGGGGTATTGGCAAAAGCCCTACAGCAACACAATTTCACTGCCTCAGAAGTGCTTTTGCCAGTATAGGCTACTTTGGCCAGCGAACTGGAACAACCTCTTTTGGGGTTAGTAAAATCCATACTTATAATGAGAGGACTGTCTGATAAAGCCGTTTTGGCAACCCTTTACAAGGCATGCTGGCTCAAATACACCAAAGATTGCGAGATCCTAGTAATGAAGTACAAGAGAATGGAGTAATAGTGAAGCACCTACATGAAGAGCAAGAAGGAAGGGATGACCCATCTATACAAACATCTCAAAAAAAGAAAAAAGAAAAAGAGTGAGCTCATCCTGCCCTGTCTGACTACAAGCCACAACCTTCCAGCTGGGTAAGAACAGACAGTGCATGAGTGCTAGGCAAGGCAGGGCTCCATTCAAAAGTGAAACCATTCCATGGCCTGATTTTCTTGGGCTCTCATCCTACTGAGACTGAACACTTAGGACAAACCGGACAACAGGAAGGCACCAGAAGTGGAGCAGTTTGGCTCCACGTCCGGGTGCTGAGCACCTGGGAACACAAGCACTGCACAAACGGCTGTTTTGTTGTGCTGAGCCACCTAAAATCTCAGCGGCAGGACTTGCTCTGGTTATCCCACATCAGACCACTGTATTTTTATTTGCAGGCCCAAAGGCACATACAGGCACGCACCCACATCCCAGCTCAGAAAGCACGTGGCATGCACACAACACACCCTCCTGCTGGCTAGACATTCATTTAGTTATCACAGACAGTGCTTGGTACATTTGCCTCAACTTGCACAGTAACCGTACTTAATTAAACAGCAAAGAAAGCCAGGCCTGCAGGCTTTTTCTGCACAACCTGCCCTAAAGCAGCGTCTGACGGATGGGGAAGAAACAATGCCAAAGCAAATGAAATAGCTTCCAAGCCATTAAAAGCATCATTATTTTTAAGTATTGATTTTTGAATGATAGCAAGAAAATTGGTATCCAACGCATCAGTGACGTCTATTTCATAGTCAACTTGTATGCCAGAAGTTAGGTAACTTCTAACATCTTTGCCAAGACACACAAGGAGGACTCGCTGCAGGAAATCCCGCTAGCAGCGCCCACGCTGCTGTGAAAGTGCAGCTCCCAAAGGGCTGGGAGTCCAACATCATCAGCCCCCTGCCAATAGGGCCACCTCCCACACCCAGCGGGCACGCTGCTGGCCTGGAGAGCAAGGTTCGGCTGTGCTGGAGTCTATCTGAGCTGGGCCAGATAACCCGGCCCCTGAGGCAGCTCCTAGCAAACAAAGCAGACATCCTCCCCTTGCAATGCAGGTGTGGGCCTATAACCTATTATCGTCAGCAAACTGACCGAAGACCTCATTCTCCAGCAAGGCTAAACTCCAACCTTTGAAAGTGAAAGCATGACCTCTCTAAGTTCCCTCTCTGTAAGATGAAAATATTACCACCGCCGCTTTATCACTGAACATGCTCAGAAAAGGCCTCCAGCTGCTTCTCAACTTGCCAGCGCATCTCACACAGCCCAGAAAGCGGCCAGAAGTCATTAAGTAAAGCCTTCCCAGGAGAGGAACTCTAAAGCTTGCAGGTGAAGAGCTCCAATTTACACAACTACTGAGTACCATTATCCACCCCAAACGGATAGCCAACATGGGTCAACAGTCTTGACACTGACCTTTCACCACGAAAGCAGCTCACAGCACCAGTGCAAATGTTCAGTCCTCTTCAAGTGCTTTCTCTCACCCCCTCTCTTCTTGCTGGCTCTGGTCCTCTGCTGGATTCAGGAGAGCAGAAAGCTGAAAAAGAAAAGAAGAGAGATGCAGAAAATCATGAACTATGTCAAAGATTATTCTGGGAATCAGTATTTGATAATATGCTTTGCCATCAAGTCCCCCTTTTAATAGAAAGCGCACAATTTCAGAATACACCTTATGAATGCATTTGATTAAACTGCAAAGTGTGCGCTGGATAACGAGGGAGAGCCAAACTGCGGCAGTAGGGAGTGTGAAGACCTTCTGATGGTAGGAAGCTGTCACAACAGATTTATATTCACTGCTGCATTCTGTAAATGTTCTGTTTCTGTCAAGGCTGTGTACACACCACAACGACAGCTCATTCTGGTGCAAAAGGCCTGAAAGTAACTCCATGAGAAAGCTCAGGAAGAAGACCCTTCTGTGCAATGTGAAGCCCTAGCTAGTGCTGGTGCCTCAAAGTGACCACTGCTCCTAGCCCTCCCATGGGAATTGCCCGGGAAGAGGAAAGAGGTGGGCAGACACTACCAGAGCTCATTGCATACGTCCATTGTCTGCTCCCAGGGCTTACGAGCCCCAGGATACAGAGCACGAAGCAGAGCAGGGCCCCTGCAGAGAAAAAGCATGCTAGGAAGTCACCATTTTCTTCAGCCTCTATCCCTGCTGAAGCATAATCAAGACACAGGTCCTAAGCACCACGGCAGGCTCTGCTGGAAAACAGAATTCATCTGCCACTGCCAGCCCTCCTAGGGCAAGGCTTCAACCTCCCAGTGTAAACGCACAGTGCCTCCCTCAGATAAGCAAGAAGCCATAGGAAGGTGCCTTCAAACTTAACAGGAGTTATTTCTCTACAACCTTACGACATTTATCATAGAATCACAGAATGGTTTGGGTTGGAAGGGACCTTTAAAGGTCAGCTAGTCCAACCGCCCTGCAATGAGCAGATCTTCAACTAGATCAGGTTGATCAGAGCCCCGTCCAACCTGACCTGGAATGTTCCCAGGGATGGGGCATTGACCACCTCTCTGGGCAACCTGTGCCAGTGTTTTACCACCCTCATTGTAAAAAATTTCTTCCTTATATCTAGTCTGAATCTCCCCTCTTTTAGTTCAAAACCATCCTCCCTTGTCCTATCACTACAGGCCCTATTAAAAAGTTTGACCCCATCTTTCTTATAAGCCCCCTTCAAGTACTGAAAGGCCACAGTAAGGTCTCCCTGAAGCCTTCTCTTCCCCAGGCTGAACATCCCCAACTCTCCCAGCCTGTCCTCATAGCAGAGGTGTTCCATCCCCCTGATCATTTTCGTGGCCTCCTCTGGCCCCGCTCCAACAGGTCCATGTCTGTCCTGTGCTGAGGACCCCAGAGCTGGATGCAGCACTGCAGGGGGGTCTCACCAGAGCAGAGCAGAGGGGCAGAATCCCCTCCCTCGACCTGCTGGCCACGCTGCTGGTGATGCAGCCCAGGGTACGGTTGGCCTTCTGGGCTGCGAGTGCACATTGCTGGGTCATGTCCAGCTTTTCATCCACCAGTGCCCCTAAGTCCTTCTCGGCAGGGCTCCTCTCCATCCCTTCATCTCCCAGCCTGTATTGATACCAGGGGTTGCCCCGACCCAGGGGCAGGACCCTGCCCTTGGCCTGGTTGAACCTCATGAGGTTCACATGGGCCCACTTCTCCAGCTTGTCCAGGTCCCTCTGGATGGCATCCCGTCCCTCAGGCGTGTCGACCGCACCACTCAGCTTGGTGTCATCTGCAAACTTGCCGAGGGTGCACTTGATTTTCAGTAATGGCAAGTAGGTCGTAGCTTTCTAGCAGCACAGTCGCTTCCAACTCCTCCTGTTTGTTGCCCACGCTGCGTCCATTGGTGCAGAGGCACTTCAGCTGGGCTGTTGGCAGAGTCACCTTTTTAGAGGAACACACCTTAATTCCTCTGAGGTATTTCACCAGTGTTTCCCTGCTGGCTCCTATTACCTCAGGAGCCCTTGGCTCATCTCCCTAAGTCTTCAAGTGTGCTCCAGTGTACCCAGCACGTCGCAGAGCAACAGGCTGAGGGCCCTCGCTAGCACCCCGTCCCTCTAACCTCGGCGTATTGTCCCATGGCTTGTCATTTCTGTGGAGGCAGCTAGGCTGCATGAGGCTGCTGTACTGGAAAATGGCCTCTGGCATCCCCTCTGTCCCCTGCTTTTCTAAGATAGAGAGTCCCAAACCTTTTGCAATCGTTTGTACTGCCACATCCTCAGCCATCTCACCCTCACCCCACGGCAGGCAGGTTCGGTTCTCCCTGCAATCTGCTTCCACTGGCACTGCAGGCAGCAGGATGGAGAGGGGAAGAGAAGAGCAATTCTTCCTTCCTAACCTGTCTGTTTGGATACTGAATTAACGATCCTTTGATCTACACCCTGACACTAACTTACTTCACAGCCTAAGGCTTAAACCCTTATCTATTGCCCGAACCAGGATACGGAAGCAGTAATGCTTCCTGACTTGCCTGGGTGGGATAATGTTCACAAACCACCCGGGAAGAGAAGAGTTACTTTTTATTGGTGCATCAAATTTAACACAATTCATAACCATTTTAATTTCCTATTATTATCTTCAAGGGGAGGTTCCTGCAGGCCTTTACCTTGCATAGTATGGGCGACACACCTTCATTTATAATCAGCTTGGATTAGCCCTGCTTCCATTCCCTATGAAAAGGAATGCTCTGGTAAGAGCTAGGAACTTGTTGTTTCACATTACTATGTAGCCTCTAGACCACAAAAACAGCTCTTGAGAGGAAAAAGTAGAAATCCCAGCACTTGAGCCATTGAGAAGCAGATCAAACAAAGCCCTGGAATCATTAATTAAAGTAAAGATCAGAGAAGGGAGCTTTCTGAGGAACTGGGGAGAGGCGGGAAGGCAGCACAGTCACCTGCAAACCAAGCCATAGCTCTGAAGCATCCTCAGTCCCAAGGCTGGGCCCAAACTGTCCTCGAGCAGCCCTTGTGCCCTACCGCTTACCCATCTGCTTCATGCTGCTCCTACACTCCTGCCCTTTCAGGAGAGAAAGCCGACCCAGGGTGCAAAGCTGAACACTTTGCTTTCCGTCTCAGCATGTTGGAACGTGCTGGAAAGCCGAAGCACTTGTGCCTCCAGGGCTGGGGAGAAGGCAAAACACGAGCCAGACATCCAGCGAAGCAAAGAAGCTCCTTCTCAGGAATTGTCATTTATGCTTGTGTGGGACAGTACAGAGAACAGATTTTGGTCCAAAACCCTCCTCCCTGACCCTTCACATGGAAGCTGAACTCATTTGGCACTGCTGAATGAGCTTCCCCAGACCGTGGCTTGGAAACTGCCTTTAACTTCTGCCTGTTGTCTAAACTGATTACGTGCTCCTGAGGGCATGGAGTCATCTTCCTTGACTGTACAGTAGCTAGCACAAAAGGATCTCACCCCGAGCCTTTTAAGAGCTGCTGAGAAGTGAGGAACACACAGCAATGTTTTCCAGCCGCATCAGCTGCTCCTACCAGGAAGGTGCACAGGGGTTCTGGGAGAGGTGGAGACAACTTCGAAAGCCACCTACATTCAACAAGAAGTAAGATCTCCTGGACATCTTTGGCAGACCCTGCTTGGCCCTACCTCTCGACTGGCAGAGCACCTTTCTGAAGAACTTGAGAGGATAAGCAAGATCCCATCCTGGGAGTTTGGGAGGATCTCACCTCAACACCCTCTGGGTCTAGGCATCACCTCCACAGGCGCATCACAGTCCTGCTGTCACCCCTTGGGACGCTCGCCAAATCCCTCCTTTCTTCTACCCTGGCTCGAGCTGCTGCGTTTAGAATAGACCCCTCAAGAGAGATCTAGACCCTTAACTCCTGCTCATTTGGATGAGAGTCAGGTATCCAGCGAGGAATTGTGTGCCTGGTACACCTGAGGAGCCGCCTGCTCCTCAGAGCTGTCTCTCAGGAGAAGAGCACTTAGCCCTTCCACTCGTTTTTTCGAGACTGTTTACTCCCCGGGGGAGGGACTTACTGAAGCATAAATAACAACGAGCATAAATTTCAAACTCAGCAAAGATTTACATGTTCAGCACCACACACATACCTGCTAATTAAGTGTTTTATGAAGGGGGTTAGTCAAACCTGGCGAGGTGATGGCTGGCTTCGGGATCCTTGAGGATAAAAGGGACCTTAGCGTAAAACCAATTTCACAACCATTAAGAAGAAGAAAGCGTGAGAGAGAAAGAAAGAGTGATCGAGTGTGCCCGGGACTGCGTCTGTCTGTGCTCTAGCACTGTTCCACTACAAAGCAAACAAAAATCCCTTCACAGGGCTTTCTGGTCCTAGCAAAACATATGCAGCCAGCCACATCCTGAGAGCAGAAAGCCCCTGCCTGCTGCTCCCAGAAGCAGATAACCAGGGAAGCAAGCGGCCCCTCCAAGCACCCAGTCCCCATCGGGAGCTGGAAGGCAGGCCAGAGACCAGCACACACGGCGCGGCCACCGGGAACTCCTTCTGCGTCAAACAACATCCTCTTGTATCTCATAAGGCCTCCTTTATCCTGAAGGATCCCAAGCACTTTATGCTATTTATACACAGGAACCACTTCACTAGTCATTGAACTGCGGAGAGGAACAATAACCGTCTCTTTTCTCTCACTCGAAGCACCAGAAATCAGTGCCCGGCGTGTGTTTGCAGAGAGCTCATAGCAATGAGGGTTTGCCACGACAAGGAACAATAGTTCAGATAGGTCAGGGTGAGCCAACAGACAAGACAAACTCTTCAGTGCAGCCTGGTATTTTAAATTCTATTTTCCAAACTCTGTTCATGGGCATTGTGGGGTTTGTAGAGTTTTTTGTTTGGTTCTTTTTTGGGGGTTTTTTTGGGTTGTTTTTTTTTTTTTGAAAGCAGGGCTTTGTCTGCACTGGAGAACTTACCAGTAGCATTAAACCACATTTCTAAACAAAACAGTTTGTGCAGAATCAGCTTTCCGCTTGATCCCTTCCTATTCATTATCTTCCTATTCATTACATTCATTTTCAGCTCAGCTCTCAAAAGCGAAGCCATTTGGTCCTCAGTGTTTTCAGGGACTGCTCACAAAACCTCCCTGCCCTATGGCCATGCCAGTACTAGGACCAAGCCAACAAACACTAAAAATCCTGGGAGGATAAAAACCCCAGTCCCCACAAAGCCTATTCAGGCAATTCTGTACGTGAATTGAAAGCGCCCTCCAAATAATGCAGCGATGATAACCATTTGTTCACTCTCTACAAATAGCTGGGTGTTTGAGCTCTGGTTTGAGCTCAGAGCAAGGACTAACCTAAGGACACGTGCTGTGTTGCAGCTAGCACACAGCCACTCAAAATTTGGCTGAGGTACTTTCAATTTCATTCCTTACAAATCTCTGCAGTGAAAAGACGACTAGCTAAAAGCCAGTAGATTTTCTACCTACCCACAGTATCAGGTGCATATCCCATGGCAGGCCATCATCTTCACCTCACCGAGCTCACGAACGAATCATGGGACTTTAAATCCTACTGTCAAAAATACGTGCAGCAGTTTTTGGAAGAGAGGGCAGGCAGCTGGTGCGTCACCACGGGGTACGTTTCTAGCCTCTCAATGACACAATGTTCTATAATCTCACTGACTGAAAGACTCTTTGCCTCCTCAAAGCATCCCAACAAAGAAAAAAAGGTAGCACGTTATAATAGGAGCCCAGAGAGATCAAGTGACTCTCCCAGCAGAGAGAACGGGTGGATTCACTCTCCTCACATCTCCCCTCCATCCGCTGAGCTGTTCTGTCCTCCGGAAGACCACTGCAGAACACAAAGCTGTAAAACGCAAAGTTTTCAAGCTACTTGTTAGCACTGCCCTGCCTGCGCCTGAGACACCTGACT
Organism: Calonectris borealis; assembly: GCF_964195595.1. Taxonomy (NCBI): domain Eukaryota; kingdom Metazoa; phylum Chordata; class Aves; order Procellariiformes; family Procellariidae; genus Calonectris; species Calonectris borealis. Next base: position 1,634,128 of record NC_134325.1, on the reverse strand, counting down.
GCAGACAGCACAAAGCAAGAAGTGCACAAAAAGCTGGCACCAGCTCTAGCTTTTGTACCAAACTTGTTTTGCTTTGAGTAGGCTGTTCCTGTTTGCACTTTCTGCGGTGTAAACAAGCAAAGCAAAAATCTCTGGAGTCAGCCCACAGATCTCTCCCAGGCAGCCTGCCTCAGTTTCAACTCCACAAAGATCACGTTTTAAAAGCAGCCGAGAAGGGATTTGACAGTGGAAACGAAGGTTAACCGTCTTACTGCTGCAGCCGTGCTGCTGATCAGCTCAGGACCAGTGCCAGCCATGCCAGAGGAAACCTCTCAGCCTGTCAGCGCCGGGGCAGTACCTGCAGTCCTAGGAATGGGGAACGCGCTCTGCAGCTCCCCAGCACACCGGCAGAAAAGGGAACATCACGCAGCCACAGAACAGGCAACAGCAGCTCTCACCTCAGCATGGCAGCTAGAGAGATACCGGTGACACCTTCAGGAGCCTCCCTTCCTACCCAGGACAGCCACTTCATGCAGGAACACTCTCGCACCTCTAATTACCCACTTTGCTAACAGCAGCACCAGGAATGGCCAAGAAGTCTCTTCTGACCGTCAGTCCTTATATATCCCTGACATCCGTGTCTCCGAGGGGGTTTTGGAGTGATCATTGAATGCGTTGAGGAGTTATATTCCTCTCCAGAGCTAAAAACACTTTACTAGAGTCAGATCAAATATCAAGCACAGTCAAGGGCAAATTAAATGACATTTCATTTCCCAGAGCTGTAAGTCCATGTTCGTAGGAGCTGTCTCTCTCCTGTTACTATAGGAGCAATGCTGGAAACAATGCTCAATCCACGCTGCTTAGGGCTGCCTTGAAAAGAACCATTCTTCCAGTAAAAATTAAACAACCTCCAGCCAAAAATAAAACATTCCTCCCCCTTCCGCCTCGCTCTTGTGTAGCAGGTTTTAATGACTCCACCAAAACCATTTACACAGTTGTTTTTAGACCAGCCTGCAAACTTGACAGGGAGGCACCAGCATGTGAATAAATAACTGGGAGGCAAGGGCTGTCCTCAAGGCAATTACTTGCTGGCCCCTCGCCAAGGCTGAGGGCAGAGGAAAAGCTAAAAAGAAGTCCCTGAGCCCAGAGCACGCGCCAACAAGCTCTAAAGAAATCCCCCAGCCCCAAGCCCCAACCACTTCCCCGAAGCACCTCGCTCCCGCGGTCGGTATACGGACCTGCACGCCCAGGCACCGGGAGCTGGCCTTGCTCAGGTCCTCGCTGCCGCTTCAAATAAGCGCACAGGCGAAGGGCAGCTCTCCACGAAGGGTACAGAGCTACAGTCAGTAAAGAAACTTTGGCAAGTCCGTCTCAGCGTATCATCCACTTCATTTAGAGCCGGCAGGGATAAGTAACTGGAAAAGGGTTCCTCTAACAGATGCCAGCACAAACCAGCTGGACTTCAAACGCAGCCGGGAAATTCTGCAGGGGATTTCTCCACCAACCCACCCTCAGGTTACCCCAGCACTACATGAAAAAGCTTCATTAAAGGAAAGCCTAAAAGGAGGTTGAAACTTAATCCTCCCCGCGCCACCCCCCACCTTGGAGGTCAATTTTCAAGTCAAGAGGGACCGTATCATCCCATCTGATCTCCTGTTATGTTAAAGGTTAAAATTTTAAAGTTAAAAGTAGTCTGTTCTACAACTCTGGGACACCCTGGATTTACCCCCAAATACCAGGAAGACTCAGGAAGGCTTCAGGAGATGGGAGAAACCACATACTTTGTTCCCTCGGGAGCCTCTCAAAACGTTACTGGCACATTCTCAGCATTCAGACCGCTTCTTTGAGCTCAGCAGAAAGCAGCAGAGCACTTTCCTCTGCGTGTAGGAGACAGGAACATGGCAAACATCCGGCGTCGGGCAGACTCATTATCCGTCTCTCAATGCACCCCACGCCATTAGTCAGCCGCAGGGGAAAAGCAGCCCACAGCGTGGTTCACTTGTAGGTTATTTAAGATGCTCAGTAAGTCCTTAAACATTAAAAGCAAAAAATACTCAGAGAAAATCCAGGAACAAAACAGCCAAAAGTTTCTGAAGCAACTGAGTAACTACCTCCACTTTGACCCGCGTTTCGGTCAGTACTAAATGCCCGCTGTGAAGATGAGGTCCCTCTAGGATATCAAGGGATACAGGAACCCAGAAAACAGAAGTCACTTCTTGCTTTTGAAGACTTTAGATAAAACTCTAAAATTCATGCTGGAAGTAACCAGGGCAATTCTGGCACAGAAGATAATCCTCCTATTACTGACCTCAGACGAAAGGGTGTTTCAGCACTGAGCGCTCGGTGTCAGGGCCACCTTCCTCCCACTCGGAGAACTCCTCGCTGCAGTGCTCTATGCGCATACAGCGGCAGCATCTGCCTGGATAACCGCTACCGCGGCACAGACACCGGAAAACAAACCGGACTGTTCGGTCAGGGTGATGCAGGGAGAGGGGACCTGGGCTGGCCAGACATGATTATCAAGGTCAAAAATTGGGAGGATACTGCTAATCTGCGGCAGTTATGCCCTTCGTGCACAGGGAAACCAGCTTCCCACTTACACACTTGTAAATATACTGGTGATAAGAATCACATTGATACAACGACAATAATTTAATTTGGATACTCTCACTGCTCTCATCTAAGTTGGCTTCCTCCTCCCTTCTTTTTTTCCTAAAAACTTGTTAAAATTCCTGATGAAGTAGCAAACAATAAAACCTCTTTTCTCTACAAGGGGGTTTTCTTCCACATGGAGACAGATGCAGCCAAAGTAAAGCTCGTGACACCAGCGAAAGCAGAGTTTTCCCTCTGCAACTGTGTCTGCTTCTCCCTCCTTCCAGGCTTCCTGCAGCACACCTGCGAGTCAGGATCCACGCTCCCCCCGTGCCTGACCAACTCCGAGGGCAAACGGTCCAGTGAAGGCAGCAACCAGGATTTTTTCCTGGTGTAAGCACAGTGGTTTAAGTTCCCCTTTTTCCTGTCTCGGGACACATTGCACACACCAGAGGTAAGCCCTGGGGAGCACACGATGGACAGGGCAGGCTTTTGTTAGGCTCTCCAGAGCCCATCTCCGAGGCTGAGCGCAGCCTCACTCCCCACGTACAGCACAGGAGCTCGGCGGGACGCTTGTACTCTTTCCCTGCTCAGGAGGAGGGAAAAAACAGCAAACTGGGACTGAAAGGCGCAGAAACCAGCCTGACAGTTCCTCCTCCCCAAATACAGAAAGAGGTCCTCCTGGTATTTGGAAATTTGTCCCTCCAAAACCCTCCGAGTGGACAAGGTAAATTGGAGGCCACACCAAATCCCGCGTCTCACCTCTGGCAGACCTCTCCCCTAAGCCAAGTCTCCCAACAAAGATGGAAGGGGGCTACTCCATATAGCGAGGGGGGACCTCCAACTAACCACAGCTTCCAGCTCAACTCCTCAGCAAGTTGTACTTCCACACAGGACTCGACTCATCCCTTCTACGCTACAACAGCCAAACCACAAGCACGAAGCCCAACACTTTCCCGTTTTCCCACTTTTCCTTGCGCACAGCACTCGACAACCCCCCCGAGACCCCTTCTTGCTCCAGAGCTGGCTGCTCCAAGGCAGTGCCTGCCACGCACGTGTCCCCGTGCCCGGCTTCTACGCCCGCCGTACCCCGCAGTGACTGCGCACACAGCTCCCCTCCACCTCCCCGGGAGCTGCACGTGCAGCTTACGGAGGAAAATAACAGATCACCTCTGTTTCCAGGGCAATGTGGGGGCGAGATACGGGATACGAATTCCTCCCTTCTGGATTCCACCAAAGCTAGGAAGAAATACTGACATTCACAAGCCATGACTCACGCCTGCCTCGTCCGGCACTCCAGAAGTCCCGCTCACTGGCTGGCATGCCAGAAATGCCAGCATGGCTGGCATCTGCCAGCTGGCTCTGTTAGCGTATAAATTTGACCAAAACCATCCTTCCCCCTTATTTTCTTTATTGTTGCACTGTGGTCACCGAGGATCAGAGCACTCCCTGAAAACACAACCACGCAGGCATCGCGGCTGTTGCTGTGGCAGGTAACAGGTCAGCGAGGCTCAAAACATGATCCACTTCACACAAAACAGAAACCTCTCCCCCAGAAATTCCTACCTCAAACCACTCTTGGTCCCAGTTTTAACTGGATCTCATTAGTGAAGAAGCCAAAGAACCCATTGTTCGTACTCCAGCTACGCTGGTAAGTCATACACTCGTAATTAAAGAGCTGCCAAGGACACCTCCGTTAACCTCCACAGAGCGTAATTCCTGACTGCCCCTCCTCCTCCCACTAGACCAGCACCCTGACCCCACCAGCAGCTACTTACGCTTACCTCCTCCTGCAGAGGAGCAGGCTACGCTTCCAGTCCCACGCTGAGCTTACTGCACTACTGCCTGAAGTGCAGCCACTCTACAGCACTTCTCCAGCTGCACTGGAGAGCCATAACCACCCCACCAGCAAGAGCGACTTCGGTTAGAAACACGGACCAAGCTGGTCATATCCAAAGCCCAAAAGACACCTCTTATTCTGCCGTGCAATACCAGGAGTGCAAAACAGGAATTATCTGCTTGGTCTTTCTCCTGTCTACTTCTCCCCCACAGGGGCAGAAGTGTTCCAGACATGCTTTCACCTTGCCCATTTGTACAGCACAGCCAGATCTTTCTCCTACAGCATCTCCAGAAGGTGTTTGTTCCTCTCAACCTGTCCCTCTCCTACGGTGGCATCTGGGAAACGTGTTGCAGATTTCAGCCCAACTCCACAGCTTCTTAGGAGCGCGCACCTTCCACTTTGCAGCGACAGGGACAAACTCCACAGAAGAACAGGCGCTTAGATAGAGCCTCCCTCACAACTCTTTCCACTGCCCCAGCTCCCCACTGTTTTCTTTCCTATAAAAGGAAAAAGAACCTGGCTTGGAAAAATGAACTTTGCTCCTTTTGCATTCAGATCTGGTACCAGCAATAGATAAGAAACAACGGTCAACGCCAAACATTTTATGTCACCTACTTCTGGCTCAGTTTTTCCTTACGAAGCCTCATTACCACTGCCAGGAACAACCCATGGGTCTGACCAACATCCCCTCTCGCACCTCCCACACGTCTCATGTCCACCTCTCTTAAGAGGCCGTGCCACAACCACATCCTCCACGCTCCCTCACTCAGATGCGCTCACCGCTTACAGATACGCTCAGCAGGTAGAAGAGGCGACTCTGCAGCAGCCTACATGGACGCAGGAAATTCACTGCACGATTAAAATTGCATTTCGTTGGCTGTACCCTGCTGACAGCGGCTGTGGGTCAACACCTAAATGAATTTAAATAGCTGCCAAGGACCCTGCCTTAACCGCCGCAGAACACAATTCCTGTTCTTCCTTATCCCACTAAGCCAGTATCCTGCCTCCAACCGCATCCAGCACTGCTAGCATCAAAGCTGTGCATGAAATACATGCACACAAATATATGTATCTCAAGAACCCCATGAAGAGCCCAGCTGGCATGTCACGGCAGCTACTCATGCTTGCATCCTTCTAAAGAGGCGGCTACGCTTTCAGTCCCGTGTTGAGCGTATTTCACTGCTGCTTGAAATGCACCTACCGAGCTGTACAGCACTTCTCCAGCTCGGACTGGAGAGCCATAACCACCCGACCAGCAAGAGGAACTTAAGTTAGAAACATGGACCAAGCTGGTCGTACCCAAAGGCAGCCCAGACTCCAAAATACACCTCTTATTCTGCAAAGTCAGGAGTGCAAAATAATGATTATCCTCCCGCTCATCCTGCCGTGAGTTTTATTACTGCGCAGCAGCCAGGACCCAGGACTAACGGACGGACTGAATCCATTCCCCGGGATGCCAGGCTGCTGAGATCACAAGCAGAGGAGTCTGGCAGGCGGGACAGAGCAGAGCACTGGCGAGAGAGATGCCCATCAGCAGTGCTGCTATCGCAGTGCCGAGCCTTGCCAAGAGGGCCTGGCACCCAACGGTTTTTGTGCCATGGGGAGGGATGGCACGAGGTGCCCTCCGCAGAACTGACAGAACACCATCTCCATCCGGCAGCCCTGCCATTCCTCATTTCTCCCTCCACACCCTGGCTTCAGGCATGGGGTGGCAGGGAAAAGCACGTTTCTCACGGATTGGGAAGATGGTCACCATCCTGGGGGAAAGCTCTGCCAAAATGCACACGCAAAAAAGAACGGGAAAATGGGGCGATTTTACAAACAGTGACACCGTTCATTTCATTTTGGCTTTGCTGTGGCAAAAGGAAAATTATGTTCAGGGTCTGAAAGGCAAGATGAGCAAGTGAGACAGAAGGAGACCTGGTCTTCACCTTCAGGATCTTGAAGGTTTTTAAACAACAGGGAGCCTAAGATTTCTGTTCCTCACAGCCAGGGAAGCTGGGACGAGCTGTAATTTCCAGGAGTCACCGTCCCTCAGGCCTTCCACGACCTCAGCTGTCGGCGCACATGCTCAGGGAGAGCTGGAGATAACCCAGAGTCGAGCCCCGGAGCAGAGAGTAGAGGTGGGGAGCAGGAGAGCATCTTCTCAGGAGGTTTCAAGAGCAAGACTGATGAGGCCATGGGGATAGCAGTAGTAGAGTGAGACATGAAAAAGCAAAGCTCCCCCTTTTTGTTTTACAGAGTCAGTCCATCCACTTTTTATCTTTCTAAGCTTCTGTCTTAAACAGAAGGCACAGGAAAATCAGAGGGACAGCATGATTGTGGTCTACCTGGACTTCAGTAAAGCCTTTGACACTGTCTCCCACAGCATTCTCCTAGAGAAGCTGGCGGCTCACGGCGTAGACAGGTCCACTCTTCACTGGGTAAAAAACTGGCTGGACGGCCAAGCCCAGAGAGTTGTGGTGAAGGGAGTTCAATCCAGTTGGCGGCCGGTCACGAGCGGTGTTCCCCAGGGCTCAGTGCTGGGGCCGGTCCTGTTCAATATCTTTATCAACGATCTGGACGAGGGGATCGAGTGCTCCCTCAGTCAGTCTGCAGGTGACACCAAGCTGGGCGGGAGTGTTGATCTGCTGGAGGGTGGGAAGGCTCTGCAGAGGGACCTGGACAGGCTGGATCGATGGGCCGAGGCCAATGTATGAGGTTCAACAAGGCCAAGTGCCGGGTCCTGCACTTGGGTCACAACAACCCCAGGCAACGCTACAGGCTTGGGGAAGAGCGGCTGGAAAGTGCCCGGAGGAAAAGGACCTGGGGGTGCTGGCCGACAGCGGCTGAACATGAGCCGGCAGTGTGCCCAGGTGGCCAAGAAGGCCAACGGCACCCTGGCCTGTATCAGAACTGGTGTGGCCAGCAGGTGCAGGGAGGTGATCGTGCCCCTGTACTGGGCACTGGTGAGGCCGCACCTCAAATCCTGTGTTCAGTTCTGGGCCCCTCACCACAAGAAGGACATGGAGGTGCTGGAGCGTGTCCAGAGAAGGGCAACGGAGCTGGTGAAGGGCCTGGAGCACAAGTCTGATGGGGAGCGGCTGAGGGAACTGGGGTTGTTCAGCCTGGAGGAGAGGAGGCTGAGGGGAGACCTCATCGCTCTACAACTACCTGAAAGGAGGTTGTAGCGAGGTGGGGGTTGGTCTCTTCTCCCAAGTAACAGCGATAGGACAAGAGGAAATGGCCTCAAGTTGTGCCAAGGGAGGTTTAGATTGGACATGAGGAGAAATTTCTTTACTGACAGAGTGGTCAGGCCTTGGACCAGGCTGCCCAGGGAAGTGGTGGAGTCCCCATCCCTGGAAGTATTTAAAAGACGTGTAGATGAGGCGCTTAGGGATATGGTGTAGTGGGCATGGGGGTGTTGGGTTGACGGTTGGACACGATGATCTTAGAGGTCTTTTCCAACCTTAATGATTCTATGATTGCTTTATAAGTGACCAAATCACCTGGAAATGTCAGGCAGGATAGTTTGCCGCATACAGATGTATGTGGTGATAGAGATGTTACATGTACAAATACATGTAAATACGTATTTTCCTCCTGTGCATAACAAGTAGCCCAACACAGTCCTTGGAGCAGAAGCCAAACTTTGTAGAAGCGATAAGTGAATTCACCTGTGGGATGACCCAACTAGAGGAGACACAGCTCACCAGTCAACGCCTTCAGGGCTGTCTCAAGAGCAAGGCAGTCGTTGCCTGGTCTGTGTATGTGCAATAGGAACAGCTAGAGTTGTGCTACAACTTCTATTAGCTGGGAATAACATAATACGCCTGCTGGAAAGTTCCTAACGGGGATAGATAGCACTCCATCAGCCACCCCCACCTAGCATTTTCGCTTGACAAGGGAATACAAGCAGCTTTCTTTCACCCCCATGCTGAAGAATCTCTCACACCCATCGACACAAACTTTCGGAGGCTGCACTGAGAAAATCCTTCACAGCGCCAAGATTTCGGCTGTGTGTGCCTTACTGTACTTGAAGAGAAGCCTCAGAGTCTTGCCCACTTCCAAGCTGGCATAAGACTTCCCTTCTGCACAAGGGAAGCATTGGAGAAAAATCACATAGAAAAGGCACGTTCTTATTCTTTACTAGAGTCAACATACAGCAGGACTTCCACCAGGCAACTGTGGGAGTCATTCTCCTCCACTGCAGAAGGAATCCACCAAGAAGGTAAGCCATTATTTAAAAAAAGCCACAAACCAATCAATATATGCAGCCGTTTGGAATAAAACATGCTTTTTGCAGAAATACAGCATATGGACAGAAAGACAACGAGGTCAGGAACTCAAAGACATCAGGAAACTGCAGAGCAAGGATGTGATCTCAGGATAGTTACACGGAGGAACTCAAAAGCTGCCAGCTCCTCCAGCTCGCAACCCAAGCTTTCAGCAAGGACATCTGACCCAAAGTGCTGGCACCTAGGAGCAGCTGTGGCAAACCAGAGCCCAGACCCTGTGCAAGCCAGCGTTATGCCTCTGACAGGGACCTGTCACCAGATGCCTCAGGCAAAGCATAAGTGGTGCTGCCCCAAACATTACCCCCCTTCCGACAATCTGCAGATCGGGAGCTGCCTGTCCTAGGCACACAAACTCCTTCAGAGAATCTGAATACACTGAAACTTTGGCATCGACTTTTCCAGTTTCTGTTGAGCTCAGCAAGCTCAGAAGAGACAGAGGCTCTGTTCTCTCCGTCACAGGCAGTCATCTTTGGTAGCAGCGAGAGGAGGAGGGCTGGGATGGACCTTTGACTGACGACACTCCTACAGACTCTTCAGCCTCAACAACACCAGGCGGTAGATATCCCATCACACCAAAAGCTCCCCTAAGAACCTAGGGAACGGCCTCGCAGATGGCAAAGGAAACGCATTTTGGCAAAAGGGACTTGTTTCAAAACTGTTTCAACAAAATGGCCACCACGGGGCATTACCTCCGATGGGTGATGCCATTTCAATTAACCCTTGTTCTAGCAAACACCATGTGAACTCTCAGAGCAAGCCAGGAAGCGCTGCAGGGGGACAAATGAAGTGAAGCAGCGTAATTTAAGGGACGCGATAGCGTAGAGTGAAATAAAGATATGTCATTGCTAAAATTCAACAGGATACTGCAACAGGTTGATTACAAAAGCCCTCAGGAAGAGTCAGGATTTTTTTTTACAGCAGTTTACGTCCTTCAAGAGATGACACGGAGCAACGGCTACTGGGAAAGATTCCTCATGGCAAGCAACACCACGGTGCAACAACAACCCATCGCCATCAGCCTCCCGCCCGATTCAGCTTCCAGAAAATGAAAGAAACAGAACATCGCCTGGGTTTTGTGGTAAACAAGGGCTCGCTCTCCCCCTCCTCCACCTCCAAGGGTCCTACAAACCCAACATAAAGGCCAAGGCTTATTTGTACAACAGGGAGACTTAACTGAACAAAAGGCTGAAGGAGATAAATACCGCTTCACAAGATTACGGCAACATTCGGAACATCTTTCCTAACGCACAGACTGTGCAAAGCTTCTGACACTCCCCCCCGCAACAGGTTAAAACACTTTTTAAAGAAAAAAAGCCAAGCCGCTGGGAAGTTGTACAATGCCGCCGGGCGCTGCTGGGGAAGCAAAGCAGCGCTGCCACAGAGCTGGCCCGGGTGAGGGCGGCCGCCTCAGGGCCCGGCGGCCCAGCCCGCGGCTCGGGAGGCAGCGGCGGGTGCGGGGAGCGCCAGACCCTCGCTGCGGTGAACGGGGCCCACGGGCAGCGCTCAGCCTCCCCCCTCCCAGGCCGGGCTGTCAGGGGCTGCTGCAGGCAGCACCCGCCGTCGTCCCGGCCTCCCCACGCCGCCCCAGCCGCTGCTCCCACCCCGCCTCCCCGCCGTGCCGCTTCCACAACGGCCCGCGCCCCCCGCCCTCCCTTCCCGGGCGGCCGCCATTTCGGGGGCGCCCCGCCTCACCCCTCCGCAGGGAGCCGCGCCGGACCGGAGCGCTCCGCGCCGCCTCACGCCCCGACCTGCCGCGCTGTGAGGGAGGGAAGGTACCGGCAGAGGGCGGCGCGGCCAGCCCGGCCCAGCCCAGCCCGGGACGCCCAGCGGGCGCGGCCGCCCCAACCCCGCGGGGCGGTGCCTGCTCGGGGGCCGCCTCCCTGCGGCCGCACCGCCCGGCCCGCGGCCTGGCCTCGCCCCTTGGGCTGCTCGTCGTTCGCTGCAGAACACATCGCCCCGGAGGCCGGCGGTCTGCGGGCTCCGCGGTGCTGGTGCTGCTGCCGCGCCTCTGGCAGCAGTGACCCCCGGCTCCCGCCACCGGGGCCTCAGCTGGCGGGGCCATTGCCACGGGCAGCGCGTTACAGCAAACGCGAGCTTCTTTCTCTTCTCTTTTTTTTTTTCAGGGCGTCAGACCGGCTTGTTAAAGAGTTTTCCATGAAGCGCCCTGTAAATCACCATCAAGCCCCGACTGGCGCATTGCCTCATCCTTCCATTACCTCATTTCAAGTTCAGCCCAAATACCTCTGCGCCAAGCAAGGGCCCCGCACGGGGGCTGGTCTCGGCACAGGCCCTCGCCCCCTCCCGCGGCGGCTGAGCGGCCTCCCACGGTTTTTCAGGGGTGGGTGGGAAGAGGGGAGAGATGAGCAGGGAGGGAGGGAAAGGCCGGTTTGTGACACTGAACCTCTCCTGCCCATGTGCCAAAAACCGCTTCATCCTTCCCAAGGAGTAAACCAACTCCTCTCTCCTCAGCCCACGGGGATCCCACCTAAGCTTTAGTCCAGAGCCCCTGGAGAGCCAAGGGACTCAACAGAGCCCCAGGGGACCAGCGCACCCGGACACATCCAGAGGTTTCCTGCGGGGAGCGTGTGGCAGAGCCAGGAGGCAACAAGCGACGCCGGCCCCTACCCCCAGCCGCAGCCCTCCGTGGCGGATCCTGGGCGGCCAGCCGCCCTCTTGCCGTGGCCAGAGATTTCATGTGCGAACAGGAGAGAACGTAACCTCCCGCCTTGGCGGATTGGGGTCAGCAAATGGGCATGATTAGGCACAACTGCTGCCTGCACGGCAGTCGTGTGCTTGGGAAAGCCTGCAGGTAAAGGTGAGATAGGACCCCCCACCTCCCAATCCTCAGCTTATTGCTGGAGTAATATATATTTACTGGACATATGTATTTACCTTGAAAAAACTAATTTTACCTGGTCAGGTCTCCTGTGGACTAGTCATTTCAGAAGAAACACACAGCTACACTTGTGTTTGCAGGATCAGGGCCTTATTAAACCACATGGCTTGATAGGCGTATAAAGCATGCCTTGCAGGCCTGAAAAGTCTGGAGCCGGATTATTGTAGCTGCGCCAACTGAAATTTCCGTGTGACTCATAAACAGCCAGATAAGTAACGAGCAGACTGACGGTAGCTCGAAGAGCTAACGAAGCTCCAAACTGTGGGACTGTGGATCTATTGGCGCTGAGCAGGAGATTTCCAAATAGAGCATTTAAAGGTATACAGCATGAGCTATCAGATACGTTTATACTCGGAGGTTAAGTACTTGGTCAATATATATGTGGACTAAGCAAAGTAAAAAGAGCATGAAAAGACACAAACAGAAGGTGGTGACAGGACAGAAAATAATGTGTGAGAGACTGCATCATCCCCATAGCAGGAACTGATTAAATGGTGTAAATGGAAACTGTCCCTTGGAGTTCAGGCTGCTGGAACAAAGAAGGTAGAAGAAAACAACATCCCAAATCTTTGCAATTCCTGCATTTGTCCTGTGGGAAAGCTTTAAACTTAACACTGTGGCTTAACGCTCACTCTTCAGCCCTGTTTTGGCTTTTCAAAGAGATGCTGTCAGGCTAATCCTGTTAGGCTTATCCTTAGCATATCGACATGAGAGATACAGGTGACACGCAGGGCAGAGTGGGGTCCCTCTGCCTGCAAGCAGAGCTTTGTGGGACCGTGGCTGCTTATCAGAGCAGCTGGTTTTTTCACCTTTGCCCCTAGATCTGATTGTATACACAGCTGCGCTGTTGCATGTGCCAGGATAAGGCTTCCCGGGCTGTAAGAAGAGTACTTTCTTGTGATAGGATTCCAAAATGCCTTACAGATTATGTGCAAAAAGTCACCTGTCCACTAAGAGACTGCAGCCAATATGGCGCAGGAATAAGCCCCCAGAGAGAGTCTGTTTTGCATCCTCCCTCGTCTCATGCCACCTCAGGATATCCCCATCATTTGCTTTTTATTTATGCTGTAGTTTCCAGTCACTCGTAAAGGGTGGCTGCTCTCAGGGCTTCCATTCTGACAAAAACAGGGGGATGTAGTAAAATTAGGGATTTTGTGGAAGGTCTGGTCTAGTTTGGCATCAGACAGGTTTAAAAACTAACAACATGCCCCTCTAGACTGTAAGTGTCTGCGTCTTCCAACAGGACATTTAAATATTGTGCGGAGAGACAACACAAGATCATCCAGTAATAAAACCCACCCTGGTGCTTACTGTTGTCCAAGCGCAACCCGCTCAAACTCTCTGCCACTTTTTGAAATAAAAGTCCACCCTGTTCCCGCTAGAAAGAGATGTTACAAGGAGCTACCCATGCTCTCAATTTATAGCAGGGGAAATAAGTAATAATTTCTTTGGTCAAAGCTGCAGAGATTAGTTCTGCAATGCACGAACATCCAGCGGGAGCCATGCCAGGGCACAAGGCTCAAAAGCAACCAAATTCCTAACTCTAGTGAAAAGGATGCATGGGACATTATTAAAATAAATGTTTAGTTCTACAAATGTAGGCACAAGGTGAGAACATGCCCTCTCTGAAGGCACTACACTGCCCCCAGACATTGGGGAAGCATCTCCCCTTTTTCTCCTCCCTGCTCTGCCTTCCCTGATCCGGCTGCTTGGAAGAGGTAAAAAAATAAGACTGGAGATGAATTGCTCCTGTGCTGCCGCCATGACATGGGTTTCTGATCAACTCTCTCCCTACTTGTAAACCTCCCGTTTGTACCACTGTGGGGGACAGGCTTCTCAGCACTTCAGGAGCAGCGAGAAGGGGAGGTCACGCGACGATCAGCGACTGAAGAAGGGAGGCTGAATCTCCTGCAGCGCCTGAAAAAAATCTCTCAACACAACCATTTGTAAGACAGCATTTCTTTATTGCCTGTACTCTGCTTGCACACTAGGAAAACATGCTTAAGGTTGTACATGAAAAAGACCCACGCCGTAGTTCTTGCCGTTGCAATATGACAGCGCTGATAAAGGTAATAAATAGAGTGGCCTGTATATGTGTGTGTCAGCTGTATTGTCAGCACCTTTGTCTTTCATGTGCTCTGTACACAGCGTGGGAGGTGCGCGTTCAGACCACGTTAGCAGACTGGCTACTGCTCTCTTCCTTCTGCAGCAACTTCCCAAATCCTGCTGCTGCAGGTAAGTCAATGTTAGCGTTACTGATGTGCCCCGACCAAAGGTGCCAGTTCTTAGTCAGCGCCACTCCTTATTAACCTGCAGCTGGAGCACGATGCAGAGGAGTCGTTGACAGCAGCTCCCCCAACTCAGGCGGTGGGTTTGACCTATTCAACAGGTGATAATGTCTGTGCTCCTTCACGCCCACATTGGCTAGAAAGCCAGAAAGCCACATCTGTGTTCAGATTACAGGTGGTTTCCGAAAACAGAGAGGATTTCCCTTCCGAAACATTGTTTTTTGCAAACACAAGCCGTTCCGCTGGCAGCGCTGCTGGTGTTACTCCACACCAGCAGCCCTGGTTCCTTCTGGACCTCTTCTAACTTTCTGATTCCCAGTCTCTGGAAGGCGTTACTGCAGTTAAACACAGCGTGAACCACAGCCAGCCAGCAGTAAGGACTGAGCAGGAGCTTATTACTTTTAGCTATTCCTTTTAGTCAGGAATCTTGCTCTTCCGGAGAAAAACTTCCTCTTTCCTATCAGGAGCAAAGGGCACCGGGAGGAACCACGGAAATTCTTTGTAATACTGACGGGCTGTAGGTGACTCAGAGCACTTTTCCTGCATGGGATATTCCCAGAGAAATTTGTGCCATAAACAGACATTCAGAGTAATCACCTTATCCCAAGAGAGGAAAGACAGTGGATAAATATAGGCCTTCCCGATGCTGCAGGATTGGGGGGACTGCTTCACAGCTGCAGTATCACATCTTGTGCCTAAAATGTCAAAGTCACATACAGAAACAGGCCCAAAGAAGAACGGGAAGAGGGCATTACAAAAAAAGCTCACTTAGTCCCACAAGGCTTTAAGAGCAACTGAGCTACAAAACAGAAAGCATCACGCCCCAGAGAACAGCAGGGGCTTCATGCCCAGGCACAGCGGCAGCTATGCCGAGAGGCGCGCTTTTGGGGCCGGCTCCTACCTCAGCCCGCGCCTCCCCTCGCCCTGCTTTGCCCCGCTCCTCCGTGACAAGAAGGCCCCTTCCCAAGGGGAACAGTCCCAGTCCTGCTCTTTCTCAGGCCCTTCACCAGGAAAGTGAGGTTATCGCACAAGATCCCCGCAAGAGAACTTCACTGGGTAGGTTTCAGGCAGGCAGCTGCCCCGTGCTTCCAGCCCGGGTACGTTTGAAAGCACCGTGGTCAAGCTAGCAGGGTGGGATCTTCCAGTACTGCACGTCAGTCAGTCCCTGGTTGTTGGAAATTCTTCAGGAAAGGATAAGAGAATGGGAGGAAACAGGCAGCAGCCAGCCTTAAAACAGGCTATATATGGCCCCCTAGTATGTACAGCACAGCTCCTGCCACGGGTTCTGACTCAGCGGCACGTGAGTCCCAGGGCAACTGCTCTGTGTTCTGTAAACAGTAAGAGAGGGACAGTGACAAGGTCCATTAGGGTGACAAAGTGAAGAAAGCCATCGGGATGACTCGTTTCATCAGGTCATACTATATCCACATATGGAATCCGTTAACTACAATATTGGCAAGTCAAACCAAATTTCGCAGTACGTACAGGGCCTGATCCAGACCTTACAGGAACTGACGCAGGTTTTCCCGCTTACCACAGCAGGCTTTCAGCTGGGCTCTGCTCTTAGAGAACCAAGAGGAGATGCTGCTCTTTGAGACGGATGGATCACTACCTAGAGCTAGCGCAAATTTAAAATAATTTCTTCATCTCTTTTACACTAAAATTCTATTTAACACAGCACCCACTGTGTCCTTCACTCTCTGCTGCTAGGCCACTTTTTTGCCAGAAAGAAAAGGAACAGGACTTCTTCCTTTTACAGGGAAGTGACCTCTCCAGACAGAAGAGGAGCCCCAGTTTGTGCTATCACCCAAGACCACCCGAGTTCCCCCAAAGAAGCAGAGGCCCCCAGAGACCAGGGCTGCGTGCAGAGCTGGGAAATGGAACAGTGCAGATCATATGTTCATTTTGGCCTCATTTAGTGCCTTGAAATTCCCAGATGGGGAAAAGCTGCAGCTTCCTCAAGTCTCTGCAGAGCTGATACCACCAGATTCAGCTTGCTTGAAAGGAACCCCAGCTTCATGAAACAGCGTCGGCACATGTCTCTTGCTGACACACTGATGTGCCTTATGCACAGCACCCTTTCCTCCTACTGACATCTTCCAGCTGCAGGGCATTCTCCCTCTGCCTGTCTTCTTGTGCTGTCAGCAACCTGGAACAAGCAGCACAGATCAAGAACACAACCCGGTTACTGAGATCTTCCTGCCAAGGCATTTGGCCCTGCCCTTTGCTCCCCATCAGCCAGGGACATTTAGGATTGCAAAAAGCAACTGGCCCAGAGACTTCTCTGGAAGTTGGGCTAGATAAACCGCACACAGAAAATGAGCATGAATTTCCAGGGAACAGGGAAAGAAACTGGACACATACAAGAGGGGACAGCATGGCTTAGTAGTCAGAGCACCAGACCGGGGCGTGAGGGGTCTGTGCCTTATTCCCAAGCTCCCACACTGATGGCAGAACCCCAGGCTGTTTGCTTCACCTGTCTGGGCCATCTCGGGCAGCAGCATGGTAATAAAGCACACCGAAGGCACATGCTATGGGAGACGTGATTTACCTAGCTAGTAAGTAAATCATCCCAGCTAATGAACAGCTAAGTCCTGCTGTGAATTTAACAGAGATGATGTAGCAGGAGGTGAAGGGATAAAAGAAAACAAAAGGATATTTTTCTTGCAAGATTTCAAAGACTTTTTTCAAAACTACTTGCTTTTTTAAAAACTAAAAATCTTAGAGCAAACTTCGTTCAGCCTTACAAAGTGTCTTATCTCCCTCTAAAAATATTGCCACCAAAACACCACAATTCTGTACAATGCTTAATAAGATAAGGAAGAAAAAACCCTTAGAGATGCATGCAGACTTCAAACTGAAAATGCCAACTTGAAATCTGGGATAGTACACAAGGTTTTTGTGGTGAAATATTCAAATTAAACTCCCAATCTTTCAACAGCCAGCTCTGCCAGATGAAGCTTTGCATGTGATAACGTCCAGTCTACACTTGGTGCTCTCCAGGCACGGAAGACAAGGACCTGGAGTCAGGGGGCAGAGCGAGCACGTTGCTCCAGGTCTTTTTTGTGACATGGCAGAAAGTCAGTCTCTGACAACCCCCTCTCCTTGCCCGTTCCCCCGGAGAGCCCACGCCAATCACCTACAGCTGGGGAAGTATCCCAGGGCGACTGTTCCTGTTCACTGACCTGGCCATGTGCAGCATGGGCTCCGTGATGTTATAGCCAGTCATGGCGCTGCACTCGTAGAAGACAGCCTTGTACTCCTGCCAGAGAGCACAGCAAGCACCCACGTTGGCGGCCAGCTCTCCCCCACCGATCGCTCACACCCCTGGGAGCTGGCCCACCCTCGCTGCCGGGAACTCTGCCGAGAGCAGCTGGGGGCAGGAGGGTGGCTGTTACCACCCTGCTCACCAACCCGGGAAGAGGAGATGCTTTTTCAGCATTGGGGGCCCAGCCAGAGTGTCCAAAAGGGAAGACTGGGGGAGCTATTTGGGAAGAGAAAACATCTGCCCAGGGTACTTAGATTCCCTTTGTGAAGCAGAGTGCAGAAGATGGGGAACACCTCTGAAACCCTGCCTCCCCCCCAGAGGCCAGGGTACCAGTGGGCCTGCAGACGCAGGCAGCGAGGAAGGCGGCAGGACGATTTTGCGGAGCATGCATTAGGGGAGTCCTCAAATGGGAAAACAGCCGTGCACGCTCCCCTCAGCAAGACTGAGCATCACTGTAAGGAGGCATCAAGCCTCAAGAGAAATACATGAGCATGCCTCACGGCCATTGTCTGCCACATGCTGGCCACCACCCCATCCTCCCTGGTACCAGAGGGACCTTGGTACATGTTTGCATTGGAGAAGCAGGGGGCGGGGGGCGAGGGAAGGTACCATACTGGGAAATGGCTCCAAGAAGGGCCTCCTGCCAGCCAGGCTGCCCTGCTTACAGCGGGAGGGAGGCTGCAGAGCAGATCGAGCAGCAGAGCACAGAGTCACACCTTCGCCAGCCTTTCCCCCTCCACCTTGGGCACATCCCGGGTCTCTCTCTGCGCAGCATCCATTTTATTTCCAAGCAGAAAGACCACAGCTCCATCCTCGATACCTTCCTGCAAAAGAAACAGGGTAAAGCACCCTAGAGACTGAGCTGAGGGAGCGAAATATCTTGGAGCAGATCCTCTTCCAGCTCGTGCAAACAAGACCTTCAGTGGCAGCAGGATCAGGCTCTTTAGCTCATTAAAGGGCCATTCCTCAAATAGCCCCAGGGATTTGTGGAAGGAAGCTTAAACTACGGGAATGTATTTCAAAAGTTTGGTATGTACAGCTGGGATGCTGAGAGAGGGGAGACAGGACATAAGTTAGTCTCTGGGAAATAACAAGCCTAAAGAAAAGCAGTTTGCCCCATAGGTGTTGGGTATTTAAGTTCAGGCAGAGCTTCTTATTAAGTTCAATAATTTTTGTGTGTATGTGCGGTACTATTCGTCTGATGTGCTGTCCTAAACTCAACCATCCCTTGCTGAAAATCCACTGGCCAAGCAAGCTAAACAACTTTCAACTCTTGTACAGGGTCTCTGTAGGAACTGTTATTCCTAGGCGATCCCTGGAGCCCATTACCTTTGGTAAAACTCCCTCTAGTTCCACTGGCTCACTAGAACATCGCCAGAGTTAGGACTGCAGAACGGGGCTCCAAGTTATTTCCAAATTTGACTGCCCTGGATGACTTACAGTACTTGAACAGCTTCAAAGTTCAAAGATAAATACTAAGATGGGAAAAGGAAAAGAAGAGAGATTATTAAAAGTTACAGATTTCGGGTGCTTTGATTTTCTGTGTGCTCAGTTTAACCTTCCTGAAAGGAGCCTGATTTTCAGAGGCTGGTTAGTTTTGAAAATCTTAACCTTCGATCTTTTAGAGTCCAAAGAAATAGCTGAGTGTTGTTCCCCACCCCCCCCAACAGGCCTGTGGAAGTTAATAATATTAGAAACCTCCAACCTATGCTTACTCATTTCACTTAGATCTTGGTTTCTGAGACTCAGCACAATCAAAACAAAACCACCCTTAACAATTTCCCTTCAGCTCTGACTCACCTATACACAACTTATTTAAATTAAACGGACAGTAATTTTTGTCTCTGCTAGCAGATACAAGCCACAGATGAATGCTTTTATTGAGAGTTTGGAAATAAAAAGCAGGGGGGCAGACTACGGTATTAATATACAGTCACCAAATAAAAAAGAACAGAAAAAAAAAATCAACTGTTAAAGTTGAAGCAAACGAGGAAAAAAATAAGCTATTACTAATATTTCAGTCTCATTTAGACATCTCAAGGCAGAGTCAGGATGTGATCATGCAAAGCGCTGTGCATGCATGCTGCAGGTCTGAGCCTAAACGCACCAGGGCCATCCCCCTTTCCTGTGCATAGGCTGGACACCAGGAGATCTCCTTGCCCGAGCAGAGGTGTGATGTGACCACGTTTAGGAGACGTTGCCAATGCATGTGGGCTGCTTACAAACACACACTACTGTTTTGGCAGGTCCCACCACCTTCTGCCATAGAAACAGCCCTCCCTCGTTTAATGGGCTACCACTGGCTTTGGTATCTTCAACAAGAAGCCCCTGGTCCCAAACTGACGACCACAGGCAGTACCCATAGCATCTGCTTTGATAATTCATCCTCCCATGGTCAACAGGACCTCCTGGGGCACCGGAGAACGTCGCTCCCAGACAAACTGCTGGAGCTGCTCTGGAGCAAGGCAGCGGCAGCACCACCAGCATTAGAGGCCCAGCTCTCACCTGGACACTGCTCATCCAGTTCCGCACCGCCGTGAAGGAGCACTCGGCCGTAATGTCGTACATCACCAGAATCCCATCTGCCTTCCGGAAATACTGCTTGGTAATGCTCCGAAACCTGAGCCCAAATGAAACCAAAGGCACTCTCAGAACCACAGCTGTGTAATGACAAGAAACAGGACGGGATTATCTGTCTTTTAGTGCAGGCTCTCTGCAAGGCCTGGCAGCCCCTGAGTGTGAGATGTGTCCCCTGGGGCTGGCGTGTACAGGCTGGCCACAGACAGGTCAGATCCTTGCACCTTTGAGGCAGGCCAGGCAGCCATGGTAAGCAGGAGTCTTTCCAAACGCATGGTGCTGAGAAAGCAGGAAGACCTTCGCAGGTCAGGAGGAAAGAAACAGAAGAATTTGTTTAGGTGGGACAGGAAGAGGTAATTGCCTATAAAATTAGGGTTACAAGATCAGGTTCGAGACCATCTAAGGAACCTGAAGGTGCACAAGTCCATGGGACCTGATGAGATCCATCCGCGGGTCCTGAGGGAACTGGTGGATGAAATTGCTAAGAATTTGAGAAGTTGTGGCAATCCAGTGAAGTTCCCACTGACTGGAAAAGGGAAAACATAACCCCCATTTTTAAAAAGGGGAAAAAGGAAGGCCTGGGGAACGACAGGCCAGTCAGTCTCGCCTCTGTGCCTGGGAAGATCATGGAACAGATCCTCCTGGAAGCTGTGCTAAGGCACATGGAGGACAGGGAGGGGATTCGAGACAGCCAGCATGGCTTCACCAAGGGCAAGTCCTGCCTGACCAACCTAGTGGCCTTCTATGATGGAGTGACTACATCAGTGGACATGGGAAAAACTACGCATGTCGTCTATCTGGACCTCTGTAAGGCCTTTGACATGGTCCCCCACAACATCCTTCTCTCTAAACTGGAGAGGTATGGATTTGATGGCTGGACTGTCCGGTGGGTGAGGAGTTGATTGGATGGTCGCATCCAGAGGCTCAATGCCTGGATGGAGATCAGTGACGAGTGGTGTCCCACAGGGGTCCGTATTGGGACCAGTACTGTTTAATATCTTCATCAGTGACATGGACAGTGGGATCGAGTGCACCCTCAGCAAGTTTGCAGATGACACCAAGCTGAGTGGTGCGGTCGACACGCCTGAGGGACGGGATGCCATCCAGAGGGACCTGGACAAGCTGGAGAAGTGGGCCCGTGTGAACCTCATGAGGTTCAACCAGGCCAAGGACAAGGTCCTGCCCCTGGGTCGGGGCAACCCCCGGTATCAATACAGGCTGGGGGATGAAGGGATGGAGAGCAGCCCTGCTGAGAAGGACTTGGGGGCACTAGTGGACGAAAAGCTGGACGTGGGCCGGCAATGTGTGCTCGCAGCCCAGAAGGCCAACCGTATCCTGGGCTGCATCACCAGCAGCGTGGCCAGCAGGTCGAGGGAGGGGATTCTGCCCCTCTGCTCTGCTCTGGTGAGACCCCCCTTGCAGTGCTGTGTCCAGCTCTGGGGTCCTCAGCACAGGACAGACATGGACCTGTTGGAGCGGGTCCAGAGGAGGCCACAAAAATGATCAGGGGGATGGAACACCTCTGCTGTGAAGAAAGGCTGAGAGAGTTGGGCTTGTTCAGCCTGGAGAAGAGAAGGCTCCAGGGAGACCTTATTGTGGCCTTTCAGTACTTGAAGGGGGCTTATAAGAAAGATGGGGACAGACTTTTTAGCAGGGCCTGTTGTGACAGGACAAGGGGGAATGGTTTTAAGCTAAAAGAAGGTAGATTCAGACTAGATACAAGGAAGAAATTTTTTATGATGAGGGTGGTGAAACACTGGCACAGGTTGCCCAGAGAGGTGGTAGATGCCCCATCCTTGGGAACATTCAAGGTCAGGTTGGACGGGGCTCTGAGCAACCTGATCTGGTTGAAGAGGTCCCTGCCCATGCAGTGGGGTTGGACTAGATGACCTTTAAAGGTCCCTTCCAACCCAAACTATTCTATCATTTTATGATTCTGATAAAAATGGAAATGGATGGAAAAAACATGACCTTTCTCTAGAGTCTGGAAGAATCTGCAGACTAAGCTGGACCACAGTATAAACTAGGCGTGCATAATGTCTGCCCCAGTGCTGCCAAAACAGCAATTAAGATGTCAGCATCAATACAGTCTGTTTCCAGTTTTGAATCTATAAAGCAATGCCATCATAAAATCAGCAGTTAGACACAATTTCCAGGAGAAACTCCCACCAGACATCTACTTTGTCCTGTGGGAACCAGTTAGAACTACAGACTTGTATTTTGGGAATAAATTCCAACAACAACAACAACAAAAAACCCAAAACGTAAAATCCGTAAGCAGTTTATGACAGGGCCATGATATAACCACATTGATTGCAAACTGATAGAATTAAATGCAACACAAGTACTGAGATCTCACTGGAGAGCTGTGTATTTCAGCCCTGCACAGGATAACAAGCTCTCCTATTCTATTAAGAGCCAAGAAAACCTACAGCAAGTAGTGACCCTCCTGAACTCTTCAGATGATTGCCTGCAGCCTGTAATTTCTCACTACAATAAGGGCATGGCATTCTGGCAACTACCCAACTGAGAAAGCAGAGACTATCTTTGGCAGTCAAGGTACAGGACAGGTTAGATGCTCCAGAAGAAACATCAAATGTAGCGTGCACCGGTCTCAGGGAAGTCACCAAGGAGTTCTCCTTGCACGCTCCACGGGGTTCCTCTATCTCTTCCATGGGATATTCACAGTTGGACACCTTCAGTTAGAAGTAATTAGTATTTCTCTAGAAGTAAGAAAAGCTTTTGCTTCTTCGCAGGTCTGCTATTCAGTATCAGCACTGAGCCAAGTTCTCTCTTGGAAGTACATGTCTAAGACCTGCTAATGCTGCAGGGGCCTGCCCTAAAGGTCCTTCTGCAGAGACAATATCTTGAATTTGGCCTGTGATGCAATCTGGCCTCAGTAAAATGACACTTTATGTCATAACAACTCCCCTTACTGGTCAGCTTCAGCACTGAAATAATCACAGGAGTCCCCTCAAAAATCATTATTTCTTCAGCATGAAGCTTGATTTTGGAAGAAAGAGTTTGCTTTTCAATAAATACTCCTACTTAGTACACTCCCACCATGGGAGTCTGCACGGTCTAGCTGACTGAGGTAGGCAGCATCATTACTCTGTTGGCACAGCTCAGGATTATAATATTCCCATGACCTCGGCTGCCTCCTGAAGGCCTGCTCCCATAACATATTTAGCCCAAAATACCCAGTACTTATTTTTGCCAGGGTCTTGAGGTTAACAGCCCCCTTGAAACAGCTTTTCATCTTCAGCTTCAAACTGCATCCTAAATAAAGTCTAATTTACATGAAGGTAGTGGTGGGCCTACATCTCTAGTAGCAGATGAGGGTCAAGTGTGTCCTCTACTACTCTGACCCTCACCAACAGTGCAGGTAACATCTAGTGAGGGCCCATGCTTTTGAAACTAGAGGCCTTCAAATGGAGAACCTGTATTCACTGGCGCAAAAAGCTACACTGCCCCTCTGCCAAGGATTATCACTTCCACGGGTCAGCAGAAGGGACAGTGGAAGGGGCCAATAACCTCACTGACAGACTCAAATCACAGGTCAAGCTAATTCAGCTGGCTTTGTCTGAATCAGATCTGGAAAGGTTCACATACTCCTTTCCACCCTCTGAACAGCAAGTGGTGGTGGGCAGCTGGGGACAGCAGTAGCACCAACTGAATCTGAGGACAGGATGTCTATCCAGAGCCTTTGTTTCTATCCTAATCTGCAGCCCTGTCCTGCAGCTTTTCCCACAAGCAGGCTGATGCAGGAGAGCTTTGAGGGCTAGAGGAGCTTCAAACCCCATACCGTACAGTGATTTATGGATAGGCTACCTGAAGCCACAAGCATGCAGGTCAGACATATGGAAAACTACTTTTCCATCAGTCCTCAGAGCAACTTTCCTGGGCCCCCCTTCGCAGCCACAGCTTCTAGAAATCTCCAAAACAGACCTTTGCTGCAGGTTCAGCACTGGAATAGCTGCTGCGACCTCTCTGGTCCTCCTGAAGCTAACAATTTTCCCAGAGACAGAAACCAGATGCACGCACTCTTTCCCTTTCTTCCTATTTCCTACACTGAGACTGGCAGTAGGGCATCCTCTCAGAAATTGCTTACCTTTCTTGTCCAGCTGTATCCCACAGCTGTAAGGCAACCTGGGTGTTATCCACCATCAGACTCTTCACCTGGTAATCAATACCTGTCAGGAAGGTAACAATAATCGTAAGAAAGGATGGGGACAGAGCAGCTTGCCATTGCAAGGCCGATGGCCAAGATCAACACTATTTACTTCAGGGAAATTGCAAGATTGATTCGAAATTGGGCAAGAGACCATCTTTACCTTTAGTTGGGCTAAAATACAGGCAAAAATCGTGTGTCCAGGCTGACTTTCCCGCCCTTCTTAGCCAGATGAGTCAGAAACCCTCTTACTTACCGATGGTTGCATTGAGCTCAGCCAAGAACCTGTCATAGCAGAAGCGGTGGATGAAGGAACTCTTCCCAACACCGGAGTTCCCTACAAACACCACTTTAAAGATGCGGTCTGGGGAATAGCTGGCTGGTTCCAGTGCCTGGAGCTACAATGGAAGAAAGGGATGCAGTTTTGAAAAGCCCAGCTGCAAGACTGTGCTTTGATTTAGGCATTGGACCCCTGCACTATAAACCTATGGAGCTTTGGAGAAACCCTCAAGTCCCTGGTAGCAGGTGTTTGAGGAAGAACCCCAAATAATTAGACTCACCCTGGTTTCGGTACCAACAGGCTGTCCTCTAGGAGGCAATGGAGCATCATCTAATCCATCGGCATTTTTTCTACAGTCGGCATCACCCTTCAAAGTCATCTTCAACCACTCAGCATCTGCTGTCAATGACCATCTCTCCTTGTCTCTGCTCTTCTCTCTGAAGTTTGTGCTGCCTCCTTCTCCTGTCTTCAGCCATGTCCCATTGCCTGGGAAGTATTTACAGTTCTTTCTGTTGGGTTCTTCCACTGCCACATCCACCGGGAAGGTGAAGGGAAGGTCCGCAGAGGCCAGTTGTCTGTATTAAAGCCCACAGACACCACAAATAGGGTGGGAGAGTGGGGGAGGGGAGGGGACGAGGAGAAGGTTGCAAATTCCCAAAACAACCAATGCAATCCAATTAGTGCATATGCAACACTTGCAGGAACTCTACTTCATACATATACTCCCCATATACCCTGTGACTCAGGCATCAGCAGCACCCCTAGGGAAAGAGAGACAGCTCACCTGAGCTATGCTGTACTCATATGTGCCAACATATATTCCATTAATTTTACCAAAAATTCCCACCTTCTGGATTTTTCAAGGATTCTTTGCCTCCCACTTCCCCCAACACTAAAAAAATGAGGCAAAACATACAAAGGTGGCAACAGGAAAAACATTTTCTTTTTTAAAAAAAAAAGCAACAACCCCCCCCTCTATTTTTGTCACCAAATACAACACAAAAAGAAGTAACAGAGGTTTTGCGGTTAGTGAAAAGGGTTTTGACTGCAGGCAGTAGGGCGAGGGCTGGCTGACCGTCCTCGGGAGGCCGCATGCAGTGTGCAAGCATAGAATCATAGAATCACAGAATCATTAAGGTTGGAAAAGACCTCTAAGATCATCGAGTCCAACCATCAACCCCACACCACCGTACCCACTAAACCATGTCCCTAAGCGCCTCATCTACACATCTTTTAAATACCTCCAGGGATGGGGACTCCACCACTTCCCTGGGCAGCCTGGTCCAAGGCCTGACCACTCTTTCAGTAAAGAAATTTCTCCTAATGTCCAGAATTTCTCCTTACTGCCCTCTGCTGAAGGCACGCAGCCATGCTCCAGGCAACCAGCCCATCACTCCCACACACTGCTGTAGCAGAGTCTTACTGAGTTGAGGCAGCAGGAACCTGCCACAGGTGTGCAAACTGCCGTGAGAATGCTCACACCAGGTCACTTTGCCTGGTGTTGGCTCTGCTCTGACCTGCATCCACGCCTGGCCCGAGGTAAGGGAGCAAGGACCTGAAAGGTGTTTGCTTTACAAAGCTTCCAGCCAGCCACGCTGCGCTCTCAACGGCAAGAAATCCCCAGGACCCCTGCCCAAGCCGTGGTAGCGGGGAATAGGTGTTGCGCTGACTGTGCTTACACAAGAGCAGGCTGATGCACTTTGTTCACTGGGGGTGGAGCTGACATGGTAAGTGGAGGAACAGTCTTCAGAAGAACAGCTAGAATAACCGACTTAAACTACTGGAATCATTGTTGAGGAGCAAGGCAGCTCTGCCTTGGCTTTCCATGGTTAAAGAACTAGACGAAGGGGGTGAGAAGGCTTAGAACTCAAAGGGCTTTATCCACCACAGGTATCTCCATTGCCTTCATTAGCCACCAGATTGCATTTGGAAGCAAGTTAGAGACCAGAGGCTTACTACAGTCAATCTCTTCAGAGGCAGCGCATCCCACCTCTCTCTGCAACATTTTTCTCTTGCTACTAGTGCAGGAATCAAGGCAACAACTCTATTCCCTCACTCCTGTGAGTACACCTCATCAGGGCTGCAAAATTCACCTGCAGCCACGCCTACACTTTCTCCGAGAAAGGGAGCCCACATTCCTGGTTGTCCTCCCTCCATCTGCCCCAAATGCCAGCCCAGAGCCAGGACAGCTGGAACCTCTCCCCATGGAAAATAGACACATCCTCCTGGGCTCAGGGGAACGGCCCCCATCTCCCAGGGCTGGCAGGAGTCGCAGCAATGAGGGGCTGAGACTCAAAAGCCTCTTTGGGGGGAGGGGAGGGTGTGGAAGGGACAAACATGGAACTTTCTGAACAGTGACGCCAGATCTAATGGATTTTATTCATGTTTCTCAAGCAATGTGGTGTGATACAGCGCTGGGACAGAGACAGGACCAACAAACACTTAGAATCATAGAATCATTAAGGTTGGAAAAGACCTCTAAGATCATCGAGTCCAACTGTCAACCCAACACCACCATGCCCACTAAGCCATGTCCCTAAGCGCCACATCTACACGTCCTCCCTTTCTCACATCACCCTCACCGCCAGACTTCTCCACCTGTTAAGTCTTTCCAGTGGGTTTATGCCAGCAGCAGCTAGCAGGATCTTTGCAAGAAATAGCTGAGGAGGAGGATGGGAGAACTTGGTCGTCTGATCCCATGGATAGTGTGTCTGCCAGTCACACAACCATGAAAGAGCTCTGCCTCAAACCTATCCAAGCAACCTCCCAGCCTGGGCTCAAGAATCAGCCCTGCTCCACCTGGTTTTCCATCAGGAGCCTGAAGGCCCTTCAGCCCAGGAGCCTGAAGCTCAATTCTTAGATACCTCTACCAGAACTGCAAGTGTTAAGGGTGAGTGGAAGCTGGAAGAAACTCTGAGCCTAGACCTATGTCTCTGGTTGGCACCAGGAGAAACTGGGAAGCGGTGGAACCTTCTGCAGAGACCTGGTAGGAAACAGGGAAGCGTGCCGCCTTTAAAACCTGTTTGGGGCCAGCAGTTGCAGGGGAGATCCAGCTCCAAGCCAGGTCAGGGCTGGGCTGGCCTCTCCTGCCTCTCAGAGGAACCAGGCTTTTGGCCAACACCAGTGTGCTGGTCACACAACTAGCTGGCAAGGGCTGATGCTTAATGCCAGGCTGGGTATTGAGGCCACTGTACAGTTTGCATGTCGAGTGGGGCGGGGAAGGCCTTGGCCACACAGACATGTTTGCCTGCCAAGGCTGAAGGGGAGGCCTGGTGTGCCAGGTGAGCGTCTGCAGAGGTGTGGAGGGAGATGGGCAGGATGAACCCACCTGGAGCTGGGCCCTCTCCTTGGGGCTTTCAGCTGCCAGAGAGAACACAAGCCTTGTGCAACTCCTGCCCTCTCCCATGCCCCAGGGATATGGGCTCTGGCGTGAGGCGCCAGTGGACAGGATTTCTGCCCGAGGAGGAACTGGCACCCTTGGGAGATGATCCAGTCATTTTAATGGAGCTGCCTGACTCGGCCAGAGGCAGCGTTCGTGACTCCCGTCCCATGAACGCTCCCATAGCTTCTGATGGCATTTAGGTTTGCTCACCCATTGCTGCATGTAGAAGCAGCCCAGAGGGGAGCCAGGCCCCTGTGGAAATTAGCTAACGGCATCCTCAGCTTCACGCTGAGCAAACACCACCTGATGCCAAAAGCCAGCCAGAGCCAGAGTCAAGCTGCACCCCCCCATGCTCCCAAAACCAGCCAGCACCAAGGTGGGAGAACTAGAGACAGGACAGAGCTTGACTGACAGGGTACTCCAGTGGGCACAGACTGACACCACGAACACAACACAGACGCCCATCTAACCGTTTGACCAGCTTGTCGTCCGGCAGGTAACTGCCTAGCACTGACCCTTTCTTCAGCAGGGGCTTTTTGCTCTGTGGCGCCTGGAAGTTGAAAAGAGAAGGGATGAAGAATGCGATTAGGACCCAGGAACCTGACCAGCCCCAGTTCAACCACTGGCCACCTCCGCAGACCGCTTCGGGGAGGCAAGGCTGGAGCCCTTGCAGCCCCGCACCATGCAGTGGTAGCACCCTGCCAGGCTTGAACAGAGGTGAGCACAGGGCTTGCAGTTCTCAGTTCAGCTCGTTTAACTCATGCAAGAAGGCATCACTGATGCTGCTTTCCCATTTGCAACAAAATCCATCAAAAATGGCAGTGCCCCAAACTGAACTCCTCCTCTAGCCAGCCAGAGCTTTCATTTCTGTGGCTTGTTCTCCACTTGGTCTCACAGCTGAATCCTTCTTTCTCCACCTGCCTTTTTATTATGGTGCTGTTTTGTGGGACAGACCAATTGCCCCTTCCTCAGAAGGCACTAGTACCCCTCCTCCACCGGTACTCACCCAGAGCTGCACATGCACCATAGGAAAGAAAGGAGACTGCTCTGCAAAGGGCAATGCGCATGCTCTGCCTTACACGGATGTCCCTCTCCATGCTTTCCTCCTACTTACCTCGGACTACACACTTCCTACAGCCAGTGTTTACCAGCTCCCCAGAGAAGGAGAAAGCAGGACAACTCCTCTCACAACCCTCTTCCCCACATACAGCAGTTTTGTCATCCCCAACAGAGTCAAAGATGAGCAACTTGCCCAAGATCACACAGGAAAAGCTGTGGCAGAGAGAGGGTTGACCTGCCAGCTCCCCCAAATGCCATGCTAAAGCCTAGCCCCCCCCACCCCAAGACTGGCTAACTGCTGTGGCTACACACACAAAACACGAAGTGAGAGACAGCGTGGCAAGGTGCCCACTGCCTCGGCGCGGGGGGAAAGGGAGATGTGCTCGCTCTGTAAGTCTGGAGATTTCTGACACGTCCTCACAAGTTATTTCTGGAGGTAAAGATGGGGAAAGAAAAGTTTGCAGCTTGCCAGATCGGCCTCTGACCAAACACCTGCAGGCAGCTCTGGACAGGCCTTCCTTCGTGCTGCCCACAGCCCAGGGGAGGACCACGAAGATTATTTCTTCAATAACCCCTGGCTTATTTTAAAAAGCAAAAAATTAAGAAGCTGCTCTGTTGGCCAGAACTCCCAGGACACCTTTACTGCAATGCAGTCCAACAAAAGGAGACATTCTGGACTCCACAGAGGACCTCACCCAACTAGGAGCTTTGAGGGAAAAAAAACCCCAAAACATTTTTTACATATAAAACTGGTGTTCAAGAGAAGCTCCAGCCACAGAAACAATCCAGCACCGAGAAGCTCACAACTGTGGAGCATGTATCTTCCAACACACACAGAGGACCCCCAAGTGCATAGCGACCCTTCAGTCAACACTGATACCAGACCGTGGTTCAGCCAACCAGTGGCTCTGCAGTGGGGATGGGGGAGGAAGGTTTCAGGGTTTGAGCAGGGCACTCAAGGGCACTCTCTAGACACGTAGAAACAAGGAAATCATGTTACAGCCCACTGGAGCTGAGTCGCAACCTTCAAGTCACCTGCGGAGCAAAGGGACTCCCAGGCAATCTGCTATGGCACCACCCTACCTGGAGAGGAAACAGCCTGCGGAGTACATACCTGGGTAAGAAAGGAGAAACAACGGGGCACGTTTTGCCATTGGTTCTGCCATGCTTTATTGGCCTGCCAGGTTTGTGTAACATCTGGCTTTTCACTGGGATGGGAAAGGGACAGACGCGACATCACAAACGTACAACACACGATGGCAAGGATTCCACAACAACAACAGCACGTGTACAAGCATTTTAGATGGGAAAGATTCTGGTTTATCAGTGGGATAGGAAAAATTCTGGTTTATCAGTGAAATACAAATACATGTCCAATGTAGTCAAAGTCCCAAAACACTCTTCATGATGAGCAGACATGAAAATTTGCTCTGTCAACACACAGCATGCAAGCATAACTCCGTAGCCAGATGGGTCATGGGTGTGAAACGGAACCCGCAACCCCTGGGTCTTAAAAGCACCCAGCAGTGGTCTGCACACAGGCAGAAATAGCCACACATTGCTATCTGTCACCTACTCACTGGGGCAAAACAGTGCCCCACAGTGCCCTTGGGCCAGGGTCTGCCCACCCTGGCAAGGCTGGGAACTCTTATGAAGAGCAAGGTATTAAGCTGGGCACTGAGAAGTGCAAAGGAGCAGCAGCTGGGTTGCTCTCAGCCACGTACAGCCCAACTCCTCCTTCCAACCACTTCAAAATCTTTGCTATGAAAGAACCACTGTTCATCACACCTTCATTTCACAGAAATAACACAACTCTTCCCAGCACTAACAGAGGGTATTAAGGCCTTGGGTTTCTTTTTAGCCTGTAAAAGCATTGATAGTCTTTGGCAGAGAGTGTCACACACTAGGGATTCCCATGAGAAGGCTGGACTCTCCTTTTTCCTTCTGCAGGGAAGTATTGCTATTTTCTCTCCCCCTTACAGTGGGACAGGCTGGGCAGCAGATCTTCTGCAGGTGTATGATGATAGCAGCATCTCTGCAATCCCTTGGAGCCCTACTTTCCAGTGGATTGAAAGGAGAGTGGCCAACAAGATGTCCTGGCTGACAAAGGAAAAAACTTTACTCCAGAACAGGCCCAGCATGACACAGCCTTGCCAGAGGAGCAATGGTGGTAGGAGGAGTTCACCCTGCTGCCCCATCCCTACTGCCAGCACAGGCAGAAGGGAGAAAGCAGGTCCTCCGTACTATGACTCTCTCTGCTAGGCTCTCTCTTAGGCTTCAGAGCAGCCCTGAGCAGGTCCTAGCGGGCGAAAAGGAGAGGAGAATAGAGGAGAAGCAGACAAGCTTTGCACACACAGAGGTACATACCTGAACCGTGATCTCCACGGGCTACCCGCCCCACCCACAGGAACCCAGAAGCTGATGAAGCACTACGCATGGAAAGAGGAGAACAAACGATTTTCTTTGCCTGCTTGCACCAGACTCTGCTACAGAGTGACTGTGTTTATTACTTCTCCAAGAGGGAGCAGGAAGCTCTGGTGCACAGACACATACTTAGCAGCTTTAAAAATGGAGGGAGGGGTGGCAGGGGAGAAAGAAAAAAAAAAAAATCATCTTTCAGCTTTCAGAAACACACACACAAAGGCACACACCTCACCTCCATCCAAAACAGTTACTGAAGTTGTTTTACACAGCTGCTGCTCCACTTGGAGAAGAACTCCAGCCTCTCCCCCAGCAGGGCATCTCGTCCCCTATCTGGGCACGATCCCTGTGCTTCCTTCCACGTTCCCTTACACGCCAGCCAGAAAGTCTCTCACAGCCTGCCACTGCCTGTCCTCACTGCAAGGCAGCTACTTCCAGATCTTCAGTGGGCATGGTGGCAGAGCAGGCAAAGACACATGGTGGCAGGGATGGGTCCAAGAAGAGCACAGAGCAGCCCTGCCAGTGACGTTTGGGAACACAAAGGCTTTTTCATGAAAAAATAATAAGAATTAAAAATAGGTCACATATTCGTACTTATCTTGGAGACTGGGAAAGGCCAGAGATGGAGTTGACTGTTCCAGATGTCAAAGAGGTCCCCTGCTTTCTCCTAGCCCTATGACACAAGGCTCACTACTGCACCTCCACCCCAGCAGAGTTCACAGGAATGGGGAGCTGCCCCAGAGGAACATCTGAAAACATCTGCTACAAACCCAAGGGATCAGCGAAACTCCAAAACCTTCCCATTCCCCTCCACCCCCAGTCAGCCAGGGGAATCCATCTTCTTCCTCACCACCCAGCTCCAGGGATGCATCCAGCTTCACTTCCCTCCTTGCATGTCCCCAGTGCCTGTCACAACGCACAGACCTCACGTGTGCAGCAGGCAGCACCCACTGCAGCCCTGCACAGGGCTGCGTGACAGTCACAAGCTACTGCGCCTTGGATTAAACCTGGGCAGTTGGCAACAGCAACCAGAGGAGCTCATCTCCAGCACAGGCAGAGGGGTGCTGCGAAGTCTGTATTAAGCACCACACCGGGCCTGAGGAGCTCAGGTCATTGTCCCCCGTGGAAGTGACAGGCCCCTGAGTGGCAACAGCAACAGCAGCAGATGAAAGGAGGGTGGTTGGGAATTAGGATTTTCTTTCTTAGACTAACCAGCTTCTTGGCTTCAAAAGCGTCTCGCTCATCTCGAAGTTTCTTGTTCATATCTCTGCTCCAAAGGAAGACACAGGAGAGACACAATAAAGCACTCATCAAAAATGGAGTAAAGACCAACATTTGAAAGCTAGAACAGAAAGGGAACTTGGGACACAGATAAAGATGTTGGGACATCTTGGGATCCCAACTTGGCCAGACATGTTGGGATTTCCATGTATCCCCGCTCAGGTAATGGGCTCCACATGGTCCCCTCAGCCAGCAGCAAAGACTAAATTCCTTCAGCAGAGGGTTTACTTGGTGAAATAACACAGTCTGTACTCTGCCAGAGCTGGCCAGATTGCACAACTCTGCCTGGACGTAGAAAAACAAGCGGTGTCTAAGCAATGCTTGAATACACTCCCATAGCTTTCTGTAGGAGAAAGAAGTACAGTCCTGAAACCTCAGCCCCTTACATGCACAAGAGCTCAGCATTTCCCCCCAGCCCTGTTCTTACCTGAGGAGCTCCAGCTGCCGCAGAAGGCTTTGTTTCTCTTTCTGCATGTTCTTGGAAACTCTGAACACATCCCTGGGTGAAGAGGATTTTAAAAGGGGAAATAAGTTGATGGGAGAGGAAATACAAAGATCCCTTTCTCAGGAACACTCATGGTGTTCTCAAAGATAAGGGCCTGCCCTATACTAGGAGGATTCAGAGGAAGCCGCACTGCCGCAGGAGCTGGGATGGCTGGGTTTACCCCAGCTCTCCCGCTCTCCTCCAACGTGAGGGCAGGCAACCCCTTTTCTCCTTTCACACTCCAGTTTCCTCAGTGCTAGAGATGGGAAGGATGCTCACTGCCATCTGGATCTGAAATATCCCAATGTTCTAGCTAAGTATTATTAGATTAAACCCAGAAACAGGAACACAAGTGATTAGAAGAGGATCTGTAGGAACTTTATAGAGGCAACGGTGAACTGAAAAAATACACGGAGGAGAAGCCTCCTTTAGGCTGAGAAACATCTGTATTTTTTACAGTACTTTTCTAGCCCAATATCAATGAACATATTCATTTCCCACTAAAGGCAGGTGGGAGCTAGCAGTATCACTCCCGGTTTAGGCCCATAAGACCACTAGGATGTTACTTCTTTTCCTCAAGAAAAGACAGGCAATCCTCTGATGAGACCAAGGCTTCTAATTACAGATCCTTATTCTTTAACTACTTGCCCATTCCTTCCTTCTCTGCCTGGGTCCCTGCCCTGACCCCCCTTCCTGCCCATTCCCACCTGTCCTTCTGCTCCTGCTCAAGCTGAGCCTCTTTCTGGAGCTTCTGTAATTGCCCCTTCACCGCCTCCAGCTCCCATTTGCTTTTCTCCAGCTCTTCCAGCAGGTTTTCATTCAGGTGCCGAAGCCTTTCGTTCTGCACGCGGGTCTCCAGCTGCTCTGAGTTCAGAGACTGTAGCTGATGTTCCAGCTGCAATGGAAGAGGAGGAGGAGGAGGAAGAGGAGGAGGGGTTAAACACAGAGAGGAAGGGCTTTGTGCTACAACCATGCCTGTAAAAACAGGCTGAAAAAGCAGATGTAAACAACGAGGCAGAAGAGAGGTAAACACAACTTAGGTCTACAGGACCACCAGTGGCATCGAGAAGGTGGATTGGAAGCAATTATTTCTCATCATGCCAGCACTGGGAAGCAAGCAATGCAATCAGTCAGGCATAGCTGAGGAAACGCTTCAGGCAGTGTGAGGAGCTTGCTGCTGTCAGGCACTATAGAAATCAGGAGGACTGGAAAAATTTGGGCAGAAGGAGGGGTGTGTCTGTTGGGACTTATTAAGCACAGTTGTTGAAATGCATCCTTTAGTTTGGGGACTTCCTGAGCCCACGGCAGCTGAAAGGGGGATGTATTGAGGTGCTAGGGATATCTCACACTACACCTGGAAAGTCAAGTGATTGGGTGGCCTTTACTACTGTTGGAGACAGGACCTTGGGCTAGAAATGTTGTTTAAATGCCACTAGGGCACAGCTGCACTCTAGGCAGCACAAGACCCCAGCACAACTAACAAGCCTGATTTGGGAAGTTTAAAGCCTGCTGTGATGTACTCAACCAGTGATGTGATTCCTCACAAATGGCTCGCGTAGTCTGGGAAAGAGTTAAAGACAGATGCAGCAGTCAAACTCGCCCATCTCAGATGGCCAGTAGGGCATCGCAAGAAGGATCATACTGACACTTCACTATCTAGCCCGCCACACCAGCTAACCAGGGCCCTCTGCTGAAGCTGGTGCTACGCAGAAATTGTGGTACCCATCTGAGAACTTACAGCCCTAAAATAAAATTATACAATCCATGCTTGCAACCAGAGAGGAGCAT
This sequence comes from Calonectris borealis, assembly GCF_964195595.1. Lineage (NCBI taxonomy): Eukaryota > Metazoa > Chordata > Aves > Procellariiformes > Procellariidae > Calonectris > Calonectris borealis. Next base: position 1,599,545 of record NC_134325.1, on the reverse strand, counting down.
CAGGAACCAGTTCTGACCAGTGTAGCAGGTGGCAGAGTCAGCCTCCACATTTATACCTTCAGCTTGCCTTTTCTCTCAGCCTACCTTCTCCCCCGCTCAAAGGGAAAGTAAAGCAGCACACAGTGACACCAGATGAAGTGCTTTTTTCTTGCTACCCTCCTCTCTGCCAGCACACACATACAACAGTGGTGAGCAGGAGTGAACAGAGCTGACCTTTCCTAGGTTCCTTGAAACACACGCCCCACATCTCTCCCCACTGAGGCTACAAGCACAAGTCACACCCAGCTTTGTCTGGAGACTTCCAGTCCTTTGGACATCAGGGAAAATTTGAGCATGACCACTTATGCTGAGCAGTGGAGTTGAGACTAAGAAACAGCAACCCCAGCCCACAGCCTTTGGATCTTCCAATAGCCAGGGGACAGGCTTTAAGTAAAGCACCTGCCCCTCCCTAAGAAATCTCCATCACACACAACTCTCCCGTTTATGTTTGTACTTGAAAGCGATACCGTAGAATAGCACGATCACAATACTGGTCTTACACCACAAGGGGGACCTGATTATCCACGTAACTCTGAGGCTTGTACTAAGCTAAGAGCATCAGAAATGTCCATTCGAGTCAGAAGAAGTGTCCCTGTAGCCCAGTACTCCGCCTTGACCCATAGCAAGAGGAGATGCTACCTAGGAAGAGCATGCCTGGACACCTAACTATGGTCCACTCCCCTCATACACCCCCAGCATCTATGGTCCCTGGACCAGCAATGTTAGAGGCCACATCCCTGGCTATTCCTCCGTTTAATAAACATTTACGAGCCTGTTGTCCATTTGTTTGTCCAATACGTTTTTGAACTGCTAATACTGCCTGCCTCCTGTGGCAAAAAAATCCAGAAGTTCACTAATCTCTGTGTGAAGAAGTACGTTCTTCTAAATCCAATTCATCCTGGTCTCACTAACTGTCCCTCTCCTCTGCTGTTGCAGGATTTAGGGAATAACAGTTCTATGTGGACCTCATCCACCACCTTCCTGAGTCCATAAAGCTCACTGACATCTTCCCTCAGTCTCCTCCTCTCCAAAATCAAGTCTAAGTTTTCCTAGTTTCTCTTCCTAAGGCAGATGCTCCATTTCCTTGATCATATTAGTTCTCTGTACCTTTGTGCTCAAGGACACAGTGGAGTTAGAGGAGACCAGAACTGCACACACCAGTTGAGGCACATCAAGGGTGTGGGCAGCAGGAAAATGGCGTCCTCTATCTTATTCTCAATATCCTTCCTGATAAACCCAAGTTTTGCTGGCTTTTCCAGCTGCTGCACAATGAGCTGATGATTTCAGAGAAGTGCTATTTCATCCACACTGCAGCTAGGTATCCAACTTGGATACCCCTAGTCACCAGCATCTTACAGGCACCTCCCATGACTTGTTTCTGTGGGGGTCATGTCTCAGTTCTTCAGACAAAAAGGAAAAAGATATCCAGAATGGACCATCCCATACAAATGTCCATGCCAGGGACGGCAGGTTAAAGGAAAGTTTCTGCTTTGATCTTTTCTGTGACTGATTGATCAGTACGTCATTAGGTGCTGAAATGCACATAATGTACGTACAGCTCTAAGCGTCACAGAACTGTTCATTCTGGGTTACTTTGGAGCAGCCAACAAACACAAACTAGAGAAATCTGGCTCTTGTATATCCATACACAGCTTTCTTACACACCACAAAAGGCTCCAAACTCACAACTTCCAAATTTTTACCCCGTCTTCCTTGTCAATAGTTATTGTACAACCGACAGGAAGATTGTGCCAAGAGAAAACAAAGCAGATAAGAAAATGCGTGGACAAAACATTCACAGGAAGACATTACAGTAGAAGACAAACCAATCACTTGACAAACCACTTCAACATCTTCAGAGACAGGAGAGAACTAGACTAGCTAGTACCAGACTAGCCAGTACTAACCCTCAGCAGATGAAAACTATTCTCAGCCAGAAAAGGTCTTAGCAGAAAGACAGTAGAAGGGGATGTGCTTCTTTAGGAAGGATTTGGGTTCTGTTACCTTCTTCTGGTGGTAGAGGATTTTCTCCAGCTCCTGCTCTTTGCTGCGCAGTTCCTTCTGGAGCAGGTTACTCCTGTCATGTCTCAGTGCTTCCTGCAGAGTAAAGATACACAGCTGTGCATACAACACCCAGCACGGTAAGAGCTGTTCCTTGGCCAGATAAGGCACCACCGCTGCTTCAGACCAGAGAAAGTTTGACTTCAGCCAAGAGAGATGAGGTACCTGGCAGATCAGCCTCTCCCTTTCTGCTTTGATCTGTTGCTCCATTTCTTCATAAAGGCACCTGACTTCTCGGTCATGGTCTGTCTCCTTCCTACAAAAGGCAGAGTGCACACAGGTCAGGGGAGAGAAGGGGAATACAGAAAGAAAACAGGAGAGGAGGGTGGAAACAGATTCCCACTAACAGCTGTGTGGCATTGAGTGGGATTTTAACCAGACCAAATGTTATGCGTGGGCACTGATCCGAAACAAACCCATCAGATCAAGATAAAGAGTCATTTTATTACAGCAAGAAAAATCTCTGCGTCCTGTAACGCAGTCTCTCCTTGCATTTGAGGCAGCATCCAAGCATCAGCTGGTTCCTGACAGCAAACGGCCATTATGTTCTCCTTACCGCTTCAATGCCTGTTCCATAGACTCCTTCTCGTGATTCACCTCCCTTATGTATGATGAAACACGCAACAGAAACTCTTCAAAATTGGATAAGAGCTCCGGACGCTCCTTTCGTAGCCGAGCCCAGAGCTCCCGAATCTCACGCGGACTGGAGCAAGCATACAAGAGAGAAGGAAAGCAAATGAGTTTCCATATCATCTTATGGACTGTTATTCCAACTCCAGCATTCACTTGGGACAGACAAACTGCCCTTCTCCTGTGGTGACCTCCATTACACCATCATAGCAAAGAGGGGAGTTGGACAGTGACGGAGCATGCATGTGGAGCGAGATCTACTGCAAGGTCAAAATAAAGGAAGTAATCTGAAAGAGGAAAAGAAAAGTCTAGGAAGCAAACCTGGAATGATTATTTTTCAAGTACTCGGCAATAACACATTTGGTGTATAAACCAAGACTCGAAGAGATGAACATTCAGCAAATTTGCTGTAAGCTATGGTCAAGCAGCAAACTGTTATGGCCCAGGGATTTTAGGTGGTGTTCTCACACCAGGACTGTACTGGCGGATGCTACTGTCCTTGATATTTATTTATTTTACAGGTTTGGAAACTGAGGCACAAACAAAAGAAGCAAATTTGCCCAGGTGTCACATCAGGATAATGGGGGACAGCACCGGGCACCCTGGAGGAAGCCCTGGAAACCCAAGGTCTTCTTTTTCTGAATCTGCAATAAATGATTACACTGTTTTGGCATTTAATTCATCGCAACTTGAACATAGCATTTATAAACGTAGTCTTTCCCAAAGAGTCTTATAAGCCTGCAGACATCACTTCATGCTTCTTTTTGGGGAAGAGCTTTTTATTACTATTTTTAATTTTTTTTTAAATCCATGAAGTACTTTACAGGAACTGCCTTGAAATGTACAGAATAATTATACCTATAGACATTATCCAAATAGATATTTTTCTTTGTCTATGTTATTTGTCTCCCTTAATATTCTTTGTGAAAAAAACAAACAAAAAAAACCAACCAAAAAGCTCTTGATTCCCCCTGCCACCATTGCATGATAGCCTCCTTTTTCCGTCCCAAGTTGAAAAAGTTACTAGCACTTCATCAAAACTTCGTGGTTTAGATAACAGAACATACTGAGTCCCGTTAATAAACAAAGCCATTTCTGTCTAGCAAAACCACTGAAGATAGTTCGGATTTCTGCTCCGGCCCCAATTAGCTTCTGTTTTGTATTATTTCTTTACAACAGCTGGCTTGGCACAAAGGCATGACATGACTGAACTCACTGCATAAAACTGTGAGCAAGCGGTCAAAATAAAACACAGGATAATTCCACTTTAAGAGTTGATGCTTCTCAAAGCAGAGTTATAAACAGCAGAGGCTATTTTTCCAGTGTCGTTCCATTATTTTCAAGTGTCATTCCATTATTTGAGGCATAACAGCTTTCCAGAATTTTTCAGGACAGAAGTGGTTCACCATGAAAAGAAACATGCAGGTGCTTTGCATCACAATGCAAATGAGACAAAAAAATCTGTTTCATGACAGATGCAGCTCTGAAAGCAGCAAACTCCTTCACTCAGCTTCTGTCTCCAATCCTGTCTACCTCCTGCCCCTACCTGGGCTGCTCCCTGCAAATTGGCAGCACTGTTGGACTACAATGCCTGAAAAACAGAGCTGCCACAGATGCTGTTGGGCACCCCAGCCCCAGCAGATGTGCATCAGTAAGAACCAGTTATGCATAATGCTTCACTTGGGAAGGTCCTAAAAAACCACTGGATGATACCAGGGCCACGGACTCTACTGAGGCCACACGCAAGGGCATTAATACCAAATTTCAAGGCTCAGGTGAGCATCCCTTGCCCAGTTTAGCCTTTCACACTCTTCAAGATCAGCCCAGTCCCAAACAGTCCCTTGAGCACAGATCTTTCACAGAGACTTTTAGAACTAAGATTGTCTGAACGTATGTGAACAGTCGCCCACCATTTTGGAACAGACGGCACACTCATCCTCCTTACCTTGTCTAACCCTCACATGCTTCTTTTCATTTGCTGCATGCAGATGGGCTTCCACCTCACCAACTGCTACATTTTACAGCTGTGGTACGTACTCTAGTTTGGGAAACTCTTTGCGAAAAGCACTACACTAAAAGCAATTGTAAACTGATGAGAAAACCCAGACTTCACGGCATTTGTTACCAAGCATATAAAAACCCAAGACAGCAGTACAGAAAGCCCAAGCAGTGCTTCAGAGAGCAAGCAGCTCAGTTCACTTCTTTGGTATTTGCTGGTACTTTGAAGTTTTGGTATTGCAAGATCAAAACAGGGTAGAAGTAATGCCATGCGACTCCCCTACTTACTCTTCAAACATGTGGGCTGCTCCAAGCTGCTCCATCATGGAACAGAATCGTTTCTCCTCTTCATCATCTGCCGCGTCCAAGTCATCTGACCAGCCTGACTCAAAGGTCTCCTCATGTCTGGAGTGATCCATTCTCCCAGCCCCTTGACACAATTCAATCCCTATTAACTTTCCTGGTGGAAGGAGAAGGGAAGAAGGAGGATAAAGAAAGTCAAATTGGATGTCATTTAATAAGCTGCTATTTAAACGGCAGCCCGACAGAGCTCCACGAGAAGCTGCCTGCACGCTGCTGGTGTAGAATACAGCTCCTGGTCAGTAAAGAGCCTCCGTTCTGACGTCCTGAATGATGTCAGCGTCCAGAGTGCAATGCTGGGACTGAAACTGGCTCCCAGCCCAACAACAGGCTGTTAGGGCTCTGCTTACATCTGCGTGAAGATGATCTACCACCCACGGCCTTGGATTCTCAGCATGTGAAGCATGCGGCGTTAGGTCACTTCACCCCCATGGAGCGGTGCTGTGGGTTCAGTTGCCAATGATCCCACAAGCTCCCTCTCGGACTGCAAGCCCAGCACTGAATAAGCACCATGCCTCAGTTCCCCAGCTTAAAAAAAGTGAGGAGGAGATAATTACCCTTCCCTTCTCATGTGCTACATCTGTTCTGGTTCAAGTGCTATGGGACAAGGACTGGCTCTTGCTAAGACTGTGTAGAGTGTCTGAACAAAATGAACTCCAAACACCCCCTCCTGCCCCATCCCACATACGGATGGCTTCCAGCTATCTGGATCCTGTTTCATGCTGAGACACAAATGCCATGAGAACTTCATGCTATGCAAGGCATGTGAAAAATACTGGTGCTGGGAACAAATTCTTCTCAAAGAAACAAATGAAGCAATCCTATCCAAAACGCGGGCCCCCATCCTGTATACAGAGGTCAGAGCTCCATTAGCAGCTACTCTTCCTTTCCAAAACATATCCGCTTGGTTCAAAAGGCAGAAATGACATCCCAGCTACAGGGCCAGGAGCCAACGATGTTCAGAGCATGGATGAGAACATGAAGCTGCTCTAAGGGGAAAAATATCGCACTATTTATGTACCTCACGTCACTTAACTTGACTACTTCTTAGATCCGTATGTCCAGAACCTAGCCGCTTCTCTCCCGCTCTTAAAATGTGCTGCAAAAAAACTTGCAGTGTTGAGATACAGGCCCTACTCAGCTTAAAACCTGAGGCACAGACAGTTAATTAAGGAGATGGGCTTAGATTAGGCAGTTTGGATGTCTGCTTTAAAGAAAGAGTCGTTATCTCTCATTACCTCTCTTTTACAGCTGGGAAAATTGACGTAGAGAATGATCTGAAGGTTGTTTTGACATTCTAGAAGGATCTCAGATTGCTTTAAATTGAACATTTTAAATGTATGGTCTTTTGTCAGTTGTGCAGATGCACCCTGTAACCTCTCAGAGGCCATGCAAGGAGCCCTCTGAAGAAGCAGAGTTGATTGCAGCCTGAACCGCTTCGCTTGGTTTCCCCCTGAACGCTCCAGCAGGAAGACGGCAATATGACAGGCCAAACTCTTGAGTTAGGGGCAAAGTCTGAAAAAGATTTCAGTGAAGCCAGACACAAAGAACAACCACAAAGAAAAGAAATGCAGAAATGAAGTGTTTTGCCTAGACTGGAGCAAAGGCTACCAACACAGGGTGGTACCTGACAACGGCTGGCTGACACAAAGAGAAATCTTGCTTACCTCTACCAGCAATGGCACTGAGGCAGGTACCCTCATAATGTCCATTTATGGCTATGGCTGGGACAAATGCCTCAAACAATGAGATTTGGGAGTAACCAAGTCATAACACAGTGGGCACTGTGGATGCCACGGTGCCCAAATGGCAGCCGTTCACCTTCTACACAGCGCTGGGCAGGAAGGCCCACGCTCCCGAGATGACTCTTGTTTCTGGCAAAGGCAGCAGAACCAGCCAACAAGGCTTCACCCCCGCAGGCAGGGACACAAGGCAGGAACAGGCATAGTCAGCAGGCACTCAATGGGTTAACACATTCCCAGAACAGGCTGGCCCAAGACACAGCTTTCCATGTTTATTCCGAGGAAATCTTTACAGCTTCTCCTTTCAGGGCTGGCTGTTTTTGGACATTCAAATTGAAGCACCAAAAAGTCCCCCCTCTCTCCAAGCTGTGAGAAAGCCATGAGCAACCACAATCTCAGCAATCAGGACACTGCAACTCAAGAGTCTCCTCAATCACTTCTGAAAACCCTAGACCACCTGTGTTCACTTGCTTTCACCTGATCCCATTAAGACAGCTCCATGTCCAAGGAAGGTGCTAACAGGGTGCAGATTTTCTGAGAGCTTACAACCAGCTAAGGCAAGTAAGCACCCACGGCAAAGGTTATTAGTGCTATGGTCATTCCTCCTCCTTAACACCTCTTGCACTGCTTGTGCTGCTGGATGAAGACTCTGGTATAGGATTAGCATTCTCCTAGTGTTTGGAAAAGGCAACAGCAAGAGGAAAACAAAAGCTCATTTGCCAGTGTGCTAGCCTACTAATATCCTTGAATGGCACTGCATAAACCAGCTAGAGACAGTTGCCAAGAGACATACTTCTGTCCCCTCACCCAACGAGGGTCCTCACCCAGATGAAAAGCTGTGGATCACAGATACAGGCTGCAGTATGTACCGTCTCCAGCAGGAGATGATGTTCAGAAGCTGGCTCTACCAGGTAGGCAGGTAACAGTTGTGGAAGAAAGCAACACAAAAGCCTCAGAAAGGGGGATAGGAATATTGCACATACACCTTCTCCAATGATATTCACATAAGCATAGCTGGTACAGCTTCAGCAGAACCACTGCACTTTCTTTCTTACCAACATAAAACATCATGTCACAGGTGGGCTTTTTTCCTTCCTCTGCCTCTGTGCAGCCCTTACCTAGTCCCATGCTGAACTCCACAGGCGTCAGGTATCCGTTATTGTTCTGTTCCAGGCTGTCAAAAACAGTCTCCAGCTGTTCAGGGCTTAGGGGGAGTTCACTCTGAAGCCGCTGCAGAGACAAAAGAATGAACAAAATTAAGACATGACTCAGGTCTTCCCTGTGACTAGCTCCTGTCCCTGCCGTCCTCAGCTTTGGCGCACAGCGATGTGCCCTTTCAGCAGTGCATCCTGGCCGGGATGCGACAGCCCGCCAGTACAGCTGAGTGATGACACAAATGCCTGTTTGGACCCACTGATACGGCAACGCTTTCCATTCCTGGATGATTCGACCAGGACTGCAGAGAGGGAGCTTCGGGTTATTTTGTTCGGAGGGAGCTCAACCTTCTTCTTCCCCCAGTTCAGAACCGCTGCCTCTAGCTCACTGCCTGCCTCCTCCACCCCTGCCCAAGCCCTGCCCAAAGGGGCTGCCCCCCCCGGGCACTGCCAGCCTCCTGTGACCACTGCTGCTCCCAAGAGAGCTCTCTACGGGCACACCAGGTACCAGCTCCACCTCTCTGGCCAGGGAGGGAGGACAGACTTGCGGGTGTCTGAATTCAGTTCCCAGCTCTTGCAGGAAATCTTGCAGATCATAAAGAAAACGTTCAGTCCATTACAGAGAGTTAGCTTTCTTCTGTCATCTTCTGCCTGGTGGGACTGCATCACTACTCCCACAACACAGACAAGGAGCAGCGATATTTCCCTTCATAATACATGTGTAGAGCACCTAGTGTGAAGGGGCATCCAAAGAAGCTTCCAAATAACAAGAGGTGTAGAATAAAACCTCATTACTGTCCGTTAAACACACAGCTTTAGATAAAAGCGTAATAAGTATTTATTAATGTAACTGTACAAAATTAGGCATCACACAACACAAAACAGAGTGAGTCAATAATTAAACCAGCATGAACCTGCCAAATGTTAATTATAGAGGAAGATATGAGACAGAAGAAAAACAATCCACATGTAACCTTCCTGATAAACCATTAAAAAAAACCTCACAAAGAACTACAGAGATTCTGTTAACAAATACTGTTTTTAACAGAAAGCAGCAAAACACATTATTCTAGAGCAAAGTTATAGGTCAGGCCTAAAGTGAGTTTTTGAGATCAGGCTTTAGCTATGATTGAGACAAAAAAGTTATACAGCTTTTTTTGTTAAGAGGTTGGTGGATTTTTTTCATTGTTGACTGTGTTTTGGGGGGAGTTGTTTTTTTGTTTTGTTTTTTTTTTTTTTTAAATTAAACCAAAGATTCTCCCCCCAGATTTCCCACCCACTGCATGCTTAATGTTTGTAGGAACTGTTGCAAATTTTTTTGATTTTATGCATTCCTTAAAAATTTGGAATTGCAGTCCCACTTGTCCCAGGAATTCCCTGGAGGTCCAAGGCCCTCCTGGGATTTTTGTGTCCTAGCAGCTGGCTGTGGCAGAATTTGCCTCCCAGAAATCTGAACGAGACAGAGCCCATGTACACACCCACGCTTGCCAAAATAAAGACATGCCAGATTCTCCCTTCTTCTGCCACCCATGACTTCACAGCTCCTCCCAGGAAAGGGGAAGAATTTTTTCCCTCACCTGCATGTCCACCTTGGTGATAAAACCCTTCTCATCCTTGTCACACAGCTGGAAGAGCTCTCTTGCCTTCTCGAGCATCTCCACCTGCACATCTTCCAATTCGTTCATTTGGCTGGAAGGAGAAGCACCAGGAGCCACCCCATCCTCCTCATCCCCTTCCTCTTTTCCTTCCCAGTGGACGTATCCCAAGAGCGCTGCCCTCTGGTTCTCCATCTTCTCAAAGTCTTTTCCCCCAGGGCAGGGACAAACAGAAGAGCTGCGGGGAAGGAAACAGAGAAACCCCAGTCAAACGTGACCCTCTACTTTCACCCCACACATCATCTAGTTATGTGCCGCGTTGGTTTGAAAGAACAATATTCAGCATCCGTATCTGTTACGGAGAGGAGGGGGGAAGACAGACAGTGTGCAGACAGTTTATGTCAGGGGTACACACCATACATAGGTACACACCGTACACAACATGGGCATAACCAAGCCTACCACACAGCCGTAACCCTCCACACTGTGATGGGCTCCAGACCCTGCACCGAGCAACGATGCTCTTTCACCATCTCTCCTCCTCTGGCTCAGACCTACAGGGCAGTCAGAGTTCTCTGCTGGTGAAAGCCAGGTGCCAAGGGAAGGTTTGAGCAAAGACGAGAGGATAGGAAGGGAATATTAAAGAATGCAGGTAAATCTGCATGGGAGCAGGGCAATAGTCCCACATTAGCTGAGACAGGGGCTCCAACACCACAAGCAGGGCCAGCTCCCAGGCTCTCGCACAGCTCCCTGGGTGCCCTGACCAGGATGCTTCCCTCTGGTCTTGGTTCCTCTGGTAATAACATGTGCTTTTCCTCCTCCTGTTGCTTTTCTACATCACCTTTGAACACCAAACCTGCATCACAACTGCAAGAATCCAGAGCAGGACAAAGGCAGAGAGGACGAAGATCTGTGCAAGTGATGGAGGAAAGAGAAGATGAAATGTCTCTCCCAGACCTCTGCCACCCAGGTCCCCTGGCTGGCCTTCCACCTCTGACATTTTCTTGTTAACGCTTCCCAAATAGTAACTCCACCTCCCTTCATGTTATTACAGCACAAAGAAAGATCAGTCAATTCCTACACTGGGAAAAATTTAGTAAGACGGGCACTCCTGCTCCCCTTGCCTCCCAGCCTCTGTTTTGAGAGCTCGTAAGCTGCCAAACACAATTTTAATCTGAAATGTTCACCTTTATAGGAAGGAAACCACACGACTATGGAGACATTTCAGAGGCCAAAGAAAATAATTCCCATTACTTACAAGTACCTAAAACAAAAAGGCAAAGAATGAGAGCACCCCTTTAAGCACAGCACTGTGATTGTAAAGATGTGTACAACACACCCCTACCCCAACCCACCTTCCGACTTACTGATGCCACGTAACACTCTCCAGCTTTTCTTCATCAACACCACCACATTTTTTAAGCCTTGTGGCACTGATTGCTTTAGACTTCTTCTTCTGCAGATTTGTGTTCTGCATCGCAGGGCAGAAGTGAGCTGTGCAAACAGGCTGAGAGCAGATTTAAACAGTACTAGACAAAGAGGGCTTGAGGGTTGGGTTTTCTTTTTTTTAATCTCCAAGAAATTAAAAGCCACGTACAGATGCCGTGATAAACAAACAAGTAATTCTTAGTGCAATGGGAGGATAGAGAGCATGATGGCCAGGAAGAATGTCACATGCAAGAACTATACGAAGCTGACACAAAAGGAGAAGGCAATTATGCACCACGCTATTTGACTCTGTTTATTACTGCTGGTTTGTGAGCCAGAGGATGGTTCTGCTTCAAAGAACAAGCAGAACACTTCACTCCCCCTTTCAAATCAGTGTTTTTTCAGGGCACCTCTGTTTAGCATCACTTGAGAAGATACTTATTTGAAACTCTGCAGAAAACCACCTATAAATGGGTACTATTATATGTTTCTAGTGAAGTAGACATCCTGGCAAGCAATGGACACAGAGCTGGCCACAAGCTTTGGGGAATACTGCAGAGGAAAGGAGGGAAGAAAGCATGAAAAACGAGAAGGCAGGGGGTATCTTTCTCTCTTGCTCTTTTTCAAACAAACCCTCCTACCAAGCTTTTTTTGTGTTATGGAGGCAACACAGTAAAATTTGGAGACTAAAGCTTGATTCTATCCATTAGCTAGACAGCGAGGTTGCTTCTGATGGCAAGTCTGTACGTGTTATTAGTAAAGAGGTCGGAAAGAACCCCAGCTTACTTTTCACATTCAAGCAAAAGTTGCAAAGCTGGCCTTGAAAGAAAAAAAGACCCAAATATCTTACACTGCATAGATTTTACAGGTGATTACAGCGAGGAATCACACAGCCACAGTGATGAATGATATTATTGGCTGCTACAGGCCACCTTGCTGAAGTTTTTTGCCAGACTCTTTCCCTCGGTGAAGACACAGCCTCAGCACAAGCAGCACCCTGTACCAGACGGTGAGTGCAGGCAGCAGCAGGGGAGGAAACGAAACGGGAGTTCAAAGCAAGAGCCATGACAGGATTGCTGAAAACAGCCAGAATAAGAAAAAGTGCAAATAAGAAATTTGTTTTCTGAAACATCCCTCTAGCTGCCTAAGAAACACTGAAGTCCTCAGAAGTAAAGAAGGTCTTATTTTCTTGTTAGCACCTTCATCGTTTCTATTTCAAAAGCCAGAGCAGCCCACGCAGACGACCTCCCCCAGCTCTACTGCAGCAAACAAAAGGTTGTACGAGGAGGGTGTTATGTTCTCGCTCGGAAATGTATTTGCAAGCTGAAATCGGACCTGTTACATCACCACCTCTAGCATCTCCTCACTTTATCAAAAGCCCAGCTGTACTGTAGCTCCCAAACATCGGCTGAGCTAAAAGCCTCTTAACTAGAAGAGCTGGGAGCCTGACACGGACAAGAGTCTGAAAGGATTTCACTCACATGTAAAAGACCAAGCCCATTAATTCAATGTTCGAGTGCAGAATCTCTTGTTCAAGCTGCTTCAAGAGGTTTCAAGCCAGATGTGGCTCTGTCAATGGCGAGACAGCACTTGTAGAGGAACAAAGTGGCAAATAGGAGAGAGCCCCAGTAAGCAAAATACACTGCAGCTCTGAGGGACTTCTCTCCCAGAGGCCTTTGACCGAGAAGCTCTTCGTCTCCATTCCTGTTTGTAAGGGATGCTATAAATGCATGCTATATGTCCATGCTAATGTCCATGCTATAAATGCAGATGAGGCACAAAGCAGATGTCAGTCTAACAAGTGCTGTCGTACCTTCCCCAGTTACAGATCATCACTGCGAACCACTGGGGAAGCAGCTTCATCAGCAAGATGCAGAACATCACTGAAGGACGACTTTGAAAGAGGCTGAGGTCACTACACTACTAAAACTGGGGACTGGTACCCAAAAGTGAGGCCAGCAGAGCTGGCTTGGGTGCAGAAAGATCAGCTTGGGAAGAGCCATGCTTGCCTGACACAAGTGGAGCAGACAGAGAAGATAGGTATGGGCATCTAATGCTTTTGGTCAGGCAAACCTGCCAGGCTCCCCCAACAAGATGTAGCCAAGCCACCTCCAGTGACAAAGCCAGGGGTCGTTACCAAAACTTCCTGACAGGATTCATTTTTCCAGGTCTCTTCTGCCAGGAGAAGGTAGTCATTGAGTCAGCACCAGTTAAGAATTAATTTCCACACGTAGCCTGGAGTCAGGACAATCTCTGTATCTTGCGCTGTTGATTTCCATCATAAGAACATCCACAAGGGGTCACAGCAGAGTTCATCTAGCCCAGCATCTCGCCCTCAACAGTGGCCAGGAATGGCTGGTGAGGGAAGAGTAACAGCAGGGCAAGCACAGAGAAGGCTTCCCTGAAGAGAACTGCCAGTCTCTAGCCACTGTTAGCCTGGGGCAATTCCTGAGCCACATGGTTCCTCCCTCATCTTCCAAGACACTTGTCCAACCTCCCTTTGAATCCATATCAAAACATTCACTGTTCACATGAACCTGCTGATAGAAACGAGGTGCCTGCTGCAATCATTGGGTGCTGACAAAGCTTCACGGGACCGCTCCAGTTTTCTGGGTACACTGTTTGACCAGCACCCACTCCATAAGAGATGGGGTCCCAGCTTCAGCTCAAAACAAGTGCTTCCTGCCACTTTCACATCTGGAAACCGTGGCAGAGACCAAAAACTGGACATCTACCAGGAAGATGGAAGTGCCAGGGACATGGGGGCACCAACAGGCTCCAAGCACCCTGGCCAGCCTCGGTGTGTAATGTTCTTCTGCACCCACACCAGGGGTTTGTCTGCCTGTGCTCAAGGTCAGCTCTGATACTGCAGTCCAGATTTGGACAGTGTCCAACATCTGAACAACCTGATAAAAGCTCAAGAGAAAGCCAGTCTTCAGGACCTGTTGATTACACCTGGTATCTCCTGCCGTGGTGTGTGCTGGGGCCCAGCAAGCAAAAATTCACCTGCTTCTGCGGCACAAGTTTCCCAGAGCCTGGAAAGCATAGATCTTCTCAGACACAGCACAGAACGGGAAATTCAACTGCCAGTAAAGACAGCTAACACCAGGTCTTGCATTTCTACGCAGTGGTAACTCAGACCAGTCTTACATGCATGTTTTAACCACCTGAGGCATAAACTGCAGTTTGTCCTGTGCAAAGCTGTGCCAGAAAGTCAGCTGGATCCCATGGGCATGGCATTCTTTGGGGAAATCACAAGACCTGAATTTTAATCCTGACTCAGCTTGCCATATGGCCCTGGGTAAGTCACGTCACCTGCCTATGCTCATAGATTGTCAGCTCCTCCAATTCGATTCTGATGCTTGTGACAGCTGGCACTTTATTTTAAGACTCGGTTCCTGGAGACTGATCATTACATGTGAAACTCAAGCATCAAAATAGTTTCAAAGCCTCAAAGCTGAAGAATGAAAAACTTGAACACAGAACTTGAAGAAACTGCAAATTTTAACAAACAGAAGAACAGACCTAAGGTGCTTTTCCTGGAAAGGGGAGATACTACTTTCAAGGTAGCGTTACAGTGTCATGGTTTCCAATTTATTGTCTCGGAAAGCTGCTTTTTGTAGCAGTAAGCAGTGTTAAAGAGGTAAAGAGAAGTCATGGCTAAAATGCTATCAACAGCCAAGCCTTTATCTATGTGACCGTGACCACCGTGTGCCCATGACAACTTTGGGGTTTGTTTTTTTTTTTTCCACAGCCTGATGACAAGGAGGAAAGGAAAGTGGGGAGCACAGCCAAATTTTCCACAGCTGGTCCTCAGATGACCCCAGTCACACAGGGCATTGTACATGCACTGAATACACAGCATTCCTAGCAGTCCTGCCCCAATGCAAGACAATGAATCAACAGTTAACGAAGGAGGAAAAACTAATCACAACTGGTGAAATGGCTTACCCAGGATTACAGAGCAAATCCAGTGTTCGGGTCCTGTGGAGCTGTAAGGGGAAGCAGGTGTTTGCTTTCCTGTACCACTGAATTTTTGGTGACATGGTGATAGAAAGGAATATTAAAGAAGAATTGTTATAGGTACATAGTAGGCGTCCAAGGCATACCACAAACTAAAGTGCTCAGATACTTGCTGGGAAGTTTCCCAAAAGACATCCTCTTGTATCTCTGCCTAAGACAATATTATTAGAAACAACAAAAACACCCCCATACTAAAGCTAAATATTTAAGCCATGTATTTAAACAGATCAGAAGAACACACACCCTTTCCTTTCTACTCCTGGTGCAGAAAAAGAGTCTTACAACTTTAAGGGAAGGAATTCACCAGGTACGTAGGTGTGCATTGATCATGCTCTTGACGCGTACGCTGAATGAGACACGTTTGATCCCATGCACAAGAGGACATTAGACAAAAAGGAGGAGATGAAGGGCTGGGGTAAGGGATCTCTGCAGCAGAAGCCTGTTGCTTCAGCAAATTACAAATGCACAGCAGAAGCACGCCAGGATGTGGTATTACAAAGCATTTGTTGCTTGCTTATGGAATGGGAGCATCACTCGGGAGCAGCTGAGTAACAGGTAGTTTTAAAAGAAAAGGGCAATACAAGCTTCACAGGTCCTTATACCATTTGATATCAAACATATGCCACTTGCTCCGTTTGTTCTACTTTCCATTCTCTCCCATTGTTTGAAAGCCAAAAATTACTAAAAAAGTGCTCCTTGTAGGATACAGTCACATCTACACATCCCAGATTTTATAGTACTGTGAGATACAGTGATCAAATACACATATTTACAATTATTATCCTAGTTGCATGCAAAAAGCACATATTCTAAATGCATTGACAAAATTACAGCCATACAAATCTGACCAGGTGAAGGTAGAGCAGAGGTCTTGCCAGGGAACGACTCTGACCCCCGTGTCAAACTGGCTTCCACACAGGCTGAATTTCCAAAAGCTGCTCAAAGGACCTGGGCACCCATTTGGTGGAAATTGTTTTAAAAGGCTCTGCCCTGGTGCCTGAAAAGGCTGGGAGGAGAGCAGAAAGAAAGGAGTTATTTCTCAATGTATTTTGTTCAAAATTAATTTTGCTCTTTCCATTCTCTAGGAAATTTGTTTCCATTGTTTGGAATTTGTTTGGGTGGTTGTTGGGTTCTCCCTTCCCAAAGGGAATGGCAGGAAAAAAATACACTGAAAAATTAGAAAAACATCGATTGTTTTGCAAGGTTTTTTTCCTTTAAAAAAAACGAAGAAACCCCATACACACCCTGGGCAGAGAGCCTGAAATCAGGTGCAATATCTAGAGCTACACTTAACACTCTCTCTCTCTCTCTTTTAATTGCCTGCACTTGATTGTATTCCTTTAAGGAAACAGGAACGAATCCAGGAACCTTTGTGTTGTTTACTCAGCAGGAGATTAGCCCAGCTTGATAGCCCTGAGCTAATCCATGCTGCAATATCGATGGATGACTTCATCATGGGATATGCCAGTACGATACAGAGGTATGTCCCAGAAACACGAACAGCTGGAAGGGGCTCCGTTATTCCGAATAACATCTTAAAAAAGGTGCTCTGCTGCAATTCACCGTTTCCCTCACCAAAGTTCATCAAAGAGGAACACTTCTTTATGACTTATCATACCAACTTCCTGATCTTTGCCAAAAAAACTCGCCATGGAGAAACTTGTTGATGCAGACTCTATGCTCCTATCTGCAAGCAACTCGAGACTGATAACAGTTCTCCTTTTTTGTTTCAAGAGGTGAACAAAGAAACTTCTTAGAACTGCACTCACTGATGCTTCCCGATTCAACAACACAACAGAAAGCACCAATACATGCCAAGAACCATCAATGTAATAAGTCTTCAACACAGACAGGCATCCACGACACACCAAAACAATATTCTTTCCCCCAGAAATTGCCACAAATCTTCCATCACACCCAGACGTCGTTCCCCAGCTATGCCCATCGCAAGCCAGCAACACTCTGCAGCGCTCTCACACTGGCACAGTGTCACAGCGTTGGCACTGCAAACGCTGAGGGCACATGTTTGCACTGGAACTGCTCCTGCTAATCGGGGTTTTGGCTTTGTTGGGTTGTTTTGCTTGGGGAGTAGAGAGAGAAAGCATCAGTTTTTCCTCTAATGATATTTGGGCCAAGAGTTAATCCTCAGCAATTAAAAACAGAATCCAAACCACATTTTTTCCATAAACAGCTAATGGTCTTGGATCTGTCAGTGTAACTAGCATACAGCTGATTTTTCAGAAAATAAAGAGCACACCTGCAATAAGACATGACAAATAGCAACAGCTAGTTTAAAAACAACTCATTTTTACAAATTCCTTCACTTTATAAAGGCTCACAGGTTTCCTGAAACTTTTTTTTTTTTAAAAAGAGACAAAACAGAACATTGCAACATCTCATACAATCCAACATAAAGATTCATCTTATATGGAATGGAAAAAACAGCAATATCGTACCCTTTGGCTTCAAGAAGAATTCATTGTATTTCCATAGGCTGGACATCATGCTGCACATCCACAAAGGACATGGTTAGCAGCAGTAAGTATCATTCACTTAGTCAAGTAGAAAAGGCCCTGAGCAGTATCAAGTTTCCCGTTGATGCCACTGCTGTTAATGTTCTACCACAAATATGCGGTTGTTAGAGGACAGAGGCAATCGGCTCAAGAAAATAATTGAGAAAGACAGGATATTTTAGCTGTGAAGAGATAATACAGCCTTTATTCATGTTAGCTGAACACTGCTAACAGTGTTGTGAAGTTGAAGGTAGATGCTGCTTTTAGTTCAGCCATCAGGAGGTACATCATGCCTGCGCAACACCAAGCATGTTGACCGCAGAGTTAGTGCTCTGCTCTGCTGGTGATATCTACTGGCAAGGCAGGTAGGCAGGAGGCAAACAACCTTTCTTTGCCAGCCCAGATGTGGGAAAAGGAGGAGAGAAGACAGCGGGTCTTGGCACTTGACATCAGACACGCTGGATCATTTTTGATTCAAAGTGAACACTGAGCACTGGAAGCCCAGACAAAGGACATCTCTGCTCTCTTCTACTCCTCTTTTCCAAGGGCTGGTGTGCCAGGCAGGAACACCCTGTAAGGAAGACAAGCTCCAGATCTAATCTGGCATTTGAAGCTCTTCAAATAGTCTTTACAGGAAATTACATAAATCCCAGGCAGCTCCTCAGCTTGTTTAATTGAACATCGCTGGCGATTTCCTCTTGCCTTACCAGCCCCTTTAGCAAAGGGAGCACTGGTGTGCAGAGCAGGTTGTACCAGAGACAACAACCAGGGGAGGTCCCGGATGACTGGAGGCTCGCCAATGTGACGCCCATCTACAAGAAGGGCCGGAAGGAGGATCCGGGGAACTATAGGCCGGTCAGCCTGACCTCGGTGCTGGGGAAGATCATGGAGCGGTTTGTTTTGAGGGCGCTCACAAACCATGTCTGGGACAACCAGGGGATCAGACCCAGCCAGCACGGGTTCATGGAAGGCAGGTCCTGCTTGACCAACCTGATCTCCTTCTATGACCAGGTGACCCACTAGTGGATGAGGGAAAGGCTGTGGACGTGGTCTATGTGGACTTCAGTAAAGCCTTTGACACTGTCTCCCACGGCATTCTCCTAGAGAAGCTGGCGGCTCACGGCCTAGGCAGGTCCACTCTTCGCTGGGTAAAAAACTGGCTGGACGGCTGAGCCCAGAGAGTTGTGGTGAAGGGAGTTAAATCCAGTTGGCGGCCGGTCACGAGCGGTGTTCCCCAGGGCTCAGTGCTGGGGCCGGTCCTGTTCAATATCTTTATCAACGATCTGGACGAGGGGATCGAGTGCTCCCTCAGTCAGTTTGCAGGTGACACCAAGCTGGGCAGGAGTGTTGATCTGCTGGAGGGTGGGAAGGCTCTGCAGAGGGACCTGGACAGGCTGGATCGATGGGCCGAGGCCAATGTATGAGGTTCAACAAGGCCAAGTGCCGGGTCCTGCACTTGGGCCACAACAACCCCAGGCAACGCTACAGGCTTGGGGAAGAGTGGCTGGAAAGTGCCCGGAGGAAAAGGACCTGGGGGTGCTGGTCGACAGCGGCTGAACATGAGCCGGCAGTGTGCCCAGGTGGCCAAGGAGGCCAACGGCATCCTGGCCTGTATCAGAACTGGTGTGGCCAGCAGGACCAGGGAGGTGGTCGTGCCCCTGTACTCGGCACTGATGAGGCCGCACCTCGAATACCGGTTTAGTGGGCATGGTGTTGTTGGATACACAAAGCCAACAAGATCATCTAACCTCGATGATCTTAGAGGTCTTTTCCAACCTTAATGATTCTATGATTCTAAGTCAGCGCGCTTCTGCTGGGCTCGTGCCACTAGTTGTTGATGTCATCCAGGAACACTTGACACATGACGAGCACCACCTTGGCTGCTGCAGCTCAGCAGTGACACGTCAGCAGAAATGCTGCTGTGGAGACTCTTTTCACACCCTGAGAGCAGCAGAGTCACTGGTACACAAGGCTTTTCCCCTGCCCTCAGGAATGCAACCACACTTGGTGTCCTGCAGAGAAAATTCAGGCTGAAAGGAGGCATCCCTCAGTCCTGTGCTGGTGGAGAGCTAGACACGCTCCGTCAGTGTCCTTGAAGTAGTTCAAGGGCAAACTTATATTATGCAGAAACAGCCATTTGCTGAATAAGTGGATAAAAGGTTCTAATGGATACACAAAGCTTCAAATGCAAAAATTTGTTTTTTGTGAAGTTGCCCACATAACCAACTCCCGAATGGCAGAGATAGTGAAGAATTGTCCCCAGTCACTGTTTTCTTTAAGAAAAGAATCCAGGAGCCTCAGATAAAACTGGGTGGTGGCCGTTGCACATCAAACAGGAGGAATCACTTCTCTGCAAACTGTTAAAGCGTGGGACTCGCTGACACAGGGTGCTCAGTATGTCACAGGCGTTCATGGCCTGCAAAAGTGATTGTTTTTTTCTGCCCTGAGTTTGTCCATAAAGGACTATTACACAAAGTATCTGTTCTGGTGAAAATTTTCTGAGCCACATACAGCCAAAAGAGTGTACTAGTAAAGTATCGTTACACATTTATGCTGGGAAGATGAGGGTGTCTGCCATTAGGTGCTGTTGGAGACACAGTGCTGGTTCAGCCTGGCCGTTCCTCAGCATGAATAGAGGCTGCTTTCTCGTCAGCAGGAACCACCCTCAAAGTACACGAAGTCTTCTGCTAAAAGGACCACAGCATTTGCTGCATTTTCACCAAGAACACTCCTATGAACTGGACTTGGTACTCCAACAGCCAAGGATCAGGCTTCTTCCCATAACTATCACTGCCATCAGACCCATAACTTGGGTGCCAAACTCAACCCAGACCTCTCTTTGAGTCCTCAGATTCTAGCTGTCTATGTAATACCAGAACAAAGATTTTCCTTTCCAAGAAGAAGCTGAATCTCTCTGACAGCCACGCACCTTGTCTGGCCTCAGCAGGAACCCTCCTGGGCGGCTGTCACCTATGCACACTTGTCCAGCAGTCACTGTTTAAGTCAGTCACCCTCTCTAGGCATCCTTTCACTAGTTCTCACCTCTGTTCTAAGAGAGGTGTTAGCTTTGTGGAGGATGATCTCTCTGCCATGCAACCATGGGATGCTGAATGAGAAAGGTGTTGATTGCTGCCTCTAGTTGGCTTCCAATCTTGTTCTGTCACTTCTTCATTAAATTTCCCAATGGCCACCCACTACCCTGAGCTCAAGCCCCTCCTGGCCAGCTGCAGGGTTTCCTCAGCTGCTTCAGTGCCCTCTTTGTGCAAAGGCTAAAATTCCTGTGACGATCCCATCTCACCTGGAGTACCACAGGTGTAAGTTCACAGAAGTGGGGCAAGAGCCTTATCTTTGTTGATCAAGATCCTTGAAATCAACCTCATACAAACAAAAATTCATAGCCTTATGTTGTCCTCAGATAGCTTGGCCACCACACACACGCACAGATAAAATAATCAAACCAGAACATCAGACCACCCAATCCCCTTTCAAAGGAGAAACTTCTTTTTGGTGAAGCATCCCCTCACACTGCTTACTGAATACATGTGATAGACAGTGATTTCTTCTCCAGCTGAGCCAGCAAGTTCTCTGCAGCACTTGAAAGCTCCTTATCCAGAGGCTACAACTGCAGGAGGGATGCATGAAGTTCATCCATCTTTTCCTCATCCCAGGAAATTCACCTCCAGTCTCTTGAGAACTGGACACAGAGATCTCACTCCCATAACCTTTTCTGGGACCAGGGGGAGAAGCTTTACCTCGCTGCTCTAAATCTGCAAGATGTACTTAAACGACAAAAACGGTTTGCAAAGATTAACAAGTGGGAATGAGTATGGAGAGGATTTATAGGCACCACAACCCCCTGGAGAAGCCTCTCTGTGGCTGGTGATGTATTGGTTTTGCCCAGGAGCAATGTATGGGACCCATGGACAGTTTGACCTTTCTGCAAATGCTATTAAAACAACAAACAGAGCCGAGGCAGCTGGGTGAAGCCAATTTCCAAGAAGACGGTTAACCCATTCTCTGCCTCACAGAGATGAAAATGGCCATATGCACAGACGCGTGACACTTGGTTACCTTCAGCTGAGGATCCACCCTGACAGTGGGTATACAGCTGAAGATTCACCCCGTCCTGTGAGCTAAGGAGGTGCTGGCTGTGCTTGCAAAACACCTTTCCTGAAAAGCCAGTGTAATCTGTGCACTGGAAAAGGATGAAATCCATGCCCTGAGTAAAGACACCTCTTGGCTGTCAGACCACTGAGGGGGCCACAGGTGAAGTCTTGGATCCAGGGAGTTGACACTCCCTTTCCCTAAAGAAGAGAGGATTGGTCTGAATATCCAAGAATTCCAGGATCTGGTACAAGATATCAGAAATATCCTCTCCCTTTCTCATTCAGGGGGGACAATCACAACAAAATGCTAAAAGCCTCAGATTTCTACAAGGCAGAAAACCAAAGAATGTTTCGAGCAGCCGCAAGCCCCGAACTGCTCCTCCACAAAGCGGGATAACACGTGCAACTGAAGGGCACATGTTTTCTGCGTACCAGGCACAGCTTAGGGCAAGGAGCAATCAACGTAAGGAACAGCATTTGAAACAACTTGGTTCAACTTGTACAACTGTCCTGGGAAAGGTGAAATTACTGGGGGGGGAAATATTCCCCTCTTTGGCAAAAGCTGTCACTGAGTCAGAACAGTGACACCCACAGCAGCAACACTGATGTAGGATTACAGAAAATGGCGGGGGGGGTTGGTATGCTTGTGAGAGATAGTGGAAAATTTCCTGGCAAACGTTTTTAAAGAAAAATTTCTAATTCTTCACAAAGTATGCAGCAGAAAATCCTTAGTTTTTAATCGAACCAGCTCAAGACATACATTTCATAAGAAAACATCACAATCCCACTTATTCTAAGCATGTACTTTTTCCCCTTTACTTTTGAAAATGCAACCATTGCAGCTATTACTGTAAATCAGCAGTTTCCCAAATCAATGAGTTACTAGAATTAGTTAAGCGACCTGAAGAACCACATCAGAACTGACAGCAAGCTTCTTCGGTTCAACATTTGCAAAGACATTGGGTGATCCAAACCGAAACATTAACCATCTGTTAATTAAGCACCTCCAGCTCTTGAAAACCAATCAATAAATTTTCCCTCTTCCGTCAGGGGAATAACAACTGTTTTCTGCAGTGACATACAATGCCACCGCACTCAGCGAGTCTCTGTCCTGTTTCTAGTCTGCTGCTTTAAAGCAAAAGCAGGAAGTCGGAACAGAAAGTTCCTAGGGAGAAACTCTGCTGAGACACAGCAACTCGCAAACTCGTTCAGACTTCCTTCTACTCAAACAATTCCTTGCCCAGAAGAGAGAGACTTTCTTCCCTCCCCTCCACCCTGTTAGACAACCTCATTTTCTCTCTTTGCAGGTGTCCCCAAATACCTTGAGCAGCAGGACAGAATCGCTCCCCTCCTCTGGAACCGGCAGTATATTCCACAGCAAAAAGCTAGCGGAGAATGAACACCGCCACTGTAAATAGAATATCAGATCAGGTCCAAGCTAGGAGGTGTGGTTTGCAATGCTCCCTACGCATCTCATCCCCTTTCCCACAGAGGCTAGTAGCCTTCGGTTCAGAAAGCAGCACAAGAAAACCTGCCATTAAGCTGCCAAGGTAAATTCCTTGTAATCCTGCCTCGTGCACACCTGTGAAGGAGAAGGGCTTGTTTCTGAGCTGCCTTAGGCAAGAGGGGAAGAAGTGGTAAGAAAGCAGATGATCCCTCGTTTTATGCTGAACTTACCTTCCCTGAGAAACTCTAGCTGTGCTTGTAGATAGCTTGCTGCCTACCTCGCATCCGATTTCAACAAGGGCAGGGCTGGAAAATACCCCTGTGAATCCTGCCTCAAGTTTAATTCCACTTTTATAGAGCTGGCAACCTGTTTCACAAAAAGCGCAGGGAGCTTAGGAGAAAAGAAAGGTAAAGCACAAGATGACACTGCAAGGAGCATCTTTCCAAAGCACCGTAAAACACAGCCCAGGGGTGGGGTGCACACCCCAGGACTTCCGCACTAAAGCAGCCAGAGATGCCACCCTCTATCTTGCCCCTGACCAAAGCACCCCTCTATCCCACAGCATCACCGAAAGGAAGCAAAGCCACCCCTGCCCGCTGACAGCTGGAGAGGCTGATGGGGATTTGCTCCAGGGCTTCCAGCTGTGTGCCCTCAGCTGTGTCAGCTCCCACTAGTTAGGCCTGAGGACTTCTTGGAAGCTGACAAAGAAAAGAAAAAATAAGCATGTTGAGACCCTGGCAGACTGGCTCTTTGTCCCCTGTGCTCACCCCCACCCCAAATGCCTCTTTGTGTCAGCCCTCACAGATAGTATCTGCCCAGCAAACAAGCTTTGCCATACAAGTCACGAGCAGGCAAGCCCAGCCTCTACAAAGAGCAAAAACCACTCTTCCACCGATTCCCACTGAGAGGACTCCAGCTGGCATCCAAACAGCGGAGACCTCATCAACCTGCAAACAGTGGAGCTACAAATAGCCCCGTCCTCCCAGCAGCAAATGATGATGGGACCTGCAGAAAGCAAAGGTAAAGGCGGGTCCTTCCCTGTGTATTTTAAGATGGTTGTTTCAAACCCCAGACTAAAAAATGGACATGAAGGCTACTACAAACGGTCACACTTGTCTTTAATACAGGTTTAACAGAGCCAGCGAGCTCCTCCAAGCCGTCTGGGAGGGCTCTGTGCTGCTGGAGGGCAGCTCTGCTCCTCTCGGACCAGGACGATCACCTCTCCATTCCTCACGGGCTCAGCTTTGCGTCAGCCCCAGGACCACGCATCCTTTGGGGCAGGCTCTAGCTGTGTAGCTGAGGCAAATAAACCCAAACAAACCCAGACCAAATGAGTTACCTGCCTCTGAGCAAGAGAGTTTACTCACCATTTTGTTTACCATTGCTGCAGAGGTGATGCTTAACGCTGAACCACGGTCTCGGCTGGGATGCCGCTAGAACAGCACAAAAAAGGGAGCAAACTGCACCTTGCAGCCTGTCCTGTCTCTAATCTCTTCCTGGGGTCCTTTATAAAGCTTCTCTTAGTACTGACCAGAACAAAAAAGCTTATCAAACACAAAAAAATAAATAGCATTTTGGAGCCACATTAATGAATCCTTAGCGTTACATGGATAAAGGTCAGGAAATGCAAAAAGTTGCGGTTCCCATAGTAATGCTAATTCAACCATACTGCACATCCTGTGTATTTAGTGGTACATATTGAAAAGAAAAAGGCTTCATCCACCGATGCCAAAAAGGTTTTTGATTTAGTAAAGGCGCTTGAATACCACCCCCTACACGCAACATTTATTGTTCAGAGAAGTGGATTTTCAGATCGAATTGGATTAAGCCAATCTAAGCATCCTTCAGCTCCCCATATCTAGGGCAATGGCAAGAGCTCTCAAGCATGATTACAGACTGAATGTTTGCCCAACCTGAATAGAGGAAAGCGACCCAGGCGTCAGAACCGGTTGAGTCACCAAATCGCAGTCGGCGCTGATTCTGCACTTGGATGCAGCAAGGAGGTGGTAAGGAGAGAGGGGAGAGAATAACCAACCAACCCCCACACACCCATAACTAGCAACTGTTAATCCATTTCTATAGAAGCTCATTTCTTTGACAGTGACAGCCTGAAATATCCCCCTGCCTAGTGCCCCACCTCACGAGTCTGGAAACAGGTTGTGAATGAACTACAGCCATGCTGACCTCTCTCCAGCACAAATCTGCGTATTGCTCTGCTCGCCAAGCTCCTGAGGACTTATCTTCACGCTTTACATAAAGCCCGCACCACTCCTCCCAGAGAGAACAGCTACAAGTGGTCCATTTGCATTTAGCAGCTTCGACTGAGCAACCAGATTTGCATGGGAAGCAAAAGACTCTTTTTGTGCCACAAGAAACGCATTAAATCAAAGGGGTTTGTGCATCTCTACTGGAGCAGAGGATTACTCCTCTGGCTATGTGTCTGGGAGGGAGGAAAGGTAGAGCAGAGATCTTGCAAACTCCTTTAAGAGGCAAAGAGGGTAAGGAGAAGGGAAGGCAGCTCTCAAGCACAGCAGCAAAGCGTGCAATGGAAGAAACGTGTACCTTTGTGGAGGCGTCCGCATGTGTCCTTTTTCCCTCCATTAAATCTGAATTCTTTTCCTAGTTCCCATGATCTCAGTCAGAAGGGCACAGTTCAGTTCCACAGACAACTTCAGAAACCTGATAGTGAAGAGAGAGGCTCTGGCAGCGCTGCTGCTGCAGAGGTCCTCAGCTCTGCTAGACACCAGGGCACCCGCCCAGCCCTGATCAGAGGACACCGAGCTCTTGGAGCGGCTCATGGAGCGACATCAACCCCAGGGTCTGCAGCAGGACGCAGGCACAGGAACACACAGCAGAAGTCTTTCTGCTCACAGGGTTACTGGGTGGCTGTTCCTTCATTCACACTCCTCAGGTCCTTGCTCTCACCGTCCCTTGAGGTGCACCCACCTTCCCTTTTGGGCTCCAGCATCAGGTCTCCATGTTTTAAAGAGGCTTTGCAACCCTCCCCACAGCTGCAATGCCTGGCTATACCTTGGAGCTGCACAAATCCCAGGCAGCATCTAGCCGCACCTGCCAAGGGTAACAAGGATTTGGTCACGCTTTATCTTATCTACGCAACGATGACGCTCGTCTTCCTCCTTGGGCAAAGCTCAGCAGCTCTGCACCTGCCGAGGAGGGGAGCTGGGCAAGGCCAGGAGCTTCAGCCTGCAGCGATCCACACCAGAGCGGGATGGCTCTGCTGGCCTGTCCCACCCCACAAACAACTGGGCATTTATACATCTCATCTCACCTTCACCTCAGCTGCTAGGACAGGCATACAGCTCACCTTCCCCAGACACAGTACAGCCACGCCAGTCCTTGCCAATAGACAAGCCAGTCAATTTTATTTTACAGGGAGTCAGACCATTTGTCTGGAGAGAAGACTTCCACATCCATCATGCTGGCAACCTACAGGTCACCTACAGCTTAAATTCCCAGCTGGAGATGAGCTCGGTTTCATCCTCTTAATTTTACAGAGGGGAAACTGAGGCAGATAAAAGCACTACTCTTACTCAGAGACGTTTTGCTGAATGAGATGGAGAGGTATTCAGCTACTATAACAGCGAGGGCCACCAAGTTTTCTTGTATTACGTGTTAGATGTGCCTCCCCACACCTGCGCCTCTCGCAAGCTCCCACTACGCCCAGCCAAGGGCTTACAGCTAGGCTGCGAGCCTGCGGTCTGCTTCTAACCCTCCTTTTCCAGAGGCTGGACTCGCCTAGCTATGCCCAGACATAGCTGGATTTTTCCCAAAAGGTTTGCTTTCCATAGCCTGAATGACATACGTAGACATTCCACAACTCTATTTTTAACACTACACAGCTACCAGTCCTACTCCTCCAAAGGCCTGCAGATATCCTGCTTGTTATTCTTTTGAAGAGCTTGAGATAGGAAGCAATAAACACCTACATGCTGTTACCTTGATTGCACAACAACTGGACTCGATGTTTTTCAAGCCTTCACTGCGTTGCTTTAGCCTTCATCCAGCACTCGTGCTAACGGCTAATTCTTTCAAAAAGCTGCAGAAGAGGTCTTAGGAGCTCTCCCCTCATTCATCCTCTCATCTCCTCTTCAGAAACACAGGTTGCCTCAGCCCATGATACATCATCTGCTGTGACATCTTTGCATCTGCCAGGATCTCAACAGCATCACAAGCTCGGGCCAGCCCCATGCCCTGACAGCGCTGGACCACCGCAGGGTCAGGGCTCCCAGTCACATTTTTAGAGGTCTCCTGCCATCCTCAGAACAACACAAACCTTTCCTGCGGGGCTTTCAGGTGTGTGTAACCCTCAAACATCCTTCTGAGCTAGGCAGTCCCTTCCACATAGATGGGGCCACTAACTGGTGCAGGAAAGTGATACCAAGTCTTGTACCAGCACAGAGATTAAAACTACAGAAGCAGGGGTAACAGCTCCTCCTTCAGATGACATCTCTGCTAAATGCACTGCAATCACACACTTCACTAGACAGAAGGCAGGGATGTTACAAGCCTCTTTGCTCTCAGTCTTATTACTTGACAGATTTTCCTCCAGTTATGCCAACCAGATGAGAGCACTGTACCCTTCCAGAGCGTTGTACCATACCCCATTTCCTCCAAAACAAACCAATGATTAAAGTCACAATCTCTAAGAGCACAAGACAGTATTTGTTCCTGCTTTAGTGCTCTGTGATACATGGTTAAGAGAAAAACACTTGGTTAAAAAGTCCACAGGCTTCCCAATCATGTTCTCCCAACCCCAACGAAGCACGGGACAGCCCACCATGGCTCCAGACTTCATTTGAAAGTTCACAGTACCACAACCTATACACAACCCACAACAGCTATTAACCTGAGGTTTGGCATCATTTTCTCCCAAAGATCACAATATTTGTTACTCCACTTGAGGCCCCTAAGTCCTGCAGTTAAGTGAAATACTGAGATTCAAGCATTCCTGGCAGCTTATACAGACATGAAGAAATCTCCAAGACAATCAGAAATCAGCATGAGAAAGCAAATTAAGAACGTCATCTAAAAAAAAAAAAAAACAACACTTATGTCATCCCATGGCGCTTTTTTTTTTAATGTCTGGCTGATGGTTTTTAAAAGCTTAGGGCTGACATATGGCCTGAGAAGAGCACGTTGTGCTCCTTGCCACAGCAGAAGCACGCAGAGAATACTTAGTGAATCCACCCCAGTGCTCTTTGCACAGCTGCAGAGGTCAGGTTTGCTTAGCAAAATGTGCAGTTAGGTCCATGCATAGGGAAATCCTTCTCAGATCCTTCCTTTCGGCCAAGAAATTAAAGCTTTAGGATGCAGGATGGGGAAAAGAGAACACCGCTAGAAAAATATTAAGAGGGGTAATCAGAACATCAAGAGCATCTCCCTTCCAAGCTGCTGGGCTATCCATACCTCAAAGGATACAGTGTCAGAGGACAGAAAGCCTTTCTAATTATTGCAATTCTGCTCGTTTGACGCGACAACAAAATGGATCATTCAAGATTCAGACGTTCAAAGTGAACCAAGTATTTCCACCTCAGACTTTATATGGACAGCAAGCAAAGGTGTCTGGCAGGAACAGGGAAGACACTGCTCCGCTCAGTAGAATAAAACACATTTGCTACAGCCGAAGTTTCTTGTCACTGTCTTTAAATCCAAGATGAGCTCCTGTAAGCAGGCAAGGAGAGATGGGAGGATTTAGTCCCCGGAGCAGCCTTACCAAATCAAAAAGATTTAGACAGCGAGTAACATGTGGGCTATATTATGAAAACCAAATCTAGTTTGTACATAAGGATCAATATCTGCAAAGCTCTCTGACCGTGAAGAACATTGTGCGTGGAGCTGTGCCCATATGACTTACGTTACTGCCACTGTCCTCATCCCATTAGTTTATTCTCTGAAGCTGCCTGGCAAAGTCACACGTAACAGCAGACCCCCAGCACTGCCTGCTGAAGGCAGCCCCAGATGCAGTCCTCCTTTGCAATACAATCTTCGGATCAGTAGATGGTAGGGTCTTGATTCATCAGATGCATCAAACTGGGGTGGGGGGAGAAATTTTCTTATTTATTGGTGAATAAGAAATTCACAGCCAAGCAGACTTTCCAATCGGACAGTTTATACCACCCAGCTTAGCTTGCCACAGCAGAGAGACCAAGAGAAGAGTGATCCTCTGGAGAATAACATTGTTTGCCCAGCAAGATAGCTTTGGAGAGATTTTATACCACCTTACGAAGGATCCTAAAATTTTATGCCTCAGGCCTCACATCAGTCTCTGTGCAGGAAGATGCCCTGGCAGAGAGAGGATTCTTCCACTCCAGCCCATTGTAGTTTCTCAGAACCTCCTCTGGACCACCTGAATTTGCCAGTGAAAGGACAGACTAGACTGATTATCTGTTTGATCTAGAAAAGCAATTTCCGTAGCCCTCAGGAGATGTATATACACATTCATCTGTATATACCTGTTTATCTGATCCTCAGAAATAAATATAGCTCTAGAATATGAAAAATAAGATGCAATTTCCCCTGAACCTGAGTAAGGCAAAGCTAGAAGTTACCGGTTTTCAGAGAGCCCCTTGATGCACAACAGCCATCATCTCCATCAGAATAAGCAAGGACTCATCGGGTCACGTCTAAGCAAGCAAGCTGTGTTTGGATTACCCTGCCTCCTCAAGATGTTCCCGAGCACGGCCGTCTCCCTGCGTCTGAGGCTGGCGATGGCTGGCCTCTTTTCCCCTTGGCTGTTTTCAGGAAGTCCTACAGGAAGGACCTGAGGTTCAACACACAAGTTCACTGAAGTGCATCCCATGCGCACGGGATGTTAAAGAGAAAGACGCTGCAGTCTTAGGAAAGTTCCAGTATTTTTTCCTTCCAAAGAGAAGGAGAAGCGGCATTAACGCAGCTGCCATAGGGACCTGCAGCATCTTTACTGTGCAGCGTCATCTGCACCCGGATCGCGGCAAGAAAGAACATTCCCTGAACAGAGGATGCTGAAAAAAATGAGAAAATAAAAGATCTCCATTCAGGTCCAGCATGCAAGACCAAAGCCCCTGGACCTCATCGCAAAGGAGCCTGCAGACTTCAGAGCAACAGAGGAGGGGAGAAGCCAGAAGGGACGGCAGCTCCCCAGCCCGGACCCCACCATCCCACAGCCACGGCCGCGGCTACACCTCAGAAGCAGAGTGTGGTAGCGAAGGTGGCTTTGCACAGGAACGTGGATCCTCCATACCTGTCCTTCACCGGCAAGGGACCACCGACAGCTGGGGACGAGGCAGGTATGTCGCTCTGGACAGGCGAGGACCCCCGCAGCACACAGAGGCCCCCCAGCCCTCCGCTCTCCTCCCCCCACAGCCGCAGGGGAGGGACAGGGGAGGCCGACGAGGCGAGGGCGAAGGCGCCGCCGGGACCCTTCGCTGGGGCGGCCCCTCCCCAACACCTGGCCTGCGGCTCCCCGCCGTGGGCTCGGGCCCCTGAGAGGGTCCTGCCCGGCGGCCCGGGCGCCAACGGCCGCACAAAATGGCGGGGGGCAGCTGCCCCTGTGAGGGGACCTGTGCCCAGGGGCAACGCGCCCTCAGCCCGCCCGCCCTGCCCGCCCCGCTGCTGCCGGTGCCGCCGCCGGCGCGGCCCGCCCCGGGGAGCCCCTCACACCGCTCACCTGATCCGGCAAAGGGGGAAGCGCAGCGGCGCGGAGCGGAGCGGGCACCTGCGGCCGCTCTGCCCGGGGGAGCGGGCGAGCGGAGCCGCCGATAGCGCTGGAGGCGGCCCCGACCCGGAAATGAGCGGGGCCGCGGGCGGGCGAGGGAGAAGCCGCCGCACGGCCGGGCTGCGCCGGGCCGGGAGCGGGGCGCCGGGGCCAGCTGCCCCCGCCGGCCGCCTCCTGCCGCCCTCGGGACAAGCCGCAGCACCCGCCCCAACCCCAGACATCTCCCGAAAGACACGAAACCCGCAGGCTGCGGCTTGCGCACCCAGCCCCGCTCGCAGCCGCTCCCCCGGCATCGCCCGGCGCCCCGGCTGGTTTTTGGAGGACCAACTTCAGCGATTAACGGCACTGAGTTGGGATGTTCGTTTTTTGCTGTCATTAGAGGGGAAAAAGCTCTTTGCTTTATCAGCTGCATGCTATAATATTAATTACAGCACTCGTGCCTGTCCTGTGATAGCACAAAACAAAGTCTCTTTCTACACTTTACTGCCGTCAAAAGACTGGAAAAAAGGAAAAAAAGAGCCCCGGCCCCGCAGCACCTCTCAGACACCTGCAGTAAGAAACCCCAAGCTGCGTGGTGTTATTTTCCCCGTCCCTGGGGATCCCAGCCCCGCAGCCCAGCTGGCAGCACCCGGGAGCGACGCCTGGCCCCCTGGGCTGGCACCGAGGAAAGCCCCCGGCTTCCCCCAGAGTCCGAGGGCCGTGGGTGTCCCTGTGCCCCCTGGAGATTAACCAGGGAAGACCTTGGTATCTAACCCGAATAGACAGATCCACAACAGCCAGGATCATCTCTTTCACCAACTGGTAAACAGAGGCATAAGAGACTGGTTCAATTTCCCCGAGAGATGCCCCTGGATTGGAGAAGTTTCAAATTTGTGAATAATTTTTCACTTATTCTTTCACAGGTGCCAAGCACCTGCAGTTCCCACAAGATGGTGCTTAATTCCTCTTGGAAACCAGGGTCTACCCAGAAACACCAACGAAACGGAGACTAATATTATTTGGGGCATTTTGGCTTCAGGAAGTCAGAACTGGGCCAAAATGCACCATTTTTCACCTCTAGGTCAATGCCCCATTCATCCCATGCTGATGCGTGTTTACCCCGAGAGGATTTCGAACAGGATGAACTGGATAGGGCCCAGCAAAACAAACCCACGTCATACAGTGCATTCAAAAATATTTAATACATCTTTAAATGGCAAGGCAAGCAACCTACCACAGCCAGGTAAATATATTGAGAAAGTTTTTATTAGAAGGTATATTTCTGCCAAAATAAATAGTTACATTTTCTTCAGCAAAACATTAGAAAAAAGAAACAGGAGGGAAAAAAAAGCATCAACAATTTAATACTGAACTTTTAAAGTGACTGTGAACAATACTTAGCGACATTGCCGTGTAAATACATGACTTGCTTATGCTATTGCTGGTCTAGTTGCTGCTCTGACATCAGTAATTCCCACAGGATCTCCACATGTGTTGTGTGCTTAAGGGTCTTCTCAAACTTGGTGACAGCAGCAGAGTCCCAGGACACATTGAGCTCAAAGAGCTGCTTTAGATGCTGTTTCAAGAGCAAGAGAAAACCCCAGAAGAAAACAGTTTTTATTTCAAAGTTACATTTTTAAGCCTTCTGTTTGGAATTAGAGGCTCCCCCTCCCTCTGCAGAAAGGCTGATGTGGATCCACACAGTGAGATGGATGCAGTTAGAGACTGTCCCAGTGGAGCTGCCTGCAGATTGGAAACAGAGCAATGTCCCACCAGTAGGCAAGGGGAAGGAGGGAGAGGAGAGGGGAACAAGTACGGCTACGTTCAGAAAGGCAGACACCGCGGGGACACAGAGGGCAGGCAGGCCAGAGCCCACTGTAAAGGCACAGGGCGTTTGGCACAAACGAACTGGCTGACGTGGCAGCCAGGTGAGGTGGTCCATTCTCTCATTGATTTAAGGGGGAGAAGGAAACAAAGCTTGAAAAAACTGTTGGCAAGGCCCTCTGACTTTGGCAACGCTCAGCCCTGCCTCCCACCACGTCTAGCATGTGTTCAGCAGAAATGGACCCCTAAGGGAAACACACGCACGGAGTTTCAGCTATTTCTCCTACAACCGCTTCGGTGAAAGTGAGAGCTCTTCTCTCAGAAGAAGGAGTGAATTACTAGATTAATTTTTAAAAATGGACAAAACCACTGGGGAGTATACAATAAGTACTAGGGACACCCCAGTGCTGGTAGACAGCAGATCCTCTTTTATTCCCTGGTCTGAGTGTTGCAGATACACAGACCTCCAAGAAGTCATGAGAAAACAATTCCTAGGTCCGATAGACAGTAGTCAGAAGTGAAGTATTTTCTCCTACCCCTTGAAAATCACCTTGCAACAGTATTAACAGTAGGGCAGGCAGCAAACCAAACCCAACATACCACACACGCATCGTGGCTTACAGAGCATGCCATAGATACGGACTGTTGTGCACAACATAAAACAACTCTACAGTGTTGTACAGGCTAGGCGCTGGTTAGATGCACAAGAAGTTCACCTTAGCCTTGTTAAAAGCAGCAAGTAGTATCTGTGTCACAAGAAGGAGAAAAGAATAGTGGATTCCTGAACGCACAGACCCTTTACGTGAAACAGTGGAAACGGCAAGGGTTGGGACTCTTGCAAAGTTCATGCTTTAAGGACACTGGGACGTGGACTGGAAGATGAACGTTTGGTCCAGGAACCTGACCTCTCAACCACCATGTACTGGAGAGCAGACAGGCCCTGGCAACTACCCGCTGGGCTGCCCAGCCGCACGTTTTGCTGAAGAAGGGACTGCCTGCTGCAGGTGATTACCTTATTCCTATTGACAAGTGTAGGTTATCTTCTGCTGCCCAGAAGATAACGCGTGCCATGAGGTACACGTAGAACAAAGGCTTGAAGAATTCCAGTTAGCACTATCACAATAAACCCCTCCAGGTCCAACCCAGAGTCTATCAATAGGTTTCCAGGGATTTCAAAGAAATGGAGTCTGATCTAGACAAGGAGCACTGCATAGCAAAAAGCTATTCTTTAAAAGCAGCCCTAGCCCTTTTTCTGCATCAGCAGGCTAGAAGATCTTCCCTACTTTCTTCATCTTTTGCAATCTGTGATGAACGAGCAGAAACAATTTCAAGCAAATGCGTGAAACTTCTCTTAAGGAAGAGTAGGGTAGTTTGGAGTATTTTTTACAGATCTGCAGTTCCTTTATCAGAGCTTAGATCTATAAACCCAACAAGCTATCGCACAACAGCCACTGCATCACTTGGGGAATAAACACAGGCAAAGAAAGTGTTAATATGCAGTGGTGCTTTCCCAGTATCCGTTCACACCCTGCAAATTAGCATAGGGAAAACAGTAGTTTCTTCCCTGAAGAGTTAGACCTTTATATTTAAAGCCAGGCTTTGGTTTGTGGTTACAATTTGAAGTCTACAAAAGCTTCTCTTTGAGAGGTTAATATAATAAAATAAATGACAGATGAGGTGAAACACAGAATGAAACTCAGGCCTTTTAGTAGGCACAGCGGTTAGTCTGTTGAAATGCATGGACCAGAAACCAGCAAGCCTTCTGGATCAGAGCACTGGAAGACAGTGGCACCAGCCCAGTCGGTTCTGATGCAAGAGAATGAAGGAGATCCAGGGGATAAGGATGCCAAGCTGCAATTTCTTAGCGCACTCTGTTGCCAAGAGAATTTTGTTTCATAGTTTAGTGGTTTACATAATCACTCAGTGGTTTTACCAGTCCAGGAAGAAGGGATAAAAAAATAGTTGCATCATTTTCTCCACCCATATATTAACACAAACAAGGCAGAGTCAAAAGGGCAGCGGCTTCTAAGCACAAGATTTTCCTCATCCAGCTTTGCCCCTCACAGACATTTTGCTTCTGGATGAAATGCCCTCATTTCTCGCCACTAAATATCTATATGTTCTTGCCAATTGCTCTTGCCTAATGCCAGTGCATTAGGGACAAGAGATATGCATTTGGCAAACTAAGCAGCTGTGCATGTGCCATTCCCCCAAAGAAGGTATCCCAAATCAGTGGAAGAAAAGAAATCCCACAGCAAACCACAAAATAAACACCTTTTCTCAATTCCAATTTTCAAATTCATTCTGCTCCTACTAACCGACAGTAGCTTGTTGCTGGTTGACTTCGATTAAAGCTATACCCATCTAGCAGTAAGCTTCTTCCGCAGGCTTTAGACAATCACAAGATTGACTTGTTTTATAATCCAATATTCCGATTCTGGTTTCAGAATCCTCCAGTCTTCTCTCTTCCCATAGCAACTTCCCTGTTCCCTAATTGCGTTAACTATGTGAACCTTAAGACTAAATCTGACTGCATAAGTGCAGGCCCGCTTCGTAAGCTACGCAGGCCCTTGTGCTACATAGGTAGGTTACATCCAGGAAGGGCAGCGGGGTGATACTCTAAGTCACAAGTTCGTATTTGCACTGGCGTCTCCCGGACAGTCGGTTAGCACCACAGCCGCCCAGTCTATGGCCTCACAGCTTGCAATGGCCACTGCAGAAAAGTCCTGATGCTTATCACAGTCTCCACCACAAACACTCAAACCCACGCCCAGTGCACAATTGTGCTGGTAGGAAACAGCACCCACCACCTCACCCACACTGCTTGTGCAGATGTGATAGAGCAGATTCACTACTTTCTCCAGCTATTAGTAGAACTTCTGGGGTTATTTTCCCTTTCTAAATCAAAGGTGCAAAAGTGTCTATTATAAATCACTATTCCATCTATAGGCTATGTAATCAGCTTCAGATACCCTGTCCTGCTCCCCAGCAAAGAGAGCGTATGTTTGCTTTGGCCAGTTGCATACTGTTTGTGCTAGGAGAGGTAGAAGACGCCTCATGCAGCTAGGCACGCTGCAGAAAAAGATACCAGGAGCTGGTTTTGTGTCATAGTGCGAGGACTTAAGCTTAAGTACATGCAATCCCCACAGGAAGCCACATCTCACCCTGTGAAGAACAGAGTTCACGCTTCTGCAGAGCAAGTCACAACCAGAGTGCCACTGAGAAGGCAGTACCTTACAAGGCAGAGTCCTGCCCTGCTACAGG
Source organism: Calonectris borealis (assembly GCF_964195595.1). Taxonomy (NCBI): domain Eukaryota; kingdom Metazoa; phylum Chordata; class Aves; order Procellariiformes; family Procellariidae; genus Calonectris; species Calonectris borealis. Next base: position 1,563,668 of record NC_134325.1, on the reverse strand, counting down.
CGCACTAGCTCTGGTCTTTTAAGGGACAAGACCAACATAGCCAGTTCCAAGCGAGCTGCATGTGCACCAACACTCCCAGCTTCATTTCCACTTCTCATCCTCCTGCTATTGCCAGCTGCAGAGCCGCAATGTGAGAGAGGCAAGCTGTGAGGCTGGTATAGCCACAAGCCTACATCCTTCTCACTCCAAAGCCTCAATGTCCAAGCTCTTCGAGCAAAAGATAAAGCCAAGCCCCAGTTTGGCAGGAGATCCCTTCTGTATCACCCACTTGGAATTTCCTTCAGTTGTATGGTCCCTTAAGGGACAAAGCCCGTCCCCTGGTCAGAGGCAGCCACTTCCCCAGCACTTGCTGTGACACTCCATCACAAGCCTCTCAAAAATAACATGCCCTGCACAATCTCACTTTCCCTACAAGCACTTCACATTGCTTCAGCTGCTAAGCTGATACCGAGACAGTCAGGCTGAGCTTTTCCAGGGCAACCCCACACTAATTCCATTCACAGTAACAGGAATGGGGCCTCAAATTCCACATGTCTCCCTGGAAAAGAAAAATCTGTCCAAATTACTTCTTTAAAATAAGCTCAATGACTTACTTAACACTCAGAGTTCAAGCTGCAGAAGTTCCATGAGGACAAAAATGAAAAAGGGAGAGACCATGACAACATGAATCAGAGTAAATACACAACTTTTCTACATTTCTGCAGTCCCAGTGCAGTCTGCAGCACGGCCAGCTCTGGCTTCCAGTGGGCATGCAGTTAAGGGACAGAGGAAAGAACATGGCTTCAGCAAAGAAGAAAGTCAAGAGGAGATTTGGAAGCCATGAGAAAAATTGGTTTGGCAAGAGGCTACTTCATCTTTCAGTAGCACAAAGAGCTAAGAGATGTCAGATGATTTAAGAAAAAACAAGACTCGTGCTCTAAAAAACAAAGGAAGCTAAAAACTGTATGAACTTGAGAGCATCACCTACATCCTGATTATTTGGCGGTAAAAAGCCAACGGCAATTCAAAGTGCATTATTTGGGAGAGCCCAGCTGGGTCAGCATCAGCCTGGCCACAGGCAACGGCCAGGCCTCAACACAAGTCTAGAGCAAGGTATCAGCTCATGGGTGCCTTTGAGAGAGAGAGATCCCTTGCCTAGCCCAGCGGGCAACAAATGGCTACAGTCAATTCCACCAGTCTCCATCCCGGGGAAACCCCCTTTACAGCATATTCACGAGCACAGGGCAGCCCTGCTGCTGAGGGATGAGACTGGTCCCACCCTATGTCCGCTCCCCTTCCCACCCACCCTCATCCTCTCGTGGCAGCAGGCTCAGAAGAGTGGCAGGCACTCTTTTGCACAGTCTAGAGGTGGAAGCTTTATCTGAAACCCTTCCCGAGGAAAGAGGGAGGCCTGCATGTCCACGTTGATGCAGAGTAAGCCCAGCATGAGCTGGCGCTGGTAATCCTCCCACTTCATCATGACATCAGACAGGGAGCGGTTGCTTCTCATCCACATAGGCAGTGCTTCACCACAAGCCGGTGCAGAAGAAATTGGCAGGCTCTGGGGCCCTCCAAGCTCGAGGTGATAGTAAAGCCTAAAAGGCAAACACATGCAAAGAATCAGTACATGGGAAGACTTGAGCAGGTCACCAGACTAGAGCTCCAGAACCACAGAGCTATTTTATTCTACCACTGACTGCATGATCTTAGTCAGAAGTCTCCGTGTGTGCCTGTTTTCCCCCCTCACACCTCTTGATTATTCAGACCATGAGCTCTTGTGGGTAAGAACCACCCCCTTGTACTAGGATCTGAATCACAGCTGGGACCCTCTGCCTACTTCTGTAATACAGAGTTTCCTATCCTCATCCAAGCAACAGTCTTGCCTCAGCCTCAAGCCATGGCCTACTGCAGGGAGTTCAGTTCAGAAGCACAGGAACACCCACAGACCCAAAGCACTCTATCTCATTTGGAAACCCGCTGGTGTTTCCTGGCCACCCTAGTGCCTCCCCCACCCTAAACCAGGCCTAGATCTCGAGGCAGAAAAGATCATTTGAATGCAAGTACCCCTTGGAAGGAACTTTTTGGGCATCCTGGGCCAGCAAATGCCACACAGACAAGCGCCTCTGTCTTCTACAGGGAGCATGGGATAAGCTGGCATATTGTTTTAATTAGACCTACACCTTCTGCCCCATTGCTATAGTAACAGCTTCATTACAGGGTCTGCCCTCTAATGGGAAGAAGAAAGGAGGCCATGTGCTGAGTCTATCCCAACAGTTAATGAAGCCAAGAGACCATGGACCAGATTTGCGTTTTAAGTTGGGCAGTAAATCCTTCTGGTCAATTTGTGCCTTACTTGCTCTGCGCCAATGCAGTAGAGTCTGCAGAAGTGAAAGGTGGAAGGGGTAATGGAGGGCTCCTCCAGAATAGTGCTGTGGAGGAAAGCTGCCATACCTGGCTGAAAGATGGCTGCCCAGTTTCTTCTTGGCTTTCTTCACAAGATAGTTGCAGATTTCAGTCATCTGCTCCCTCATCCATCTAATATCCTCAGGGATATCTGGGAGCCATTCCAGCAACCTGGGAAGAGACAGAAGACAACCATTACTTGGGCCACACAAAGGATAGGATGGAAATAACGCCAGTTTTGCCTCCTATCAATGGTTACTCATTATTTTTAGTGACAAATGCAGCATTTACACTACCATTCATAGAATTAAGGGGGAGAAGCTGTGAAGTATGAGAACAGCCCCGGAACATATTCTTTACATTTTGTGTCTGCGCTTTCCATATTTTTCATCCATTTTCAGATTTGAAAAGTGTTTTTCCCCAAGCCTTTCTATCACAAACTATCTCCTTCCAGAAACTTTTCATAAGGTACTTTGTACTAAGAACAAGTCTGAAAGACCTGTCTTCCCAGCCACGTAAGTGTAGAGCTGGAAATGGCTGGGACTACTCTACCCATTGCTCCAGAGGGGAACCACCTCTTGTGTGGTTCCTACTTTCATCCCTGCACTCCCAGTTCAGAAGTCCTTCTCCAGGCTCCAAAATTTATCACCACTTTCTAGGGAAAGTTCCAGCACACAGCCATCTTCCTTCAAGCTGGAGTTATTGGGTGTAGCTAAATGACACATGAAGGTAGGAAATTTTTTTTTTCCCCCCTAAGTCTGGTAGATGGCAGGAACTCTCTCCTCATAGAGAGAATTCTACTTTCTGTCCATTCATGCTCCACCAGCTACATCAAACACTTGGTTTCACTGGGAAGAAAACCACTGAGGGAACCAGTCGAAGGCCTACCTGACAGTGAAGGAAACTGCAGACTCCAGAGGCAGCATATAGGGGACCATCATTGCTGTGGCCACACGTATAGGCAGCATATTGGTGATATCAGTCAAGAAACTTCGTTTTTCAGCACAAGCCTCTAGAAGAGCTGAAGACAGAAGAGAACACGGTTGAATCCCCCCAATGGGACTATTCCTTTCCTTGTCGTACCCCAGAAGTTACCCAGCCTGATGTCTCCCCTCTCCACCTTCCACTTCTTAAGGAAGTCTTGCTCAGGGTAGTAATCCTCTCACAGCTGAGACTAGAAGCTCCCCAAAGGAGTGAGCATCAAGATGCCCTCCTCTCCTTACCATGCAGAAGACGGTCACCCTCTCCCAATTCAGCCTCCACAGGATAAGCCATAACTTTATCTAAGAGTCCCCAACTCCATCTAACCATCAGCGGGTGCCAGTTCCATCCGCAGGTATGGCCAAGCCCAGGCACAGGCGATACCCACATCCCAGTAATCCTCTGAAGTGGACCAGGCAGCACAGGAAGATTGCCTGTGCTCTCTCCCTTTGGATCGTACCTTGGTTCAGTCTGGGAGGCAAGTGTTCAAAGATGTGCTCTTCAACAACAGCAAGGGCAGTATTGTCCTCTAGTTGGTCCTCAGCTTCTGTTTCTTCCTCTTTTTTCTCTTCTGGGGGGGCTTCTATGGCAAGGAGAGGACGGGCAGGACTTGGACGGTGAAGGAGACCTGAGAAGAGAAGTTACACCATAAGGATGATACAAACTAGCTGCCCTACCTTGCCTGGCCTTTAGAGTGTTAGCCGTCACTTCACCCTGACTCCCCTCAGACAGACAGACATCATACCCCCTTTAGCTTACATCTATTGTAATGCTTACCACAATGAGTTAGAAACCTTGCTGCTTTAAGATCATCCTCTCTTTCCCCACCAGAAATTCTAACTTTTCCCCTTTAAGTACTGCAGGGTGCTGTTTGGCAGTGTTTTGTTGCTATAATCTGCCAGTCACCAATCTTGTAGGTAAGATTTCCTTCCTGCAGCTTAATCCACGAATATAGCTGCATGACTGCTCTTATCCCAGTAAGGTACACATCACAAACAAATGTGCTTGATCCACTATAAATTGACACTAGGTGGCATCAAACACTCACTCAACCTGCTACAACAGTCAGAGGCAAGAAAGTCCAGCGGTTGCATGTAGGAGAGAGTGGAACAGGAGCGTCAAACAGCCAGGTGCTGGGGGCTGCTGAGGGCATGCCTGCACTCTGCACTGCTGTGCCACATTCGACATACCCGAGCTGCACGTAAAAAGGAGCAGGGTATCTGCAGGAGGTCCAAATGGCACCGGTGCCTAACAACTGTGTTGGTGTGGCACTGAGCACATGCTAAGTAGCTTCAACACTCAGCTGTGCCAAAGCCACCGCTCTGGTATCAGAGTCCTTCTGCATTGCACTAGAAAGGTGTCCACTCCACCTCTGCTTCCTGAAGTGCTAAAATAGACTTATTAATGGAAATTCCATATTCTGATATCTGAGGCACAGCTCAATTCTGCCCTTCCACCTTTCATAGGCACCATTGGCTATTCTCAAAGCCAAGCCACCAAGCCGGGCACAAAAGAGGCAAGTCAGTGCACCCTACAAACACCCAGTGCCTTACCATTCTTCTTCAGGAAGTGCAGTGCATCCCGATAGCCCTGCTTGCACATATCCCGCAGCACCTGTGGGCAGAGGAAGGCAAAAGCAAGTCATTTGGAGATTGTCTGGCTGAGTTGGGCAAACACCCAGCTCAATGCTGGCTTTAGAGGAATTCTCCTGGCTCCTGAGCTACCCCAAGGGCAAGTCTCATCCTTGCCAGCTCTTCCCAGGTTTTGACCAGGAATGAGAGGTATAACAGGAATACATTGGATATGGGAATCACAGGATAAATCAGATTGGAAGGGACATCTGGAATCCTACCAAAGTACAGGGTTAGAGTTGCAGCCACCTCAGTCCCCCATCTAGAGCTGATGCTGCTGCGGGCAGCCTTCAGCGTGTCACTCTGACAATCAGACCAGAATACCTCCCAGCAGATGCCAGGAAGGAACACTGCATTTGCAGATAAAACCAGCTAAGACTAGAGAGGGGGCAGGGAAAAACTTGTCCAAGTAATTCAGCACATGAATGCATGCTTATCAGGCCTAAATGCCAGGGCTAACCGAGGCTGCGCTTGCTCAGAAGCTTGCAAAGCTGCTTGCAGTGCCACCTGCTCTACTGGCACTTTTTAGGAGACAGTCACTGGCTTCAGGTTGGCAGCTCTATCCTGACCTTAAAAAACTCAAGAGCACGTTGGTTCCAATGGCTGATACATCCTTGTTTACAAGTGAGCCTCACTTCCTGGCAGACGCCACTCTAGAGAGAGCCACACGGGAATACTTTCCAAGCAACTGCTACCACCTAAATTCCAGATCTCCCAGTAGCAAAAGAAAACCAAGTGACCTATACAACCTTGTGCAGATGGTCAAGGTTTGCCAAGTCACTGGGTTGATAACGTCAAGGTTAAAAAAACCAGACAAGCAAGAGAGACAAAACTAACAGCGTCTGGAATCTTCTTCTGCTAAAGTGCACAGTATAACCAGTGCCTATCTACTGTCCTCAAGTTCTGGTGCTGCCAGGAAACTCACCTGCGGCTCTGGAGGAAACAGGGCCTTTGAGAGGCGGTAGAGGTTGCGAAGGTTGAACTGGATGCTTGTATTGGTGACTCTCAGCTCATGCATACTTGTGGAACTGTCCCGTGGACAGATATCACTCTCTCCTGAGAATGGGGACACTGTGATTGTGTTCTTCAGCTCGTATCGTGGCAAGTTGTCAGAAATGCCTCCATCAACATATCTCTGAAATCAAGACAAATGAAGCACTCTTCATTTTCATAACTGATCTAGCGGCTTATTTTACTCTGTGTCCCTGTTCATATTTGTGCCAACAACTTGGGAAGAGAATGGAGTACTAACTAACACTAACTAACACTCCTCCACTAACACTGGAGGAGCCAAAACCAGTGATAGCACAGCTGTGTTGTCTATAATATCCTTTTGCTACATGCCTTTCTTCCTACAGTCAAGTGTGTGGTCACAAGTGTTCAATGAGAAAGGCATATTCACTTGTGTGACTGCTGACTTACATCTCCTATGGGGTTTGACTGCTGTCCAATTAAATAATATGACACACCAACAACCACCTGCAGTTCAAATTAGCACTAATCTCAGCTGTCACACTGTGACATTGTGCCATTTTTCATTTGTGTTTAAAACAAATAAGCTCAGACACGCATCCCCACTGGTGGACTAAGAGCAAACTAAGAGTTAAACTAAGAGTAAAACCAGCTGATTTGTTGCTAGCAGGCTTATCGAGCAGCAATCCTAACACATGCATACACATTTGGAATCTACTTGCTGTGGTGTGATAATAGCGTACAAGGGACTTGGATTTTGCTCCTAACAGGCACCCTCTTATCAGAGAGTGTTCTGTACATATGTACCATAAATACATTTGTGCTACCCTTGCAGGAAGGACAACCCCAGCAGCATGTACTCAACTGAAAGCATTCTTTGAAGTACCATAAATGCGCAAGGAGCTGAGCAAGACAATCTCTATCACAGGCCTTTGGCAGAGCAAGCAACATGCAGAAGATAAAAGGAAGGGGATGTTGGTCAAGCCAGAAGAGCAAGAAGTTTGAGTCCTTTGCTGAGTACCAACTCAAGCTCTTGTGAACCTCAGTTACAGAAGAGTCCTGCTGACTTTGTAGCAGGGTTGATCCTGCCATTTGCTGCCTGAACCATTCCCTTTGGATGAGTTCATACACAAATCATCATCAGGAGCTACACAGCCCCACAAGCAGCAGCTGTAACATCTTTCAGCTCTGCTGGGTGAGGAGCTGAGCTGGCAGAGGCTGAACCCAGGTAGAGCACGGAAATGCTGATCGGAAGAGGGGGTACTCCATTCAGTGTCATGCTTTTGCCTTGTCTCACAGGCAGACTGACCACCGACATCGGTCTTCTGCTGCACAATGCCTAGGAAAATGCCAGCTGCTTTGCCTGGAGGATGCTTTGCACTTTTTTCTCTCCTCCTATGGATAGCAGACAGGCAGATACCTTTTCAAGCAGCTCCTCTGAGCCTGGGGAACAGTTCATAGGCTCTTGGGCTGAAAGCAATCAAATTCAGCTATAGGAATCCAGCTCCCATCAAGGCAACAGGGTCAGGGTGGACTGCACAGCAGGTTTCTTGGGAGCAAACTAAACCTCGGGGCTACCTCTGCTTACAGCCTACAGGTTCAAGGGAGATGGCTTGTGACTACAGCTGTAGGCTACAGCAGCACTAACTCATAGCGCAGGGCATTTCATCCTCACATCAGGTGTTGTTCACCAAACACAGTATCAAGACAGACATGGTTAGTGACTCCTGCACCACCTGGGTTTGGGCAGTGAAGAAAGTGGAAGGACAGGATAGGTTAAACTCAAGGAAAAGTACACCCTGTTGGAAACAGGAACACTCAGCTTGCTTACAGGATGCTTTCTAGACCACAGAGGTGCCAAAAATCAGTTGAACCCTCACCCCCTTTTAAAGTGGGCATCAGTTTTCCCTAAGCCAAAAGCAACCATAGCAAACTGTCATTATCATCATCTCCCCAAAGCTGCCCCACTGAAACCAGACGAGGCACAGCTAGAGCTGGAGATGCCTGGCTGACTCCCTCTGCAAGGATGAGACCACGACAGGCTGAGTGGGAAGAGGACAGAGCAAAGCAGGCAGCAAAGTGCCAGACATCCACTTTGTTTAAAAAAGATGGAGTTGTGTTTTGGCCACTTAGCAAAGACAACCCTAGTTTTGCAGTAAGGATGCAGAAACACACGTTTCCCTGAGGGTGGCAGTATGAGTGAACGGATGCCATTAGAAAGAAGGCTTAACTACAATAAGGCTGACAGGCAAAGCCTTCTCACTGCATGGAAATCTAGGAATACATATGCAGACTCCGCTCTCTGGTCTGCCATTCCCCAAGCAATGCCATTCCTTACTCAAGATCAGCAGCCACTTCTTTGGATTTGCCTGAACCTCCAGCAACCCAAGACTAACGACTCTCCAACCTCCTGCAAAGCCCCTAACAGCACAGCGCCACGGGCTGCAGACCCCAGCTGCCGGCAGGTGTGAGCAGCAGCAGCTTTTGGGGATAGTTCATGGACTGAGGTCAACTCTGGGGTGCCCAGTTCCATTCCCTTATCATGTCCTCCCCCTCACAGGGCCCCTCATTCACATGAGCTGACACCTAGCTTTTTGACCCCTGTTAGGGGTTCATCTCACCCATGCACCGCAGACAGGTCATTTATTGACCCTTCCATTTCTCGGTATTTGAGAATTTTTCTTTTCCTCCCCCCAACCATCATCATCCACTCCACGGGGCTACCAGAGCTCAGAGAAGTGAACACTGGAAAAAGATTAGGAGGAAGGCAGAATATGGATTTTACACCTTGCACACAGTCATATTGCCTTGAAAACTGGTCCTCATGCCAGGCCTGTGGCAAATAGTCATCACAGGCATGCTAGGAACCATGCAGTCCCATTTCAAAGCCTTTTCCCAAGTTCATACCCAACCTAATTTAACCTTTCCCCTTGCCAGTCCCCCTTCAGAGACACAAAGAACCATGATTTTCTAGGGAAGAGGTAGGAATTAATTTCTTCATCTCATATATTCCCTTCCCACCTTTCCCCATGAGGAATCTTGACATGAAAAGTCATCCCTCGTATGCCAGGGCAGCTGCACATTCCAGAGACCCTGATGTTGTATGCAGTTCTGGTATTTTGAGATTTTGCCTAATCCACACTGACCTCAGCTAGCCCCAAAGACGTGTCCACCAGCTGTGGGACAAAAACCCTGCCTGCAGTGGTTGAGCAAATACCAAACCATTACGAATTCTGTCACTTCTCTGAAGGGCTGCACATTGGTCATTTCTTCCAGGTCATTTCCCTGCCCAACATGCTTGCACAAGACAAAACCAGCCAAGTTGTATATTATGCAGAAGCACAATTGACCTCGCTTTTAGGACACAGGTAGCAGTGGGAGCAGATTTGATGCTGTGCTTTGACAGACTGAGGCATCTTGGTCAGGTCACTTATGGGAAACCAGGGCACACATACATTAGTAGCACTTCTCCCTCTCCCTTTTGACTATTTAGTTTGCAAACAAACTGCCTTTTAATGTATGCATTAACCTATGTGGCACAAGGGGAGTCCAAGCTCAACTGAGGCCTTTAAGCACGACTGCAATATTCAGAGACACTCCAGCTCTGTGCAGCTTTCAAATGTTTTCGTTTCTAACATGCAAACACAGAAGGGAGAAATTGCTCTGGACAGCCTTGGACAGGATGTTAAAGAAAGCTCTAGCAGTCAGAAGAACATTATTCTCAGAGGAAGGATAGGAAGAACTCCACGGAAAAGAGGTCTGGTATCAACACCACTAGTTAAAACCCTGCAGAAAGTGTCAGGCACATGGAGAGGGACTACACTCACGATTTCTATCCTGGACACAAGTTCTTTCCACGTGCAGAGGGTTGGAGCCTCAGCGACAGACAGCATTGTACCAAGCAGCCAGGAGAACCATCTGCTAAGTCAGCCAGCGCTTGCCCAGATTGCTATATATTACTATCATGTTAAATCCTCTAGTCTTTGGGATTTTTATAGCCAACTGCAGGCAGCAGTGGAAAGAAGGCACACCCACTGTTGGAATTTGTTTATTTGGGAATTTCTCATGCCTCTTCAGGCTATTTGCTGCCAGCAGACAGGCAATAAGACTGCCAAAATTGAGTACCAGCATTTCTGCCTTCTTATTCAGTAGTACATGGTTTAATGAAGGAGCATCTTAAGAGTCTTACTTACCACTCCACGCAAGGTTGGAGGTATCAGCCCACAGTAGACAGGGATAAAGGTGCTGCAGACACAGGCCTGAGGGAGAAAGAGATCCAGAATGTAAAAAGCAAATCAAAGCCTACTGAACCTATTACTCTTCTCAGAACACCACACTGGCATGTGCTGACAATTACACACCATTACTAAGGACATCTGGAGACCAAGGCAAAACAAAACTGCATGCAGTTCCTGCCTAGCCCTCTGCAAAAAGTTTCCATTCACCTGGATCAGCTCCTCCTTGGAATTGAAGTCTGACAGTATCACATTTTCTCCATCAGAGACCCGCGTCAGGGAAATACCCAAACGTCCTGCTGCAACCTCATGCCCATTCTCTGGCACGGCCTTGGACAGGCAGATCCGAATGGTCTTCACCAAGTTGAAAGATGGGTGGAGTGGGCCCAAGAACCTCTTCCGGGCTTCTTTTGACACTCGAATAATGCTGGCGCCAGCCTCCCCTGCAACGAGAGAAAGAAAAATGCACCATGAAATCCTAGCAAAACCAGCCTTCTCCTTTACAAAATAAGGCACAGAAAAGCCTAATTCATAGCTTTACTCATAAGTTTCTCCCCACTGGCTGATATATTACTCAAGACGAGAGGCTATTATGGGCAGTGTTATAGAAGTCATGGAAGTTTGCTCCCTCATCGCAAGGGAGCCTCATCTTACATATGTTTTGTTAAGTCAAGGAAGATGACATGCATCTGGCTAAGGCCTCACACTTTTTCAGTAGATCCTGTTTCACTGGCCAATGCAGGGCTGGTGGAAACACAGACTAACAAAGAAAACAAGGAAAATGCTTTAAGAGCTTTGAGCTTATGGCTAAATCCATTTCAAAACATCTTCCACTAAAACTTTTCTAGTAAGCATCTTCTTTTTTCTGACATCATAAAAAGACATCTGCCTGTAAGCAAAAGTGCCGGCAAACAGGAATGTTGGTGCTTTCCAGCTAAATGATCCCAGCTCTGCTGTGAATGTCAGCCACATCTTAGGTGAGCAAGACGGACACTGTGCTCCATCAGGGAATCAGTGACTTAGTGCCACCTGCAATGTCTTTCGTGTCCAGTCCCTTCCATGACCGATTCCACAGCACTAAACTAGGCCCTGACGGCAAGCAGGCCTCATGAAGGCATGTCTGCTTTATGCTTTCACACAGTGACCCAGCTGGGTTTGGAGGAGAGGAGACATCCCATCTGCACAAAAGGGAAGGCATCTGCTAAGTCCATTATCTCACAGTCACTAGGAGCCTGATCTGGCAAGAGCATCAGGGCTCTGCAGTGGGAAAGGAGGGACGGGAGAAAACAAAACAAAAACATCAACCCAAGCCAAACCCTCAGCACCCAGCGTGCTGCCCTTTGCACACACTGACTGCTGCTTCCGCGCGCATCTCCTAGCTATGGTGACATACACGACGACAGTTCCTCTGAGCACCGGGCAATCACTGCATTCCCAGGGGCATCGGGAATATACATGTGGGAAGAATTAAAGAAACCAGAGAAAAGAGACATGCTTTCACAAATCAAGAATGCTCTCCAATCAAACTGAAGTTCAGTTCCTGCAGAAAGATGAAAGACTATCAGTTCAAGCCAACTGGAAATCCCACCGCTTTGCTCTCCCACCCAGTCTTGCAATTGCAGAAAGGAGGCAGCAGAATGAAAGAACCCAAGTTAGACCCAGGTTAATAAATATAATGGAGATAAGAGCAACAACACCCTCAATGCTTATTGACACATCCCACTCTTTTGCAATACACATGTGCTGGCAACATGTTTTCCACCAACACAGCCTGGGAACGCGATTCTGTGCTTAGGACACCCATCAACACCAGTAGCTCAAGCACGCAAAGAACTGGACCTTTGAACATGACCAGAGACTCTGGGATCAGGATTTTAGGCACTGTGAGGTAGCAACTTAACAGAAAATCCAAGTTCCCCCCTCTGAAGCAATTTTTAGCACTATAATCCCAGTCTTTTGCTCTGTCCTAGAGCAATGTTTAGCAGTCTAATTCTGATCTTACTTACTCAATTAGCAGTAAGCCATTGAGCCCAGCCTGTTCCAGATAGTAGCCACATGGTTCAACATCCTTCCCAAGAGGAAGGAAGTCAGCCTCACAGAAATTACACTTTATCAGCACCACGACATTAGCACTCATAACACTCCCTAAGATGCCTTCACATCTGACAAGGGGAGGAAAGACACACAGAGAATCTGCAACAGAGCCAAAAACTGAATGAATCCCAGCCGAGCACCTCGGCCACACGACCCCAGGAAACTCCGCCACAGCAAGTGCATTGCGGGGAGTTGCTGGCTTAGCTGAAAAACCCAGTGGGAGGGTGGGTGTTGAGCATGCAGCCGTGGGGAGACACTCTGCATGCAAAAGCCATGCTGGGGGGGTGGTGTGTGTCACCCAAGAGATGGTGCTTAGAGAATGATGCTTTCAGACTTGGCATCTCAGTGTGCAGAAAGATTTGATAGCAATACTGAAAACAACTGCAATTAAATTGAGCTTGTGACCGAGCTAAAATATGAGCTGGAAGTTGCTTAAGAAAAACAAAACAGCAAAGTCAAGGAAACAGACTGAGAGGAGACTTCAGTTGCAGCTGCCTGCTCTATCACCATTTCACAGCCAAGTGAGGCAGGGGGGACACAGAAGAACAGAGGACAAAAAATGAATCATTGCTAATTAGCAATTTCATTCTTTGAATGCTTTCTGGATGTTTGGGTTTTTTGAGGTGGGTTGCTTGTTTTATACATGTGTGCATCATGCATACACACAGAAGCTTCTGAGGTATTTCAATTTAAGGGCAGCTGTGATTCTGTGGGACTTGCTGGCTCACTTGCACCAAAGCTGAGTGCAGAATGGCTCTGTGAGAAGAGAGAGGCACGGGGTGATCTGCAGCACCACCAGCTTTCCTGGAAATAAGGCTAGCTGAGAGTTCAGCCAAAGGAGTCAGGTTTATGTAGCTAGATCCATGACAGATGACAAGCTGCCTTGGAAATACATTTGGGAGGAGAGAGAAAAGGTGAGAGTGTTTTAATCCTGTTACTACCAGAAGTGCTGTTCCAGGAAAACCAGCTCAAATTCTGCTCGCAGCCTGCCAGAGGGAGCAGCTGAATGAGAGGTGATCAAGAGAGACGAATCCTACAGGGGTCAGCCACAAGCTGTCAGTTATTACTAGGACTAGTCCAGTGCCAATTCCAGTCCACAGAAAAGTTTCCAATGTTTTTTGATGGATCTGGTGATTCAGGACACAGGGTCATGTGAAATAGCTATATTAAGTTCCTCTTCCCTTACTGAGGTACGTACCGAGGAGCAGAAACAATCCCTAATAGTTGGTATTGATTGCTGGGAAAACATTTAATTCTCCTCCCACCAACCAATTAATTCAACACTTCTCCCTATACAGATTTACTAAGCCAATATTCCTCTAAAAATTATAATAATATGTGGAATATTCTATTTTCATTAGAAAAGCCATATCCCCCTTCTTCCCTGCCCCCACCACTGCCCCAGTGGGTGTTGTTATACATGAGCCTGAGTACTGCAGGGCCATCGTCCTTATCTGAATTTCAGTTGTGATGACGCAAAGGAGCATCAGACAGTTGTGTCCTGAAACACCCCAACCCGTCCTTTGCAAGACGAGGGAGGCCAGCTGCTCCACCTCTGCTGGTTCATCCTGTGATCCTTCTGCAGCGGCTACAAGGGGCAAGTTACCGTTAGCCATGGGAAAAGATGTGAAGGCAGCTGCTAGTTCACATGCCATTTTCAAGTTATGTCAAGCCAGCTTGAGATTAGCTTATTGACATAGCAAGACCGTTCCCTTAGAGAACTGGCTTTCACCCCCACCAGTCATGCTCAACTCCACAATAACCCAGTATCCAAGTCTCTACTGCCTTGCGTTCTTCGGCACGGCTGCTCAACACAATATATAAATACATTTTAAAAAGCCTAGAAGAAGATACAGGTTACCCACTTCCAAGAGAAGCAAGACAAGAGAAATTAGAGAGCTACTGCAAGGAGTGCTCAAGAGGAACTAAGGCCCTTCACAAGCTTCATCACCTTTCACTTAGAAGGCCCATTCCCCTAATCACCCATCTCAATTACCCCCCATTACCTATCTCTAACCTGAAAAGCATTCATCACTGCTATTTATCACTGTATACAAACACCTCCAGCCACAGCAGCCTGCTGCTCCTCTGTCTCTGGAGAAGAGCTAAAGATCAATCACCTACAACTGATGTTAGTCGGGCAGCTGGGAAGACCCTTAACCACAGCTAAGAGCTCCGAGATAGACAGAAAGGCTACTTCAAGCCTGTGCAATGCATAAGGATGAGGACCATCACAAAGGTTAAAAACCCCACAGCAGGAGGGGTGGCAAGTGGGGAAGAAGGGCCTCTTCAGACCCGCATCTTCAGCAGCAGGGCTTTGGCACCAAGGGCACCATGACGCTCACCTGTTGACGTCAGACCACACTGATATCCATTTGCCAGCCAGCAAAAGGTCAGTTGACCCATAAAGTATTTCAAGTGGCAAAAAAAACTAAGACACAAACAAAAATAGGAGCAGAGCAGGCTGAAGAGGGAGACGGCATTCTGGACATTCCACCCAGCAGCTCCTGTGACCGTGGCTCACCCATGACACTCCAGCTCCCTCTGGAAGAGCTCCATGTCGGCACAAAGATCACCCTCTGCGCCAGGGACGTTCCTGCTCCCCGGCTAGTGCAGCAATAAACAGGCTGCAAGCTTAAAGAAAAGGCTCTCCAACAGAGATGGAGAACAGAGGATGGCACAGACAGTGGATGGATGTAGGGACAGCATCTCCTGTCCCTGCTGGTAGGAGGCACGCACAGAGAGGTCACACCCCAGACTGCAGATGCCGTACCTTACCCGGACTAATAGAGCAGGCAGGGAACTGTGCAGATCCCTGCTAAACCTGCTTCTCATTCAGCACCAACAAGAATTCAAACCGACTTCTTCCTACACATCAGCAACACGCACGGCACCCTCCTCTCTCCTCAGTCCCGTTACCCAGCTAAGGCTCCAGACCGGCCAGACACACCGATACCAAAAAGCTTCTAAATGAAGCCAACTAGCAGAAGAAAGTAGAGGTGCTTTTGACATTCCTCCAGCACCTGGAGAGCCCGATGCCTTGTTAGTTTGGGATGGCATGACCAAGCTATTTTGACTGCAAGATTTTCAGAAGCCAGCTCCTGTAACCACTGACCTCATTCTGGAGCTGCTTAAGTTCTGCTTAGCTATCTGTTGGAGCGATGTTTGTGTGATGCTCAACACAGATGCGCCCTGCAAGAGTCCCCAGCTACAATCTTCACACTTGGCTTTCAACTCGGATAGTTGCTGAGCATCACTGGAGTTCTCATGTTTCCCATCGGTAGATCCCAGTCCAGACTTGAATTTAGGAACAGGATGAGTCAGAAGGAATTTACTAGCATGATCTCCCTCACGGTTAATTTAGCTTAGTTGCCTGTCCCTTGCTATTTCAGCTGTTCCTGTACTTCACCCATGGAAGAGCTAAAAGCCAGTCTCTAACGACGAGCATGGGTTTTGGGAGAGCTGTCCTGTGTTCTTCCTGGGCACAAATCCCCAAGCTGCTCCAGCTCAGCACACACAGCTCCTGCACCTGCCTCTTCCCTGAGTACCGAGAGTAAGCAATGCGCATGCTTTTCCTGCCTGGCCTCTCCCAGTAGATGATACAGTCCTAATTATAACACAGTCCTGTCACCAGCCCAAAAACACAGAGCTGTAAACAAGAGCCACAGAAACAAAAGTTTGCAAGCTGACATCTAGAAAATAATTAACAGAGAACTTTATTGGTTGTTTCCTCACAGACTAGCCAGACAGCTAGAAAGTGCCCGTTGGTTCACCCCAAAGAGTAGAGCATAGCAACGCGCCGGTGATCCAAGGACAACCCCAATTCTTGTGGGCAGTGACCTCAGTTTGTGAAAGATCCCACTGCTTGGCTGGACTTCTGTTCCTCTTCCCATACTCATGCTGAAGCAACCTGGTTTCCACTTGTTGTGCCGAGAGAGCAAGAACCAGACAGATCTTCAGCTGAGCTAAGCTGAACAAAGGCAGACTTGTCCTGAATGGGAACCTGACCCAAGATGTTCCCTGACTGCCTATCAGCGAGGCCGGATGGATGTCAAAGCAGGGCCCAAAAACAAATTCATGCCAGAAGGAAATCAAGTGAGAGCAATGTCTTATGATCTGCCCTTATAAGACATTTTCAGGTGATAGGTGTACCCCACAGCTGGTGACAGCTCTTTAGTTTCAGTGTGAAATCCTAGACGCCTAAAAGCATTGGGTGTGGAAAGGGTATCTATCCCTCACTTGCCAGAAGTTGTGTAACTCCCGCTATTTAACACAAAGAAAAAATGCCCATTTTAAAATATTTGAGGCTGAGGATAGCAGCTAGCAGTGGAGCCTCTAAAGGCACCAATTCTTTTCACATCTCTACACATCTTCCTGTAAGCCAGTAATACTGAAATACACCATGTACCAAAACAAGCTGTTCTTCTGGGACTTCCCTATTTTTTGTTGTTCTGGGTATTTTTATTTTATTTATATTTATTTTAAGGTTTTCACTCAATTCTTCTCTCCTACTATTTTGCCATCAAATAAGAAACAGCTCAGCTGCCTTTGCTCCAGATAAGAGATACAGGAAGGAAGCTTTTCTTTCTTTTTGGTGATACACAATTCCCCCCCCAACACACACCCACTCAGTCTGCAGACAGCCCTGTTGCTTGACCGGCTGTTCCCTGTGATAGGTAACCCTTCCCATCAGAGGCTCTGTGCAGGGATTTAACCCAAGCTCAACAAGCAAATGATTTTGCAAAGGAGATTTCTTAGAAAGCCTGGCCACCTGCTGTAAATAATGGTCTTTCTCCCCCTTTGCTCAAGAGTGAGAGGCACCGACACACACCCCATCAGAGTAACTCCTAGGGATCCCTATCAGACTACAGTAAGCAACACCTATTCTGACCTTACAGGTGGGGCAGTGGAAACACCGAGAGGAAGAGACAGCTTTTCAGGTAGGGCCGGCTCTCGCAGCCAGAGGCAGATGCTGAAGGAAGGCCTCAGCCCACAACACCTTCTGGCTCAGGTTCTCAGTACTCAGCATTGCGACGTCTAGACACAAACAGTGCCAAGACACAGCCTGCGGCAGGAGGGCTAAGTAAATCCAGATCACCTGCAACTGCTTCAGAGCCAGAAGCCTCCCTCTTATTGACATGTTTGTCCCCAAGATGTTTACTTTTTTATTTCAAGTAAAATTTGGGAAAAGAGCAAAAAGCTGTTAGTCACTTTATCTATTCAAGTAAAGCCAAACCAAAAGGAGCCATTTTTCCCCTTTGAGCCAGAAGAGATGGTTATTTTGTGTGCTCTGGCTACCAGTTAATAGATGAACCAGAACCATTGCCACGTCCTGGATGTGAGGAGCATAAGGAGAATATCTGCTTTTAAGTTGCCCCAGTTTTTTCCTCTTGCACAGAGCAGCTCACCAAGCAGCCCACAATGACTGTTGCTGCCTGTCCACCCCCTGGTACCTTCAGGGTAGGACCCTCATGCAAGCCAAAGCGCAGATGCACAATTCATGCCTCATCTCACCTTAAGGCACGTTGCTCTGCTTTATACAGAAGCAAAAAGGCTTTGGGAGAATGGGCACAAGAGCTGCCAGGCTTGATTACGTCTCTAAGTTAAACCTTTGCACCGGACTTCATGTAGTGTTGGCACACCAAAGCCTCACCAGGCGACTGATGTTCTGCAAGCTGACTCCTGCTTTGTTTCTGCAGCCAGGACTGGAGCATTTGCTCTTGCAACACAAATCAGAAAGCAGCACAGCTGCTACTGCGAAACAATCAATAGGAAGGCCAAGAGGCAGCTCAGTTCAGGCAGGCAGCCAGGATCATTCTCTGTCACAACCACAACAGCAATCCCCACTAGCCTAATCTTTCTCCACTGTAATTCCCTAATACGAGGCTTAATGCTGCATTTCTGTTCAGTGCGTTAGAGAGAAATTAAATGGTGTAATGGCACATGAAAAGGAAAAGTTGCTTAGGACTGCAGGCAAGCTGTACTGAAAGCCATGTCCTGTCCTCATCCATCCGTCAATCCCTGCCAATGCTACAGCGCAACTCAAATTGCATGGGGTGACAAGAAAAGAGGATTCACAGAGTAAGAAAAGGTACAGCTCAGATCCCTGCTGTTCACTCTGAGCCAGAGCAATGCTGGGTTTTGGGTCACTTTTTGAAAGCAAGTACTCCGCGAGAGAAAGCTAATGGAGGGGAGAAACGGACCAAAAAACACGCTGTAGTAATGCAAAATTGCCTTTTTCCTCTGCTCTGCATAGAGGCAGAAATGGAACCACATCAGACTCTTGCTTTATTCATCTGAGTGAAAACCACTAACACAAAGCCTCCAGTGACTGGTATTCTGAACAGGAACTGGTGCAGAAGGATCAAGTCTCACCCACATGCACAATGTTACACACACCCCCTCCATACTCATTTCTCAGGGTCAGTTTGCAGGACGGCACCACACACCTAAAGAAAGAGCACACAGTGGAAGTATCACTAGAGGTAAGATGCTTTGGAAGAAGACAGACCAGGGCTACGAGACAGTAGATACCTTTGCCAGGCACCTGCACCACAGATTGATGAAGGCAAAGTGCAGTGAGCAGTCATCGTTTTTGTTTCCAGAGCCTGAACAAACAGCTGCCATGCCAACATCGCTTCAGCTTTATCACACACTAGCCATTAGCCTCAGCTGGCTCAGCAAGGCCCACACACGGCTTTTGGTGGCTTTCAGTCTAACACCTGCTAAATGCTTATAGGCAGCGATTGTTTTGTGTTCACCAGAGATGTTACCAGAGACACGGCTGGCTCTGTCATGCAGAAAAGGGCAGCCCATCTTCCTTCTCCCCTGTCCTTTCTCACTGTACACTTGCGTGGCTGCGAGAGCACTGTCTCACCCTGGCACAGAATGAAAGGAATACCTCTGCAGTCCTCCACTGGCCCTCAGCCTGCATCGTGCCCAGCTCCCTCAGGCCTGCACAGCTAGCCAACTGCTCCAATCCGTGCCAAGCACTTCCCGTGCACCTGCGAGCACACTGCCTGCTGTGCCCGCTGTGCCCTTCCATCTCATACAGGCATGTTAAGTGTCACCTTACGCCCCTGAACTTTTCCCCAGTAGCCGTGGCATGAGCAGAGCCTGCTACCAGCAAGGAAGCGAGAATGAGCTTTGTTCCAAAGCAGTCCTCAGAAGAGGCACAGGCATTTTGTTCTAGAAGGAATCTCATTTTGATGATGAGGCTTATTTGGGAAGCATCTTCAGTCAGACCGCAAAGCAGGCCGCATTCCTTGGGAGCCAAGACACAAGAATATCTGGAGACTGACGTTACCTTTCTTCCATGGCCATCAGCAGCAGCCCCCCCAACATCAACTCCCGGGCATCAAGATGATTCAGGTTCTGAAAGCAGCCACATGAGCAGGACAGGAGCTGCTCACAGAGAGTTGCACAGACCCCTGCAAGGGAAGAGCCTCTGCTCAACCCTTCCTGCAAGGCTGACAGTGCACAAGCAAGGAGAGCAGCAAGACAGATACAGCAATGTGTGATGTAGCACACTCTTCTGCATGCAGAAGTACGGCTAGTTGTCAAATGGTTAGTTTGTTCCCATAAAGAAGTTTTTACCAATCCCACTATATAAGAACACTGGGCTAGATAAATCAATGTAACTCCCCCGGTGCTGACAGCCCACTCTGGAACAGGGCTCTAACTTTCTCCATGCATGACTTAACTATGGCAGCCTGAATCCACACCCTGCCTT